>NW_028327177.1:90144459-90454459 GCF_987537825.1 Furipterus horrens | reverse complement strand
TGGTATAAACCTTTGTTAGTACCTAAATTAAGGATTCTGTACTCTGACACACACGAACACACAGGCACACACAATCTAAACAAGAAAGGAAGATGATTTCCCCCAATAACAATGTCCATAAATTGAAAGCTTAGGCTATATAGCTTACTATGGTTTGGTTTGGTTCAGTTATAGGGAGCTGGCTTTGTAAATTAAAGGTGTACTGCCTTGAAACTGCTGTGATAAAAGTGATTTGAAATCATACTATTGACAGTCATAATAGGAACAAATGTCTGCTTACCACTCACAGCTCAGCTCTGGTAAGGACAAATCAATAGAATAAAATGCTTTCAGCTTCTCGGAGAAAGGTTCCACCTGACAGATACCAGGAGATCAAATATTCACACTGCTTAGAACCAAAAAGTATATGCATTAGCATTTATTTGAGAAGGCAGTGAAAGAAGGTGCCAGTATAAAATCCAGCTCTGTTCACTATTCCTTTATCGTTCAGTTTGTTCATCTGCTTGTCTCTGTGCTGCATGTTAAAAATATGGCAATAAAAGACAAGGTTCCTGCATCAAGAATGTCTCAATTGAGTGGTGGAAACAATTAACATAATATACAATTTTGATCTGCTAGAGGTGTGTACAGGGAGTATTATGGGAACACAGTAAAGAGGTGACTATTTTTGCCTAGGGGAGTTTTAAAGAGGTTGCCTGAAGTAGACTTTAGATACTGATTATCATAGGAAATGGGAAAGAGGGAAAGAGAAACTGTAAAGGAATTCTAAGATTTTAGATATGTCAATTTTTATATGACATAGTATTTGGTCACAGCATTTGGTCATAGTATTTCTATCACAGAGAAAAACCTCCAATGGGCAACTAATATTAGATAGAGTCCAGAAATCAGAGGATGTTACTATCCAGCTTTACCTGGCTACCTTTAAGGGGCCCAAACCCAATCTCTCAGAGAACATATTCATTTTGCCAATGAGTGTTACTAGAGCCAGAGGGACCAAATCTTTCTACCTAATTCCCTGCCCAATGAAACATCCTCCCTTATAGTATTATAATGGATATTTGGTCAATTTCTATAGTAAATATTGCTTGGTAATTTTTGGCTCCTTGGCCCCTATTACCTTTCTGTAACAGCATCCTGATTCCTTTTCAGAGAATTTCCCCTATTGTAGGCAGTCTTATGTAAACTGGGTACCCTACCACTCCTCTTTTTACAGAAGTCGAAGGGATCCCTGGAGACCACTGGTAGATGTTCCACTGTCTCCACTCTAGATGAACAAATGATGACTTAAGATCAGCCAGCTGGCTCTTCTCTTCCAGGACTTTGAGTCCTAAGTGGGGTGACACACCACTCAGTCATCCTTATGACAATGGAACCTCAATTGCCAAGCAGACTCCATCCTGATTCCTTTCCTCCAAGTCTGGTCTTCCTGCCTCCATCTTGATTCTGTTAATCCCTTGATAGTCTTCTAATAAATTCCATTTTAAACTTATGTTAGCCCAAGCTGGTCTCTGTTACTTGATTCCAAAGAACATAAATCTTCTTAAATCCTTACACTAAAGGGAATATAACAACTTTTGGGGGCTGACCAATCCACTGGTAGACCTCTATATTTGCTACAATACAATTAATTCAAGTTAAGATCAGCTTCTCTATTACCAGGGTCATAATGAACAAGAATAAATTTTAATCCCTCTTCTATACAACAGCCACATTAGTATCTGAGGACAGTAAATAATCACCAATAACCACACCACAAAATCACACTATTTCTTTCTTGCACTGGAAATAACCACTTCCTTTCTAACATGGTGTATATTCCCAGTCCACAGAAATAGGAGACTTGGATTTGCTGATGGGAATCTCAATAATTTTAATGGGGTTTTAGAATGTAATAAAGCACTTCCTAAGTGAATCCCTTTGGAAGTGATCATTCCCATGTCTATTGTCTGCAAGGGCTGGTGAATGGTAGAATTCTTTCCTTGGGTCACAGAAGGCCATCTCTGTATTCCTTTTCAGTCTGCCTCCAATTAAAAGTGCATTATCTTCTCTACTGAAATTGGGATAATTCATGGTTATTTTCAGAGCAACTCATAAGGATGATAGAGATTATTTTTAATTGAGATAGTGGAGGTGTTGAACATTTACTGGGCACTGAGTAAATGTCGCCAGAACTAGTTTCCTAAACTGTAAACATCATGTCTCCAACATTCGCAAACAGATCAAAATCATTCCTCCCCCATTCAATTATTCCTTCTTCTCATTCTAATGTCCATTATAACTACATGTTTATGATTCTGTACTCATTTCACTAGTTCAGAAAAGCATTTGGCTGTAAAAATATATCTGTTCTTGAGCAGGAGGTCAGAAAACTGAGTTTCTGTGAAAACCAGAGGAGAAAGAGAAAGGATGGACAAAGGAGCATACCCATTCTCTGCTGCACTTCTAGTCAAAGGCTCTAGCAGGCTTCTCCTCCTCCTGCCTCCCTTCCCCTTTACCCCTTCTCATGAAGAGTGAGGATTAAAGGCAAGTAATCCCCCCATTCCAGGGCAAAGGAGCTCCATTTAGAGTACTCTGCTTCACTGAACAAAGCATTCAGAGGTGACAGGGTGATGTCCATATTTTCTGTTGTTTGCTTTTGCAGAGGATAAGACTCTCTCTCTCTCTCTCTCTCTCTCTCTCTCTCTCTCTCTCTCTCTCTCGTTCGCTCTCTTTTTCTGCTCCTAGATCCAGTGACCATGAGCCCTGTGGATAGTGCCCCAGCCTGAGCAAGCCTGAGGCAAGCAGTCTGAACCATCAGCAGCCAGAGGTAAACATGATCTCTTCCTATCAGTGCATTTCCTCCAGTGGTATGGGTGTTCCAGGTTGGCTGCCCCTCCCATTACTCCAATGAGATTTGACTCTCAATTAGGTCAGAATAGAAATACACAGTCTGGTCTGGATCCAGGCCACTGAAACAATTTTAATGCAGGTAAAAGCATTCATCAAAAGTTCAGTCCAACCCACCAAGGTTCTATATTTGTGCAAAGATCCAAACACCCAGCTAATAACAAAAAATGCATTAGTTTTTCTTTGGTGCCATGTGTGGGTGCATGCACATTTTCCAGAAAGAATAGGAGTTGGGCCAGTTAGGAACTGGGCCCAAAATGTCATCATAACAATATCAAAGCTCATGCTTCATCCCAATGCCATGAATTTATATTTTTTATGCTAATAAAAAATCATGCAAAAGAAAATATAAATCCCAAATGATGTACATCCTTATTTGGCTTTGTAATTCAGTCAGAAGCACATAAACAGAGAGATCAAAGCCAAATATTTGAGTGACATATGAGTCTAAAGGAATGGGACAAGACTGAAGTGGTAAAAAACCATGACTTGAATGTTTGTTTTTAAATTCTAAAACAGCCATCTTTCTTCACATTTTTATGTTATAAATGAGAGTTATTTTTAAGTAATGTGCATATTTAATGCAGATTTTTTTCTTTTTAAATTCTCCAGTAAGTCTTATTATATTGTTGGTGTACTTTATAATTCTTGTCATCTTGGAACTAATAAAATTTCATAAATTCAATCATTTGACCTCTAGACCAGAGGTTATGTTTAAATCCATCCAGGGTAACACCCACAGGTTCAAATTATTTTTCCTGTTCCTGCTAAATTTTCTCCCAGTAACTTTTAGAAGTTGTTCCTCCATGTGAGGGAGAGGAATGTCTTGACTGACAATAGAGTAGATAAAGTATGTTGGAGTCTTTCACCTTAACCCTCTCTTTAAAAGTTATGGGCCCACTCCTGCCAGGGTTGAGCTTTTCTCTGGAGGAGAGAACAGACCCATGTCCCCTGCAGGTAGGCACTGCTCCCAAGAGAGGAGAAAAAGAAAGAGGTGAGGCAACAGACTCCTGGACATTGACCCTCAGAATTTAATACACTCACCCACCCAACAGCTCTGGCCTGAAGCAAGTATTTTCTTGTGATTTCTTTAAAAATATTTCTATGATCTTGGTAAGAGAAGGTAAAATCAAGATATGATACCACTAGTGAACGGTAGGTTTTAAACACGAGCCTTGCTTACCTACAGTGGCTAGTCCCAGAGGACAATGGGTCCTTAAAGGTGGGGCACACACCACTACAGACACTTAGGAGAGGACTTTAGGCACCTCAGAGAAGTGGCATTAAATAACACTGACTCAGGCAATGCAAAATTTATTTCTGTTAAAATTCCTGTTCAAGGCTTTTTAAGATATGAAGGAGAACGTCTCAATGTGGTGCCGCATATCTTACTCAGCTCTGCAATAATACTCAGCAAATCTCCCCTTTTAAGAAAGGGGGAATAGGCCTCAGGTTCTGAGTCAGTATCAGAAAACAGCATCTACCTTAGATTAATTTGTGATAACTTACTTTCAGTATTTTTGTGTTTCCCTTCTCTTCATGCTAGGTTGCATGATTTCCCATTTAAAATGGTGACAGATTCATTTAAAAACAAATTCTTTAAAAGTGATTCAAAGAAATGTTAAATATATTAATATATTAATATATTATATATGAGGTCTGTCTTGAAGGTATCCAGTCATGTGATATAAAAAATAGAGACATTTATTGAAGAACATACAAGATACAAAAAACATTGTACACAGGACAATGATGCCTCGGTTCCCTTCAATGTAGGCACCTTGGGACCTCACACAGTTCTCCCAGCCACCTTCAGCTGCCATTTCATATTTTCATGATCTCATTGATAGTTTGAAATCTCTTCCCTTTAAAAAGGTGATTTTAGTTTTGGGAAAAGCCAGAAATCACAGGGTGCCAAATCTGGGTTGTAGGGGTCTGAGTCACCTGGGTGATTTGATGTTTTGCCAAAAAACTCTGCATGAGATGTGATGCATGAGTGGGCACATTGTCATGATGAAGCTGCCAATCACCAGTTGCCCATAGCTGCAGCCTTCTGAATCATCCGAATAGTTTCCACAGAGGAATGTTCAAGCTTAATGCAAATTTGGATGTGGACTCATTGCTCTACTCTGTCAGTCATTTTGAATGCAATGGCAACACAGTACACATGCTCACTCAATGGCATCTACTGCCCCTACTAACTAGTACAGTAAAGTTGTCATGTTCACACATGCACTTTCCAGTCCACTCTCCTCGACTTCCAGGTTACATCGATGTTGCACAAACTGCCCTTGTTATATTAACAATGGCTGGACTTTTTTTGGACAAGCTTTGTATATAAATATCATATACAGGTCAAACACAAATATGGCAAAAACTATATAAGGGGCACATGGATGACTATCATGCCACTTTGGGGATTGATGAATGATTAGATTCTGTTTCCCATCCTCCTCAAGAGAAAATAGCATTCCACCTGATAGGTGTGTGAACTCGAGTCTTTCCTATTTATGGGAGGCATTAACATGTCCATCATTGCTAATCCAAAATATACACCAGCACTGTTTTTATCCTGGTACTGCCGATGGCTCCTTACTCCCTTCTGTGGGGAGCTCAGCCTTTTGCTTCTAATGGAAAGCATTCTTCATGATTCTGTCCACTCCACTCAGGCAGGTACCATCCAGTCCCACATGAAACATATACATTCATTTACATCTGCGCACCCTTCTTTACCTGGTGCCCCCAACAGAAATATACTTCAAATGTCTCATTTCCAAATAGGAAAAAGCTTCTTGTTATCACAACAATGTGCTGCATACTCAAAGCACATGTACCTAATAAAGAACTTTAGTCCAAGTCCTTGATGCAAAAGGAAGAATAGATTGATTGAGTACATTGTTCTCCAATGATTTTAATTGTTGCTATAATCTGATCTGTTTCTAATGAGCTAATCAGTACTTAATTGGCTGCTTTAATTTTATTACAACGCAGCTAGAACGCAGCTGTAGCTAGGCACCACACAAGTAAATAAAATTCATTATTATTTTAATTATATTCATGCATATGAGTTTTATTCTACTTGCATCAAAACTGTATTCACTTTCACTCCCCAAGTAATTTGTTTCTATTAAACCATCGTGCATATCACAGTGAGAATAGTTAGAAATGTCTATTAATTGCCAAGTGTAAGTTACGTAATAAATTTCTTGATTTACCCACCTTCGTTTGCCAAGTAATCTTGTGATTCATTTAAAAATTTGTACAGTGCTTCACTTACTGACATACTTTCTATTAATTAATGATATTAGGGTTTTGTTATAAGGAATAAATACAGAAATAGAAACAAGAGAACAAATGCATACAAAAAGAAGAGTCTGACTTGATCGCCCTGAAATATAATTCCATGCTAGAGTTTCCACACAGTTCCCTGGAGAACAAGGTATAGCAGCATTAATAAAAGTCTAAGTGTTTTAGGACACTTTTCACATGGTTACAGTAGGTTCCAAAGTCCTATGTAAATATTTGAAGAAGTCGACCTTATTTCAGTTTATTGAAAGAACTGTTAGGGACAGCCATAAAATCAACACAAAAATTTTTGAAGGACCCACATGGTGCTTGCCTGAGAGGACTCAGAAAACTATAGCAAACTTCAAAATATATATATTAAAATTAAAACACCTCAAGGCTGCTCTGTTATATTGCTACATATTTTTAAAGAGGTAATTTACCAAGAGCTTCCTTCCACTCTTCCCTGTCATTTCCGCTGTGCAGGAGCGCAGCACCCTCTCCCCATGCCAGTCAGGAGAGCTTTGCTCCTCTCTCTTGAAGGCAGGAATGGTACAACGAGGAGAAGAACGGCTTCACATCACAGAAACCCTGGCTACAGTTCCAGTGTTTACAGACTTCAGACCACTTACTCGTAAGCCTCAATCTCCTCACCTGTTAAAATAGGAGTCCTAACAGCTAGTTTGCATTAGTGTGAGAATTAAATAAGATAATGCCACAGGTCTCTAAACAAAGGGTCCAAATGCTTCTTTGACCACTGGGCTCTGTGAGGCTTATTTAGCACAGTCAGTGCTGCTCACCTCAAAATCTTCTTCTCATCCTCTGAGGTTCACTGATTCCACAAATGTTCACTTGACCTACGGTGGGCCAGGCACTGGGATAGGTACCTGGAACACAACACTGGAGGCTCAGGTTGAAATAAACTCCAATTTGCTCAATGAGAAATAGGACGACTGAATTTGCCTTCAAACAAAACATGCCTAGGTAGATATTTATGTTTAAACAAGATGAAGACAAGCATCATGGAAATATACAACAGGGCATTTAGGAAGGAATGGCCCCTTAGTCCAAGCTTCTCTTTATACAGGTGAGGAAAGAAGCCATTGTTTATTCATTGGCATCAGAGCAATAGCTATTATTTACATAGTATTTTGACAGTTCTGAAGCATTTTTTTTGCACAGTAGGACAAGAATTTCCTAACTTTCAGACCCATTCTAGACAAGATCTAAAGATCTCTCTGAATGTCACTACCCTGTCACTGAACAATTGAGACCATCTATCAGGGAGCATATGGGTAACAAAAGTTGCTGGCATAGAATGAACTCTCTAGTAGTTTGCTTTCATTTCTGTACTGAATCTTTAAACTGGTTCTGCCTACACACTGCAGGGATGACAGCCAGTGAAGGCTACCGGTGGGGGCAGAGAGCAGAGCAGCTCTCTTCTAGGCACTCACATAGGCCACCTTATTTTGCTCCTACACAGGGCCCTGACACCACCCCCACTGCTGACCTGCCTGGCTTCAAAGTTAGTGGGAAGATGCCCCATTGCTCACCTAGCCCTCACCTACTCTACTTAATGAGTCTCACCCTCTGAATGGGACTCAGAAATGACACCTGCCAATCATGGCTCCATATGCAAACCAGGGCTCCGTCTCTGACTGGCAGCCCGGGTGGGATCTCTATGGCCTTCAGAGCAGGGCAGTGGAAGAGAAGAGAGGGCAAGGAAAAAGGTGAATTATTCATGCAAAAGAAAGATGACTTATAAACTAAATGTGAAGCTCTGAATAAGTCACATATTCTCTGATCTCCACTCTCCAAATCGTGAGAATTGAGAGGCATCTAAATGACCTTACCACTCTGAGACTGTGAAAATGCATGCATCATCACAGCAAATGTATGTCTGCTATAGAAGCCAAAGGAATCTTCTCACCTTTTCCAATCAGCACAAGCCAAATTTCTTCACCAAAGGATAATTGACCTTGCTGAAAAGGAACCAAAATAAAACAAACAACAAATATCCTCTTGTACTGTTATTAGGAACTGTGTGCACTGCATTTACAGTAGAGGGAAAACATTTGGTTATTTGATAACTTTGAATATGGGGCAAAGATATATCTGTTGTTCATCAATAATTGTTCCATTCTTATAGCCAAGTTCCTTGTGCCAAAGCTGAAGAAAATGAATTAGGTGGTGGTGAAGAATCATTACATTCCCAGAATTTCTGAAAGTAGGGACACCATCCCTCTCTGGCTAACTATAAAATATCTCTCTGTGGAGAATAACAAATGCTCTTATACAAACTTCAAAACCAGATGAATAGAGTGTAGACAAGAGATGACTTCTGGCCAAGATGGAGGCATAGACTGACACTCTCCGTCTCCCTCTACAACTAAGAAGGATTACAACTACTGCAAAACTAAAAATAATAAGAAGTTCCTGAAAATAAAGCTACATGGAAGTCCAACGAATGAAATCACAAACAAGTGGTGCTCATCCGGACGGGTAGGAAGTGGAAATCTGCCGCTGAGAGAGATCAAATTGTGCTGGAGGCAGCAGCTGCAGCAGTGAATAGCGAGACTCGGTAAGAAGACACCTGTATTTGCGGGGAAGAGAGAAGTGCCTGGGAGCCGCCCTGGCTGCAGACCATATCCATCGGCTCGCGATTCCAACACCCCGGAAGCCAGACCCCATTGGGAGGACGCCCTGTTCCTAAGCAGAGAGTAACAGCAGGAATCCATCTTGGACCCCCGCCCCCACGCAAAGCGCCACAGGGTGGTGAGAAAGGTCGCCAGGTTGTGACTAGCGCACGGGGCTCCGCCCAATATAGCATAGGAGGTGTGACAGTGCCCCGCCCAAGAAGGAGAGATAAACAAAATGGTCAGAATGGCAGAATTAATGATTGAAATACCAATCACACAGCTAACGAAAAATAAATAAATAAAAGCCTTGACCAATGAACAAATAGCGAATCTTTCCGAGGCTCAGTTCAGAGCTATAGTCATAGGACAGCTTACAGACCTAACAGCGGGGCTGAGTCAAGACAGGGAAGGAATGAAGGCTAGTCCTGCTGAAATGAACAAAAATACATACAATACAAGTGGTGAGGAAGGGAAAGCCATGGATCAAATTACAAATCGGAACAGAGAGGAAACAGTCAACGAGCGCAGAAAGAGGAAACAAAAAGTGAGAAATATGATGAGAGGCTCAGAAACCTCTGGGACAGCTATAAGCGATTGAACATTCGAATTATCAGATTGTCAAAGGGTGAAGAAGAAGAACTAGAAATTGAAAAATTATGTGAAAAAATAATGAAGCAGAACTTCCATAACTTGGGGAAGGAAATGAACTTACAGGTCCAGGAAGCACAAAGAGTTCCAGATAGGCTGGTCCCAAGGAGGACCACACCAAGACACATTATCATCAAAATGTCAAAAATTATAGATAAAGAGAGAATCTTAAAAGCAGCAAGAGAGAAGAGAAGAATCATGTACAAAGGGGACCCAATTAGACTATCAGCGGATTTCTCAAAGGAGACTCTACAGGCAAGAAGGGACTGGCAGGAAATATTCAAAGTAATGAAAAGCAAAAACCTACAACCACGATTACTCTATCCAGCGAAGCTCTCATTCAGAATAGAAGGGCAGAGAAAGTGCTTCCAGGACAAAGTAAAACCGAAGGAGTTTGTTAGATCCAAACCACTGTTATACGAGATGTTAAAGGGACTGGTTTAGAAGAAGGAGGATCAAAACTATGAACATTAAAATGAAAACTGTATCACAACAACCAACAACAGAAGCTAGGGAATTGAAACAAAGGCAAACTAAGTAGGCAACGAGAGGAGAAAAAGAATTGTAGGTACAGGGAACATATTGGGGGAAGGTCAGTGGAGAGGGGGGCAAGGGAGGGAGATGATGCAGGAATTAAAAAGCATAGTAGGAGGGAGTGGAGTAGACAGAAAGATGTTGAGATGAACTATATGCACAACCAATGGGCATGGACTAAGGTGGGGGGACAACTGGAGGGAGGGAGGGAGCAGGGGGGAATGAAATTGGGATAAATGTAACAGCATAATCAATAATAAAAAATTTTTAAAAAGCCAGATGAATAAATGCACGGCACACAGACCAGCACTCCCACATCATCATGTTATAGCAAACATTATTAATCAACCATAGAACTCTTTCTACTGCATCTATACACAGCATCTTCAAATCCCTTTCAATACTGGCTCAGGTAACTGCTAGCAGCAAATCATACTTGGCATGAATAATAAAAAAGCTATTTAGAATCCCTAATTTATAACTTAGAATCTATTACCTTCACTAGCATTTTGAGTATTAAGAATCAAGATAGCAAAATGTCATTACTTTCATAAAAATAGGAAGGGGATCTTGCCTCCAGAAACATGACTCTGAATATTAGGTGATTTCAACCCTGAAACTCTCTAGAAGTTTCTTACTTATCCTTCAACTGTCTGACTTTTGCTTCCCCTGTCCCCCTCCTAGAAAATATAAAGGCCATCCCTAGATCAGAAGAGTCCTCAGATTGAGTTCTGGCCAACATCTGTAATAGCTGAGAGTCTCACACTTCATAAGACAAGTGTAATCTTTAGACTCGCTGTGAGTGCAGTGTGAGAGGGAAGCAAAGAGAGCCCACACTACCAAGGCTGGAAGAGATGGTCTGGTAATGAGCAGGAAAGGTGGGGGTCACCTTGCAGTGGGAGATGGGCTGGAGAGCAAGTAGGCAACAAAGGAGTCAAGATAATGAAGTCAAAAGCACAATGGTACAAAGCAAGTAAAGCGAGTTTAGCAAATGCACGTGAAGAGGACCCTTTCATGCAGCCTGTAATAGCTTTCCTGGCTATAAATACCTCCCCTTTTTCTACCATCCAGCCCTTGCCTCCTTCCCATACTCTCCATCCTCTTTGCCCTTCATCTTCCTCTTCTTCTCTGCCCATTCCCTCTTCTTTAACTTCCACTTTTCTCTTTCTATTGGCCTCTTTCATCATTCCCTCTAGCCTTTCTCTTTTATTCTCCCTCCTCCAAGTTGTAGACAACACAACTCACCCACCAGCCCCCAGGCATTAAGAGCCACCGTGGCACCCCTCAGGGCAAAGGGGCTTTTAGCTCACTCCCCATGCAGCACAGCACAGAGGGGCAGAGGGACAGAGGCAGCTGGGGGCTCCTGGGTGCTACACAGCAGAGGTGAGGGCAGGCCACCTGGAAGAGGTGATGAAGCAGAAAGCAGAGATGGAGAGTGTGTGCAAGTACACAAACAGGATCAGTGAAGTCCTGGAACAGTGTCACAAAAAGTTTGGCAGAAAGCCAACAGAACAACAACAACAACAACAAAAAAAACAGCATTAGGCAGAAGTGATGCAGGTTGGAAAAGGAGAAACAGAAATATGAGTCAAGCAAACAAAGAAGGAGCACTAATAAGTAGCCATAACTAGAAACAACCTAGGGGATGGATGTTAAGACCTAGGGAAGAAGCAAAAACCAAAGTGATAAACTGTGGCTTTGTAACACCACAAAGGAAAAGAGGCGGGCCAATTAAATGACAGCAGCATGTGAGAAACTCAGTAGATGTTTCTAGGTTTTATTTGAATTTTTTACATTAATATCACTTTGTGAACAGAATTGTTATTCTGAGACTTAAGATTAACTGAAATCAATTTGGGAGCCAAAATAAAACAGAATGCCTGTTTTATTCAGACTATAATGAGGACTGACAGCAAAGAAATTCTTTGTTAAATCCACCCTATTGGACCAGAAGGTCAACTCCATCATAATGGGGTACCTTACTGAGTCATTCTTTCTAATGAGTTATTGATTTGTAAAAAAAAAATTATAAGGGAGTTATATATTAAATGACTGTTGCTGAGTTGTTACCTTGGATCAACAGAGAATAAATATTGGCATTTTCATACGGCAATCTGCTATTTGAGAATAATCTAGCCTTTCTGGAGGGATGAAAATAAAGTACATAACAGTCATTTACCAATTGTATAATATTAGACACCAGTAATTTGTCATTCACTGCAGTGTTCTAGAATCATTAGAGGAGCCATTCAGCTGCTCAGAGACAAACTGAGTATGATCGGGCAGGAAACATGATTCTAAAAGCTGAATGTATCAAGTCTGCACTAATGTTTCATGACTCTACAGAAAGTTAATGACCAATGCAAACCAACAGGCTACTACAGTAAAAAGGGCTAATAAATCAGAAACTTAAATGGAATATTCATTTTAGTTACAATCATTAGAGCAAAGGAATGGTCTGATTCATCTATACAGTGACTTACATGGATTATAACAGTATTTTAAGTAATTTATCCATTAATTAAATAAGCAAATATTTGATTAGTACCTACTATGTGCATGACACTCTGCCAGATGCTTCCAGGTATATTCAGACATAAAAGAAATCATCTCTACCTTCAGGAAGCTTCTAACCCAATAAAGGAAAAAGACATTTTGCAGAACTCTTACACAAACTAAAATATGATTATATACTATAAGAGGTAAACAAAAAGAATGCCTTAAAATTACAAAAGGAGAAGTGAATTTTACCTCATCTTATAGGTGAATTCAGTTAAGGCTGTACATGAAAAATAATTGCACATTATATAGAAATAGAGGAGACTTTGGAGAAGTCAGAGTTTTGGGGAAAGGACATCCCAGTTATAAAAATAAGTAATACATATGTGCTGGATGATCTATTGTCAATCCCGAGTCACCAATTCCTTCTTAGCAATCTGCCTTGCAAAGCAGACAGCAGGAACTACATTTCACAGAATCCTCTTCCCTGAATGTTCTGAGGGGAGTCTGGCAACTAGAGAAGAGTTAGAAGCTGTGGAAGGCAAGAGAGGTGAGAAGCTATTCTTCAGAAGTTTGTCTTCAGAAGTCAGACAAGGTGCACAAATGAGATCTTTCTTACTGTCCTACACTGCAAGTCAGTGAGAGCAGCCTGGCTAATTCCACATGGCCTTACTTTCTGTAATAAAACTACGATGTGTCTCTCAGTTACTGACAGCATTATTGTATATAGCTGTCGTCACTGAGTCATAACTGTTGGAATTATCATTTTCTAGAATCTTCTGTTTCACATGTTTTAGTTGCCTGTTAATTGACTTAAATATTTATATATACTAACACTGTCACCTGTTTGGATATCTCTAGGACCTATACACTACACCTCTTATAAACTCAACAGAGACATGTTGGTTTTTGCTGTGTTTAATTTATTATATGAATCCTCATGTTTGTAAATATAAACAAAAGTAATCTAAGCCATTATAGGAAATTCACAAAAGGTATATTTGGTTTCAAAATATTTCATTACCTTTTAATAATTATGATGTACATAGGTATGTTAGATCAGTTTTCTCCTCTATCCCCTTTGATTTCTTTTTGTTTAATTATACACGTAATATTCTTCTGGAACTAATAAGCATTTGTAGCAGGGTTGCAGGATATCAGGTTAATATACAAAATGTGATTGCTTTCTAATATACCAGGAATGAAAAATAAATTTGAAATTTATTTTCTATTTATATTAATAGCCCCCAAATGCAATACTTAGATATAAATCAAATGAAATTTCCCAGGAGCTATTATTTTAAAAAATGACAAACCTCTAATGAAAAAAGTCAAAGTAGAGCTTTAAAAATGGAGAGATGTTCCATGTATATGGATAAGAAGACTCAATATTGTCAGGATGCCAGTTCTTCCCAACTTCATCTACAGACCCCATGTAATCCCAATAAAAATTCCAGCAGCTCTCTGTTGATATCAACAAACTAATTATAAAGTTTATATGGAAAAGCAAAAGATCCCAAATCTCCAACACAATAGAGGACTGACTCTACCAAACTTCAATACTTAACACAATGCTACAAAGACAATGTGGTACGAATGTTTAAAGCAGCTTTATTCATAACTGCCAAAACCTAGAAGCAACTAAGATGCCCTTCACTAGATGAATGGATAAATAAACTGTGGCACATCCAGACAACAGAATATTATTCAACGCTAAAAATGAATTAGCTACAATGCCATAAAAACACATGGAGGAACTTTAAGTGTATACTACTAAATGAAAGGAGACAACCTGAAAAGGCTACATTTTGTATGATTCCAGCTATATGATGTATTGGAAAAGGCAAAACTATGGAGACAATGGAAAGATCAGTGGTTGCCAGGGGTTTGGGAGGAGGAAGAGAAGGAGGAATAGGTGGAACACAGGAAATTTTTAAAGCAGTTAAACTATTCTGTGTGATACTGTAATGATACATGTCATTAAATATTTGTCAAAACCCATAGAATGCACAATACCTAGAGTGAACCCTAATGTAAACTACTTGGTCCATAACAAGGTATCAAATTGGTTCATCAATTGTAATAAATGTACCCATAACACTAATGCAAGGTGTTAATAATAGGGCAACGGGGGCATATAAGATCTCTGTATTTCTTCCTAATTTTTTCTGTGAACCTAAAACTGCTCCCCCAAAGTATGTTAATTTTTTAAAAAGGAATATATTCTTGTTGCAAAAATCTTAAACTATTCAGAAGCCTACTGACTAAAACCTTTAAGTTTCAAGCGATTCTTCCATACCAATCCTCTTTCATATCTCGTGGTAAATGCTATTAATAATTTGGTATGACTTGCACTCGGCTCTTTTATATGCTTATTTACATATAAGTACATGCCCACCAAGTTTTTTAAACGTATATGGATGGTTTTATACATATTATTTTTAAATTGCACAGTTCTTTAAAGCATCCACTAGTGATCATGCTGAGCATTACGTAAAAAAATATTCCAGAAAATACATTCCCAGGATTGGCACTCTATAATCTGAAACCTCTTTTGTCTTCCCAGAACATTGTACAGTGATGGGCAGGCATGTAGCAGAGACTCTAGAAATGCTTAAGGACTGGCAGGTAATTGACTAAGTCAAGATGAAAAAAGAATTAGTCTATTAAAATCAGCCATATGGTCTGATAGTTAAATTCTGAGGGAATCAACCCTTCACTGCTGAGTCAGAGTGCCAATGAAGTGTCCATTATATAAAGAGAATAACCCTTTTTATTTTTAACGAGGATTTTTGCCATCGGGGTGATACACAATACAGGGATAGCCCCAACATTGTTAGCCCATCTTAGAGGCAGGAAAATCGAGGCTCAGGGAGATTAAGTAACTTGCTCAAAATGACTCGACTGTTTGACAGTGGAGCCGAGATCCAAAACTCAGCCAAGCCTCCAAGTCTCATGGTGCCACTTCAGAGTACCTTCTACAAATAACAAGCCCCCATTATCCCTTTCCTTGTGGTCCTAAATTGGATGCAAGACCCAAAATTATCTGTAAGGGACAGGATCATAGCTGCATTTCACTGAGTATCATGACTCCAGTTTTCCCTCTCTTAAAGTGAACCACATTTAATTGGGTGTATTTTTTTTTTAAAGGTGGAACAGGGTTTTACACAATCTGGTGCTCAGTTGCTTAGGAAACTGTTTTTGTCATGTGGTAGGTAGGGCTAACACACCGTTAAGTGAGAGGAAGGCAGAGGGGGATATATAGTAAATACAATGTTTATATAAATTTCATCCACAGGGAATATAGCAAAATAATCGCAACTCAACAGAAAAAGAAGCTTTTGAGTGGGTTGTGAAATAAGTTATTAAGTCATGCAAATAAATTCAATGTCAACACCTCAACCTGGGCTGATTGTATTCATGCACTGAATTCATACTTCGTGAGGATTTAAGGCTCCTGATGTTCTCAGGGATTTTTGTTACTATTCATTTGGTTTCTGGCTTTTTAGAGTTGGGGAAGTTGGGAGTGGTACTAGGGAAAGTATGCTGGCTTTAAAGTGTGAGGCTCATGAGAAAGGGGAGTCTGTGTGCTTCAGGGGTTAAAAAAGTGCATTATTCCAAGATCTATTCTGTATCAGTTGTTTCAGCCTTTGCCACATTTCTAAGCTCTGTGCTCTAAAGAGGCACCTTCTCTTCTTCCATGTACCCTATCCTAACTGTTGAACAAGGCACCTCTGCCCAACCAGGCAGGGATCCAACATTCAGGTGATTCAGAGTGTGTCCCCACCCATGACTTGGAGATGTTGTTGACAGTCATATGTATTAACCAGTGAGTGACTGCAAACAAAGACTTTTCTCCCATAAAGCCCATCCTTAGGAGCACTGTGAGACTTTACCTGTCTTGTTCAAGGCCATATCTGCAGTACCTAACCCAGCACCTGGGGCACATAGTAGACACACAAACCATTACATGAATAAGAAATAAAGAAATAATCATCTGCTTTGTTATGTCATCGCACCACTGGATCTATTTGATATACTTGACATCAAAGTTTTGCTTCCTATGATCAATACACCATCCTTGTAGTCCCAGTCCCAGGCATAAGTCCTCCTGGTTCAAGATCATCTGTGCTGTGTAGTATGCTCTAAATTTTACTTGCCATCTCATTTAATCCCATGTAATACTTACATAAATCTATGTTCCCATTTTACAGATGGAACCAGGCTTTAAAGAAATCAAGTAATCTAGCTACAGTCCCAAAGCAAATAAATGATAAAACTGGAATTTAGCCCTTACTCTGTTTTGGCTTCAAAAAATGTGTCTTTTTCCTCTGTGCTGGGCTGCAACTGTCCTGAAATTAAGTACTGTATATTTGCATCACTCAACTGCAGATACCAATGGTTAGTCCAGGACCTCCATGACTTATGAAGGACTACTGTGTGGAAGACATTGGGTGATCTATAGAGGATATAATAGGGGTACAGTATGAGGATATACTATGGGTAAACTATGAATTGAATAGTAATTAGAAATGAACTGTCACAGGAGTAAAATCCTAGAAAGAGAAAGGAAGTCTTTATACTGGAGTGTCTTCAAGAAAACACTGGCTAGCTAACTACCTGCCCTCTCTGATTTGGTCTTTAACTTGCCTGAAGTCAAGAAAAAGCTTCTCTTAGGGTGAATGTCTCCCTCTCTGCTGCTCCCTCCCCTCTTCCTTCAGTATCTCCTATGTACCAGGTAGCCTGCTATACAATAATGAGTGAAACATAGTCTTTACTTTTTAAAAAAATTCTACAACACAAAGATACAATTATGACAAAACACGGTTAATGTAATGTTAGAATAAGGCAGAGGGAAACAGACTCAGCCACAGCAGGGTCAGAAGAGCTGTTCAGGCTATGATTTAGTGAAGCCAAGGGGCGGAGTTTGATGATGAGGTCATTCCAAGATGAGGAAGTGGTATAGACAGCAGGTGAGGGCAACAACCAATGTGAACTTCATGAAGTTCAATGCTGGCAGAACATAAAGCAAGGAGCAAGGAGTGGTCAGAGATGGGCAGGAAGGATTGGTTTTGCAAGTAAGCCTTATTGACAGGCTTGGGCTTCATCCTGTCAGCATGTATATCTAGGAGTGGAATTGTTGAATATATATATGTCTTACCTCTGCCTCTTAGTTACTGTTTCCAAAATGTCTCATCAGCACTGTATAAGGGTTCCAGTTTCTCTACATCCTCCTTTTGGTTACAGCCATCCCAGTGAGTGTGATCTAATATCTCATTAAGGTTTTGACTTTTATTTCCATGATGGCTAATAAATTTGAGCATCTTTCCATGGGTTTATTGACTATTGATATATATATATATATATATATATATATATATATATATATATATATATATGTGGAGAGCTTGGGCAGAGGACTGCCAAAGTTGGATATAAAGTTTAGAAAAATCCCTAGAGCTGCTATAGATTGGAATGGAACTGGACAGAAGGTCAGGAGTTCATGTTAGGAAACTGGTGCAGAATCTCAGCAAAGCATAGGAACCTGAATAAGAACATGGTAATAGTAATGGAGAGGGAATGGATTTGACAATAATTCAGAAAGCAAAATTTTTCAGAGGATGGGAGAGAAGTTTATCAAGGAGAAAAAGAACAAACTAGCAAACAGAATAATGAAGTGGGAGTGCAGAATATTAAGAAAATTATTGAGCAATATTAATAGTTTTAAGTATGCCTGTGGGAGGTGTTACTAGGGTATTCCATTATCAAATATTGGTATTTTTTGACTAGCTCTTTTCAAGGTTCATCCATGTTGTAGCATGTATTATACTTTATTTCTTTTTATTGTCAAATAATATTCCACTGAAAGGATATACCACATTTTATTTACCCATTCATCAACTGATGGACATTTGAGGTGTTTATACTTCTGGGGAAGTGTACCACTATGAATATTCATGTGTGAGTTTTTGTGTGGAATCATATTTTCATACCTTGAGTATAATATCTAAGAGTAGAATTGTTGAATTATATATATAACACTATGTCTAACCTCTGCCTCTTGAGTTACTATTTCCAAAATATCCCATCAGCACTGTATAAGGGTTCCAATTTCTCTACATCCTCCTTTTGGTTATAGCCACTCCAGTGAGTGTGATCTAATATCTCATTAAGGTTTTGACTTTTATTTCCCTGATGGCTAATAAATTTGAGCATCTTTCCATGGGTTTATTGACTATTTGTGTATCTTTTTTGGATAACATCTATTCAGGTCCTCTGCTCATTTTTAATCAGGTTACCTCTAAATTATCAAGTCATATATGTTTTAAAGTACATATTTGTATACAACTCCCTCATCACATATATGATTTATAAATGTTTTCTTCCACTTTCTTGATGGAATCTTTAAGCATAAAGGTTTTAATTTTGATGATATCCAATTGATTTATTTCTATTTTTTGTTGCTTGTGCTTTTAACGTATCTGAAAAATGCCTAATTTAGGCTCAGGACGCTATTAGCAGGGAGGAGGTTAGGGGGTGGAGGGATTGAGCAAAAAGGAAAAAGGACTCATGGACATGGACAACAGTGTGGTGACTGCTGAGGGGAGGGGTATGACGGGACTAAATGGTAATGGGAAAAATACAATAAAGATTAAATTTAAAAAACATTTTATAGTTTTAGCTCTTACATTTTGGTCTTTGATCAATTCTTGAGGTAATTTCTGAATATGGTGTGAGATAGGATTCCAACTGAATTCTTTTGCATATAGATATCTAGTTGCCCCAAATCCTTTATTCCGATTATTCTTTCTCTGTTAAATTGTTTAAGAAGCCATGTTGAAAATCAATGAAAATAAATTTGATTTATTCACAATGATATATGCAACCCTATGTTCATTACAGTATTGTTCACAGTGGCCAAGACATGGAGAAGACCAAAGTGTCTTCTGATAGAGGACTGGATAAAAAAGATGTGGTACATATATGAGGTCTATCTGGAAAAAGTCCAACCATTGTTAATATAATGAGAAAGATTTGCACGACATTGATGTAACCTGGCAACCAAGGAGAGTGGACTGGAATGTGCACCTGTGAACAATGATAGCTTCACTGTACTGGTCATTGGGGGCTGTAAAAGCTATTGAGTGAGCATGTTTACTATGTGGCCATCGCATTTAAAATGACTAAGCAAGTAGAGCAATGAATCTGCATTAAACTTTGCATTAAGCTTGAACATTCCTCTGCAGAAACTATTTGGATGATTCAGAAGGCTGCAGCTATGAGCCACTGGTGACTGGCAGCTTCATCATGACAACACGCCCGCTCATGCATCATGTCTCATGCAGAGTTTTTTTCATGAAACATCAAATCACCCCAGTGACTCAGCCCCACTACAGCCCAGATTTGGCACCCTGCGACTTCCGGCTTTTCCTGAAACTAAAATAACTTTTGAAAGGGAAGAGATTTCAGACCATCAATGAGATTCAGGAAAATACAATGGGGCAGCCAATGGTGATTTGGAGAACTCTGTGATGTCCCAAGATGCCTACTATGAAGGGGACTGAGGTGTCATTATCCTATGTGCAATGTTTCTTATATCTTCTTCAATAAAAGTCTCTATTTTTCATCGTACCTGGCTTGATACTTTCTGGACAGACATCATATTATACAATGAAACACTAATCAGCCATAAGAAAAGATGAAATGCTGCCATTTGCAACAACATAGATGAACCTTGAGGATACTATGCTAAGCTAAATGTCAGAGAAAGCTAAAATCCATATGATTTCACTCATATGTGGCATATCAAACTGAAACTCAGAGACGCAGACAGACAAAGGTATGGTGGTTACCAGAGGGAAGGGGTAGGGAGCTTGGTAGAAGGTAAAGGGGGGCAAATATATGGTGAAGTACGATGATTTGACTTCGGGTGGTGGGCACACAATGCAATATATAGATCATGTATCATACTAATGTACCTTTGAAACCTATATGACCCTATTAATTAATGTTACCCTAGTAAATTTAAATTAAAAAAATCAGAAATGTGAGGGTTTATTTCTGGAATCTCAATTCCACTCAATTGAAGCATATGTTTATCCTTATGCAAGTAGCACACTATCCTGATTATAATAGATTTGTGAGTTTTAAAATCAGGACACTCTCCAAATTTGTACTTCTTTTTCAAGATTATTCTGGCTATTTTTGATCCCCTGAATTTCCACATTATTTTAGAATTATCTTGTCAATTCTGCAAATAAGTCAGCTGTGATTTTGATGGGATTGCATTAACTCCCATTTCAGGGAGTATTGCCTCTTAACAATATTAAGTCTTCCAACTCATGAATGCAAAACATCTTTTTATTTATTGAGGTTTATTTAATTTCTTTCAACAATGTTGGGCACTTATTTTTATTATATTTATTCCTAAGCATTTTATTCTTTTTAATAGCATAGTAAATGAAATTGTTTTCTTGATTTCTTTTTCTGATTGTTCATTGCAAGACTACAGAAATAAAACTGCCATCTGTATATTGCTCTTATATCTTGCAAGTTTCCTAAACTTGTTTATTATTTCCAATAATAATAGAGTTAGATCCTTTGTAATTTTTTCTTTGGCCCATTGTTTATTTAGGAGTGTTGTTTAATCTCCATGTATTTGTGAATTTCCCAATTTTCTCTATTTTTTTGCAATTATGCACTATTGTGGTCAGAGAACATACTTTATATGATTGTAATCCTTAAATTTGGGATGCATCCAGGATCTGGTTACAGACTCTTGTTGCCATTACTAGGATTTAGTGGATATTGTTAAATATTTCCTCATTAGCTGCATACCATTAGAACAATTCCAGAAACTTTAAATAGTTGGGTTTATTTTTATCATTTTTGTCTGTTATGGTTGTCTTGTTGGGGTATGGGTCTGTGGAGCTCCTCACACTACTATTCCAGAAGTGGAAATCCAGTAAACTCCTCTCGAAGTCTCTAAGACATAGAGGTTCCTTATTGTTGCAGCAAAATCTATCTTAGTGTGAAAAAAGTAATGTCTAATAGTAAAGAAGAATTTAAACAAACTCAGACAAATAAAATAAAATAAAAATAATAATTTTCCAAATCTGTCTTTGTCTGATAACTTCTTGTCCCTTAAAACTGAGTAGCCTTCACTGGTCAGATTCCAGAAAAATAGCTTTCTTATTTTTCCCCTGTTCTTTCTGTTGCTTTAATGGGTCTATGCTGATTGCTGTAATGGGTCTATGAACGTGCATCCCTCTGATGAGAAGTCCCAAGATTCTTCAGGCTACTTACAATCTTTAAAATACAGTATCCACTTAAAATGGCAATGTGACCTTCATGAGGGCAGTAGACTAAGTATTTCATTCACTGCACTATCCCCAAATCCTAAGGCAGTGCCTGACTTGCCTGACACTTGGTAGCCACTATCAAAACATATTTTTTAAATAAGTTATAGTATCAAGAATGCACTGCTCTCCTGACTGGTGTGGCTCAGTTGGTTGAGCAACATACCACAAAGCAAAGTGTCGCTGGTTTGCTTTCTAGTCAGGGCACAGGCTTGGGTTGCAGATTCAGTCCCTGGTTGGGATGTGTACTAGATGCAAGCAATTGATATTTCTCTCACACATCTCTCCCTCTCTTTCTCCCTCCTTTCCCCTCTAAATAAATAAATAAATAAATAAACTTGGAAAAAATAATGCACTCCTGTTCCTTTGTCATACTGGCTGACCCTGGGGATAGATGTGATGAGAGGATAGTTTGTCTTATAGTATCTTTACAAAAGGACCCTCCCATGGGACGTACATGACACCTGTGTCCTAGGGGAATCTAAGTCTCAATAAAATATCCCAAGAGTTTTCTAGCCAGGAGGTGTGACCTCATTTTTAATTTATCTCAGGAAATCCAAGGAGTATATTCTTATAAATGAATCCATAGAACAGAGTGTGGTACCATCAGTTTTGTGTATGAAAAGTAGTTTGAGGAAGCTGACCCCAGAAGAAGATGCTATTGAAAAGAAGACAAATGATTCTGAATTATCAGCCCACACAGTCCACAGAAAGACCTAAGTGCCTAGCAATTCTCTGTAAGATCACAGAGGAAGCAGGCTTGTCCTCTTATTTAGAACTGAGAGAACTGCACCTCTTCTCAAAGCAATCAGAGCCATTTCCTAAGAGAACAGGTCTAAATGCCCTATAAAATTCCTGAAATAATGAGGATAAAAAGCCACTGAACCACCACGACAAGACTTTCTGGAATCTAACTGTATTCTAGACTAAAGGTTTTGGCTCAGTATCCCGCTTATGGGGAACGCTGGCACTAACTGTATACCTAATAAGCCTCATGCCAACCTTATCTGCAGACTCTGCCAAGACCCTTGCCTACTCTCCCAGCCTGGTCAGTTGAACCTTGCCATGAACTTACCTCATCTTCATCTCTTGCTTTCTGGTCCTCCCTTGCACCTAAGATTTACCCACTCCTCATCCTATCTTGACTTCGTTCTGCTTTAAATGGAGAAACTTATTCATTGGTTAATTGGGAAGTTCAATTCATTCATCCATCTCCTGCCTGAGTCTGTGTGGGGATTCTGTGGCTCCATGTCTTTAACTTTTTTGGAAAGTAGCCACATCTCAGATTTCACCCTCTCTTCTCCCCAGGTCATTAAAAAAATGAAGAAACTAGTATAAATAGCCCATGGACATGGACAACAGGGTGGGGAATGACTGTGGGAGAAGGGGTGGGTTGAGTAGGGGGGAGAAATGGGGGGAAAAATGGGACAACTGTAACAGAAAAACAATAAAATTAAATTTAAAAATTTTTTACAAAAACCAACACCAAAGGGAAAAAAGAGACCTTGAAAACCTTAAAGTTGCCTGTAGCTATTCTACTCCTATGCATACAGCATAAAGAAGTAAGTGAATCACATGGACATATTATTGTCACAGTAAATTCTTCTCACATGGAAATAAATTTCTTTATGTGCTGCCAAAAGAAAAAGAAAAAAGAAATGAAATGAAATAAAATGAAATAAAATAAAGTAAAATAAAATTAAAGTTAGTCCAGAAAGAACTGGATGAAAAAACAGCCCTCAATCTTTTCCCTCTTGGTATCAGCTTTGAGACACCTGGCCAAGAACAGCCTGTGCTAAGTTTCAAAGAAAAGGCAGAAAACTTTGAAGATTTTATTTCACAGGGGACAAAAGATAAAGTCTCTGTCAAGTTGTCATTAGATGCTCAATGCTATTTGTGGAGGCTCCTCCTCTGTAGACTTCTAGCAGATTAGGTTTTGGATCTTTAATTTGAGGAAGGATTTACCACTGTGAAGAAGTATAATATCATTTTGATTTGGGTTGTACTAGGCTGGGGAAGCCAGATTACATTTGTACAAAACTGTATTAGAAGATATGACTGTAACCACCAAAATCAAATAAAGAGAAAATTTTCCTGAGAGCCTCAAAATTGGGCTTTTCTTTCATAGGCCTGTATGTTGTTTCACAAACTGTTATTCAGATTTACACCAAGAGGATCCAACAGAAACACAGAAGATAGAGGGCAGAAATGCCTGTGCTTGGCAGACCTGTCCATTCATCAGTCTGTCATCAACCTAGTCCAGAGGAGGGTTATCTGCATAAAGGAAAAATATTAATTAATCCTCAGAGAAGTGAGGAAGTTAGTAGGGGGAAAAGTACTAATGAAAAATTCCCTGCTTTCATCCCCTGGGGCTCTAATTCAGAATCTCAGAGAAATCCATCAAAGTTTCTGAAGTGTCACTGGGCCTCAGTCCAACCGCCACAGCCATATGCCACCACGCATGTGTGTCACACAGCACCCCCCAGATAATGATGGTGCCTGTCCTCCAGAACAATCTTAAAACTATTTTAAAACCGAATTCTCCTCATTAGCATAGCAAACAATAAATCACTTTGGGTACTGCCAAAACCCAGGTTCCTCTGAGATGAAATGCAGAAAGAGGTAGCTGTTGCTTGTCAATTGTTTGAAGTCCACAGCTACACAGACTGGGCAGATCACCAGCACCTTCCAGCAGGGTTTAGAGATGAGGAAATGGGACACCATCGGTGGGACTCCTAAAATTGAAGTCACTATGCCAACGCCTCTGGCACAATAAGCTGAAGCCTCTAGTTTCCACTGGAATGTGTTATCTATGGTTGGGGAAATTGGGGGGAAGCAGGGCTGCTTTTTGTCATCAGAGAACTTCCAAAAATGGAGGAAAATCACAAAAACAGACACAGACATCTTCAGAGGTTTCCTAATTCTTAAACTGTTGGTTCCTCTAAGTGTGGTTAGTAGTCAAAGAGAAAGTGGTGTATGAGGATGATTTCTCCGGTTTCTGGCAAGAGTTCTTATCTTTCAATTATCACAGGGGATAGAAGAATCAGATTTTCCACATGAACCACTTTTAGCATATGATGTTTTTTACACCTGCACGTCTCCTCAGGTGAATAAAACATAAAAATATCTCAGCTCCAAGGTTCAAGTTGACATGGGCCCATTACCAGAAAGTTCAACATCTTTTGCTTTTTAGTCACATATAAGCTGATTAGCCAAAATACAGAAGAGGTTTTGAAGGAAGGTGCCTCTTCTCCAAATGTGGGGTAAATACATGGTTTCTTTGGGACAATTAAAGTGGTGACAAAGGCACTAAATAAAATTTAAGTCCTGACTTCAGATATGGTTCACCAATAAAACTAACCAGATAAAATGCATCCAAAATCTCTCCGATTTTGGGATATTTTATAATATATTCTACCATAAGCTAATAGCCATAATTTCTCCCTAATTGTGAAACCATGAGGACACAATCTTAGAATCTTTACCTTATTCTCAATTAACAAACCTTAATGTAAATAAGTCTTATTTCTAAAATTCAGTGTCATCTAGAAAAGAGTTAAAAACCAAAGTTCTGTCTCTTAAAAATCGATTTATGTCCCTCACCACCTTATCAGACAATATAACAGAGGTTCCTTCTGGGCCCTGTGAAGACACACAGCATAGGTTCTTTGGCCTTTGGGCACTAGGCAAATTATCAATAACCCAGAACCTTGAAATTTGACAATGAACTCCTTCAGAAGTAGGCGCCTACACAAAGGAGAATGGAGGACCCTGCCACGCTGCTGACATTTGACTTCTCTGGGCTTCAGCTTCCTTCTCTGGAAAATGCAAACCTAAATTAAGATAAGCCTGAAAGAAAAGTCAATCTCTAATTTAAAAATTAACAAAAAGGCCTTTAATTCACAGGAAGAAAAAATATGCTCAAAATATCCTCACGAACAGTTTATTAACCTGCAAAGGAAGGCAGTGAAGTGTGGTAGTCAGGGAACATGAACTAGGAGTAATGCCATCTGAGTCCACATCCTCATCGCACCATTCACTAGCTGTGTAATTTTGGGCAAGTTACTTAACCTCTCTGGGTCTCAGTTGTTCTATCTGCATAAGAGAAATAGTAAAAGCATCTACATGACAGAACCATTGCAAAGATTAAATCAAATCATACGTGTAAAGCTGTCAGCACAATGCCTAGCCCCACAGTAAACACACAATGAACATTAGTTATTCCTATTAGGAATAACTTAATAATAATTCTATTTAAAAACAAAAAAGTCTATTTACACAGTTTGCATATTATCTGAGAAACTTAAAATCAAGGATCAATATGAACTTATAGGAGATGTCATTATGTGATATCCTTTGGATTAACAAAAGTTGCCAAACAAAGCAATATAAACTTAGAAAAATCTTTTGAGCTTCTCTGCAGTGACACAGTGACTGTGTCTGCCGCCTCTTGGGAAAAGGAAATGCATACTCCTCACATTCTGGAAATGAATGAATTGTACCTCCCTCCTCTAGACAGCAAGATCCTTGAGGGTAAAAACAGACAAAGGTCCCTTCTGCAGCAGAACAGTCTATTTCTCACAATAGGAAGGTGGATTAATTTTTGTGAATTGGTACATTTACCAAGAGGAGGCTGAAATCTGGGCAATTCCAAATCAGTCAGAAAAAAGTAAAGAAGGATCAGGAGATGCAGTAGTTGAAAAACGTGTGATCTTCTCTACCCAATTAAGAGGTTTTCTCCATATGGAGAAAGTAAGCATCACTCAAAGCAGGAGAGAATAATAACGACTCTGCTGGCTCCCTCCACTCCTGTCCTGCTGAGACTGTCTTTGGCTACTGCACAGCCAGAAGAGTGACTCCTTCACAGTGTGAGGATACTATTAGCTGTAGGACAGGAGGAGGTTTTCTCTTGGTCTTTTATTCAGTCATTCAGAAAGGAACATCCTGTGACCTCATTTCACTCTAAAGTAAGAGAGAGCTAAGTGGCTTTCTGCCTCAGGTTCTATAGAAAACCCCCTTTGATGGCACCTTTCTTCTTCTTTGATGCCACATCATGGGAACGGGCACTTTTCCACTTCCAGGGGAAGCGCATTTCCCTGGGATCCAGCTGCTGCTTAGGAATTGGAGAGCACCGGAGAGCAGAAAGACCAGAAGCTCCAGTTTCAATCCTCTGAACCACTACAAAGGAACCCCAGTCCCTTATTAAAAGTAATTCTCCTCAAGGGAAAGGTGCTTATGACAAACATGTAGTGACTCAGCAATATGAGTGGGACACTTGGATAGAAAACATTTCAACATGGCCATTTTGACAGCATTATTATGAAGTAATCATTTTGATCACGGTATAAAATTATCTGGATATTTAGTCCTTAACCTAGAGAACTACCTAAGTTAAAAATGTCAGATTGACAATAATTTATATTGGCCACTTTGCTTGCTTTTTACCTTTCTCCTTGAAGATAACAACCACACTCATCTTCATTACTACTGCATTTCTAATGCTCACCTTAGTGCTTCCACATTGTAAAACAAATTACTTTTGCTGCTATGATGATTTCTACTAGTACTATTACTACTGCTGTGTATGTGTATGCACAGTGCTGACACACAATAGGTACGTAACAATTTGGTGAAAAATGAACTGTTACCATCGTCGTCGTCGGCAGCCGTCCGTCTCAAGAGACGATGGTGTAGCTTCTTCAGAGTCTATCTGCACCGCCGAGAATGGCTGTGCAGTACAACTCGGGAGTGACATGGTATCTGTCTCCTCCCGTGTTGAATCGACATCTTGCGATGTCGCTGGAGTGTCCTCTTCAGTGAAGCTGAAGCTACAGAGCCTGGGCAGGGTGATATGGAGGGTCTGCTGTTGCCCATGCAGCAGACCCCCCCTCTCTTCGCAGCTGAAGGGTCCAAGGGAAAGACGGAGTCGATACAGCTTGGCTTCAGGTGCGCCGCAGGAGTTGCCGGTGTTGACTACAACGTCAAACCGCCTTAGGGACTCCGGCTCCGGATTTTCTGTCGGGGTTTACTCCCTTAGCCTTTCCCCTGAAGAGGTATGCCGCAAGGCAGCGGAGGTTTTTTGGAGTCAGAGTTTTCCTTCTCTGATGTACCCTGACTGGAAGATCGAACCAGCGACACTTAGCTCGCAGGCCGACGCTCAATCCACTGAGCTAAACCAGCCAGGGCAGTATAGTCAATAATACTGTTATAATTAGTATGGTATCAGAGGGGTATGAGATGAGATTTATGGGGATGGTCACTTAGCACGTTATATGTGTCTATTCACTGTGGTGTACACCTGAAACATAATATTGTGTATCAACTGTAATTGAAAAACAAAAAAAGTGATTAGAAACGCTTAAAAAATAAAAAATTTAATAAATCCATAAATAAAATAAACCACACCGGTTAAGCATTTCTTTTCCTTTTTTAGTGTCACTTGTGATTAACTTGATACCTATAATGTGACACAGTTGGGGTATAATTCCAGCCAAGGAAGCCAGTGATCTGATTGGCTTCTGTAGCTCAATGTGAACAAACATGCTATTGCCTGTTAGGTGAGCTAAAAAGTTTGTGACTCAACAGATGACCATTAGGGGCCCAAATGGAGGGTATCACTACCAACATTACTGATGTATGACTACTACTAATGCTACCACCACCACTACTCTTGTTGAAAAGTCAGTGGGACAAGCATTGTGCCTGGATTACTTCAATCATCATCCCCATTTTATAGATGAGAACACAGGCACAGAAGAGTTAAGTCAAATATACAACTTGTCGTAGAACCGGAAAAATAATCTTCTTATTAGTACTCTTGGTGAAATAAACTGGGGGAAATGAGGAAGAGGCTCAGGATTAAGAATAAGGTTGTACTTAGTGTCTCTATTTTGATCTCTTAAGCATTTCTTTACATTGAAAGGAACCACGGATCCTTGAAGAAATGGCTCATTTCAGATCAGGGGAAAAAACAGACACAATAAGCTAGGAAAGTTTGTCATAGGAAGCTATGAAAGCCAACTAGAATCATGTCAAAAGGACTTGGAGCCAACTTGAGAGGAGCTCCACTAGACAAAGATGAATCGATTCCAATATCCAACAGGACAAGGAAAGTGATGGAATGAAACAGATCTAATGCATAAAAATTCAGGAACTCCATAATGATATTTACAAATATCATTGGTCACCTTTAAAAGTTGTTAGAACACCAACTCATAATTTAGGAAATCTGTAAATAAAGGGAAAGGTTCACCCTATCTTTCCTGTATGGACTTCATTTCAAGGTAACCAAACAGGAATTAAAATATTTTTATAGAGGAATCACAGCTAATAAGAGTAAGATAAATTACAGAATGAGAAAAATCATCATTTTGTACCTCTTAATAAAATAATGGGTCCGTGCAACTATCAACTGCTGCTAAAAATTGACTTAATGCCAGATGGGGAACTTGATATTATAGGGATCAGACTGACAACACCTGAATCCATAAATCAATCTAACCTAACACAAAGCAGGATGACCAGACATTACATCAGTCGTTCCCAAACATTACATTAGAATCGCTAGGGGTTGGGGGTAGACTTTTAAAATTCCCAAAGTTCAGGTCACATCCCCTACCAATTAAATTGCAATGTCTGGTAAGGTACAACATAGTGAATATAGTCAATACTATGTAATAACTGCATATAGTGTCAGGTGGGTACTTGAAATATTGGGGTGAACACTTTGTAAAGTATATGATGCTCTATCCACTATATTGTACACTTGAAACTAGTACAAAACAATATTGAATGTAAAATTTAATTAAAAATAAAATTTAACAAAAATAACAATGTCTGGGGTAGGAATCAGGCATTGCTAGTTTTGGTTTTGTTTTTTAAGAGGTTTCCCAGGTGACTCCAGTGTGAAGCACAGCTTGGGAACCATTGCATTTTATGGCTCACGATGTGATGCAATAGGACATACACAATGCTTCCTATGATGTCATTATCTAACAACCTGTAAATCTGACTAAATATCAACTGAAAATATGGACAGCAGAGAAATGTGAGAAGCAAAGACACCACAAGGAAATATGAAAAATCCAAAGTGTAAGGTATTCAACTGGGGGAAAAAATGGTACATTTTTCAACAAGCAAATGGCGTCTTTAAAAATGGTGGTAGGCTTGGGGTGCTGAAGAGACAATACAATATACAGATGATGTATTATAGAACTGTATCCCTAAAACCTATATAATTTTATTAACCACTGTCACCCAAATAAATTCAATTAAAAATGGTGGTAGGGAGAACAGGGCTTTTTTTTAAATATAGCCAGAAGAGTTATGTTTCTGGCTATGAAGAAGTGACATGTATCACATTAATCCTCCCATAGAAAACAACTATAATGCTACATAAAATGAAAATAAGGCTGGCTGCTGAAAAGCATTGTAGAACCACCAAAGCAGCCAGGATTCAAACAAGCAGCCTAGATTGTACAGAGAAAGCCCATTGCCCTATATTTACAGCAGCTTTTTGTCCTAAGGGCATTTGTTAATGTGCATCATGGGGATGTACACCAAGTAGAAAGGAGCAACCTATAGCTTGCTGCAATTTTTCTGATTTGAGGGGCTACAGAAGCAGCAGCAAGGACTTGTGAGGCTAAGATTTCTGAGAAAGAGAAACCGTTGAGAAATGAGACCAACATTCCTGATGCAATTTCTCCTCAAGGCATTTGCAAATTTTTAAGCTACACAAGGCCAGGAAACTAAGAGAATATTAGTTGCAAAGAACTTAAAAAACTAAGGAGCAACTTTGTCAGTCTAAGAGGGTTGGGAGACAAAAATTGGAATTTAGGGTCTAAGAATAAAGGGCCATTATTAACACCTCAGATGTTCAGGTGAGAAACCCTAAAGGCTTGAGTTGTTAGGACATATGGAAAATAGACCAAGACACAACTTTGAAAAGGTGCATTTCTTGATAAGATCAACATTACCAACTTATACTCTATGCATCTGCCAGAATAGTAATATCTCTCTAGAAGAAGATAACAAAATCCATGTTAAAAGAATTACTAAAAGGAGTTATTTGGGCAGGAGAAAATATTCCCAAATGAAAGCACAAAATGCAGAATGCAATAGAGAGTACCAAAGGAAGTCCAAGATAAAGCAATCAGAGAAGAAAAAGAAATAAAAGACATCTGGGTCGGAAAGGAAGAAGTTAAACTGTTATTGTTCGCAAATGACATAAAAAACTAAAGGTATTCACTCACCACAAACCAGTATTAAAAAAAGTTACAGTGACGGACTTCTTTAATAAGAAGAAAAAAATCAAAGTATGAAAATAAAATCGTAGTAACTACATATCTATCCATAATTATTTTATATGCAAATAGATAAAATGCTCCAATGGATAAAAAGCAGAAGAAAAACAAAGGCCAAGACCCTTATATATGCTGCCTGCAAGAGACTGACTTCAGATTGAAGGACACACACAGACTGAAAGTAAAGGGATGCAAAAAGTTATTTCATGCAAATAGAAACAAAAAAAGCTGGGGTAGCAATAGTTATAGCAGACAAAATAGACTTTAAAACAAAGGCTATCAGGTAACAAGAGACAAAACCCAGCAATTCCACTTCTGGGTATGTAGCTGAAGAAACCCAAAATACTAATTTGAAAAGACATATGCATCCCAAAGTTCATTGCAGCATTATCTACAATAATCAAGACATGGAAGCAATCTATGAGTCCATGATGACAATGGATAAAGGAGTGGTGCGTATATACAGTGGACTAAGGCTCAGCTGTGAAAAAATGAAATCTTGACATTTCTGACAACATGGATGGACCTAGACAGTATTAATGCTAAGTGACATAAGTTAGACAGAGAAAGACAAGTACCACATAATTTCACTTATATGTGGAATCTAAAACACAAAGTAAACAAATAAAACAGAAACAAACTCATAGAGAATAATTTTATAGTTTCCAAATGGGAGGGGTTTGGGGGGTAGTTTAAAATGGGAAGGGATTAAGATGCACAAATTTCCAGTTATAAAAACAGGCATGGGGATGTAAAGTACAGCATAGGAAATATAGTCAATAATCAGGTAATAACTATGTGTGGTGTCAGTTGGGTTCTAGACTTATCGAGGCAGTCATTTCGTAAGTCATATAAATGTTTAGTCACTATGTTGCACACCCAAAACTATAATATTGTACGCAAGTTGCAAAATTAAAATTTAAAAATTATTAAAAAGAAAAAGAAAGCAGTTCAACTTATGTGCATTTTAGCACAATAGAAAACATTTTAAAAGGAATGCTAGATTGGGGATAAATATATGAGCAGAATCTAAATGAATATTGATTGTTTAAAGTAACAAAAATGTCTTGGTACAAGGCTGAATTACATGGCAACAATAACAGAGAAAGGGGATAGTGGTGATGGCAAATGAATGTTACAGGTTTATTGCATCCAAAATAAATACATAAAAGACAGACTGTACCGAAACAAAATATAAGAGACAAATCTTAAATGAATATAAGAAAGAAAGAAGTAAAACTGTCTTTATTTACAGATGACCTACCATGTGTGAAATGCTTAAAAATCTACAAAATGGCTACCAGTACTAATAAATGAATTTAACAAGTCAAAGAATACAAGGACAATATACAAAAATCAATATTATTTTGAAAGCAGCAATAAACAATTGGAAAATGAACTAAAAGTACAATTCTATTTACTAACCCATTCCAAAACAAAAAATACAATGCAAGACCTTTGTACTGAATGCTACATAATATTGTGGAAAAATACTAAAGGAGAACTAAAGAAATGGAAAGACATATTCATTCAGTGGAAGACTCAATACTGTTAAAATGGCATTTCTCTCAAAAATGAACCTAAAGATTTAATGCAATCCCAATCAAAATCCCAGCAGGACTATTGTAGAAACTAACAAATTGATTCTAAAATTTATATAAAATACAAATGAACTAAAACAGATAAGGCAATTCTAATAAATAAGTAGAGTTGGATAACTAGCTCTACTTGATTTCAAGACTGTATATAAATCCACACTAATCAAGACAGTGTGTTATTACTGAAAGGATAGATAAAAGAATCAAGAGAACAAATGGGGAGTGCAGTAATAGACCCACACATAAATGGCCAATAGATTTTTGACAAAGATGTCAAAATTCAATGAGAGAATTGAGTCTTTTTGATAAATAATGCTAGAACAACTAGACATCCATTTGGAGTAGGAGGGAGAACACCAATCTTTACTTTATACCACATACAAATATGACCTCAAATATATCATAGAGCAAATTTCTAGAAAAAAAATATCACAAGAAAAAGTCTTTGATACCTTTGGAACAAAAGCATAATAAACAAAAATTTTAAACTTCTACTTTTTAAAAACCACTGTCTATCTGTAACACACATAGTGACAAAGGACTGGTGTTTGAAGTACTTAAAGAATTTCTGCAACTCAACAGGAAAGGAAGATGCCTAACCTCTGAAGACACTTCACTAAAGAAATGATTAAGATGGTAAATAAGTACATGAAAAGGTGTTCAAAATCATTAGTCAGCAGGAAATGCAAAATAAAACTTCAATGAGATACTGGTGTATAACCATAGAACAATTAAAAATTCTTAAAGTGACCTTTCCAAGGGTTGGCAAAGGCATAGAGCAATTGGTATTCTCATGCATTGATTGTGTGAATAGAAAATGGTACTACCACTTTATTAGACAGTTTCTTTAAAATTTTACATACTTATCAGAGGTCTGTCCAGAAAGTGTCCAGCCATGTAATAAGAAAAATAGAGACATTTATTGAAGATGATACAAGAATCATTGTACATAGGACAATGATGTCTCCATCCTCTTCAAAGTACGCATCCTCGGACCTCACACAGTTCTCCCAATCACAATCAGCTGCCCTGTTGTATTTTTGTTGATTCTTATTAATGATTTGAAATCTCTTCCCTTTCAAAGGTGATTTTAGGTTTGGGAAAAGCTAGAAGTCACAGGGCACCAAATGTGGGCTGTAGGTGGGCTGAGTCAGCTGGGTGATTTGATGTTTCAAAAAAATCTCTGCACGAGACATGATGCATGAATGAGTCAGGTCATTGTCATGATGAATCCACCAATTTCCAGTTGCCCATAGCTGCAGCCTTCTGAATCATCCAAATAGTTTCCACAGAGGAATGTTCAAGCTTAACACAAAATTTGATGCAGATTTGTTGCTCTACTTGCTAAGTCATTTTGAATGCCCCTTATGGCTACACAGTACATATGCTCACTCAATGGCGTCTACTGCCCCTACTGAGTAGTACAGTGAAGTCATCATTGTTCATGCATGTGCATTCCCATCCACTCTCCTTGGCTGCCAGGTTACATCGATGTTGCGCAAACTGTTCTCATTGTATTAACAATGGTTGCACTTTTCTGGACAGACTTCATGTAATACACAAGTCAGACACATCACTCTAAGGCATTTATTTATCTAAGGGAAATAAAACATGTCTACATCAAAATTTGTAAATAGCAGCTTTGTTCATAATAGTCTAAATCTGTAAACCCAATTATAAACCAACAATGAATGAATACACAAAATGTAAAATGCCTATATAATAATAGAATTCTACTTGTCAATAAAAGGGTACAAACTATTAATACAAACACATAGATGAATCTCTAAATCTTTATGTTCACTGAAGGAAACCAGAAACAGAAGAGTGAATGATTCAGTTTATTTTTTTAAATCTAGAAAACACTAAATAATCTCTAGTAACAAAACAAATCAATGGTTGTATGAAAGCTGGGACTGGTAGGAGAGAATGCCTACAATAAAACTACAAAGGCAGCTTTTCAGGACAACAGAAATATTCTGTATCTTCATTGCTATGGTGGTTACCTGGGTGCATACATCCTTAAAATCTCGCTGAACTATATACACTTTAAATGGGCATAGTATACTAGATACAAATAAGTTGATTTTTAAAAGTAGAATTGAATTTCCCCATATGATTCCATTTATATAAAGTGAAAAAATGGGCAAAACCAGTCCATGACAATAGAACAGCAGCTATCTTGGTGAGCAGGTTTAGATTTAAAGACTGGGAAATGCCTGGGTTCCACCAGATGTTCTGTATCTTTATCTGAGTAGTTCCACAGGCTGTTCATTTTGTAAGTACTCACTGATCACTTAAAATTTATGTACTTTTGTTCTATTTTTGTTATATTTCAATTAAAAAAAATTTAAAGTGGAGAACTGTTAGAAATTATAAGACACATCAGAGACATAGCATCCAAATGCAGTGTGTGAACATTATGTGGCTATGATCTGAATAACACAAGTGGAAAGAATTTTTAAGTGAATGGACTATGTATTAGATATTAAAGTATCATTGCTCATTTCATTGCATGTTTACTTTAGTTATTGTTAAAGTTCTATCTGTTAAAGAAGCATACAAAAGTATTTATAACTAAAATAATATGATGAATAGAATTCATTTCAAAATATCACAGAAAAAAAATGAAACTGTGCAAGAGAATAGGATGTTGATTGTTGTCAAAGTTGGATGAGAGGCTCATGAAAGTCAATTATACTATTCCCTTAATTTTTTTATATAAGAATATTTTCATTAAAAAAATTTTTTTTAAATATTCAACTTGAGGGTGAGGTTCAAAGAGGGTGTGAAGCGGTTAATTGTGCCTATGACCAAAATCCTATTCTTTGCACTCTGAAGATCAAAATATTCACAGCATCAAAATGTCCTGCTTCAGAACACATGTGGCAAGAAATTCCTCAAGGGCTCAGAAACATGACAAGCAGGAATAGAATGAAATTTAAGAGTCCAATTAAGTGGTGAATGACAGCCTTGCAGATATATGATGACAAATAGTACCCTTCCTTCCTCCAGAGACTAATCTATTTTGAGCCCAAAGTGAGACATGTGAGCTCATATTATCCAAGGGATTTCACCAACATTCTTCTGGTCCCCAGTTACCTCCTTCTGAAGTCTAACCACTTATGGGAAGGGGGAGAATAAAATAAGTAGGTGAGAACAGATTCTGAGGTTATCAGTTAGAATCTCAACAAGAAGTTACATTTGTCTGCAACTTTGAAGAGAATTAAATGAAGTGCAGGTAGGGTACAAGGTAAGGATGCTATAACCCTACACTTGGGACTACCTGCAGCAGGATGCTTTGACTACCCTGGACCTAAAAGAACAAAGTCTGGGAATCTGTTACCAGAGTCGGATGAGATAAGGGGGAAGAAAAGGAGATTCTATTATGAGCCATGGAGTGATTGATTTTCCAAGAAATAGGATGAGAAAGTCCAGCTACTGTTAGAATTAATATCCTCCTGCCTTGCACTCCTCCCATCACCTCATCTCTTTCCAGGATCTCCATTGACCAATCCAAACTGGTAGCCACAGTCATGAGAGCCCAGGTAATACAGTACATAGAGGTCAGTCTCCTGAGTGACCAAGCAGAGAAGGTTGCTTAGTAGACTGAGGGGCAGGGGATGGAAAATAACCATTACACTTACCCAAGGGAGAATTCACACCCCACAGGAATGCATAAGGTCTTCAAATCTGCAAAGAGAACTGACAGCCATTTGATAAAAATATCTAATTCAGCTGGACCTACAGTTTCAGATCCTTACTTAAAATGGGACTGAATTTTTCTAAGCATTTTACGGGAGGCCTAAGAATGAATGACCAAATATTGTTTCACAATACATATACAGAACACTGGGTTAAGTGCTACTCCTGCTCAGAATTGAATTTTTAAATAAAAAAAATACTTTTCTTCCATATTAAACATTGCCAAATTTAAATGGACAGAAAAGGAGAGAAAGTAGATTCTGGTTTTCATGGGTTTTAACCCATGAAAAGAGAGAGAGTATTCAGAGCAAAGTCACCAAAGGTAGAAACACAACTGCAGGGAAGGACAGGGAGGAGCACTGCATTGTGAGGCTAAGGGTGGACTCCTTATCCTGGCCCATTAGGCCCTTCAGATCTGGCCTTTCCCTGACTTCCCCTGGGCATCTCCCACCACTCTTCCCCTCACTCTCCATGGCCATAGAGCCCTGTCTTGGCTGGTGATGTCAACTCTGCTTCCTCTGACCTTGTGCTTTGCATCTGCCCTTAACATGCTTTCTTTCCTCCTTCCTACTCTTGTTAACTCCCACTCCCATCTCATCTCAGCTCCCCTTCCCAGGGAAGCTTTACCAGCTTCCCTAATGAGGTCATAGGCCCCAAAGCACACTCCCATAGCACATGGAGCCTTTCCTTCATGGAAGGACCTTCCCATATTTTGGCGTGGCTGTCTAACTGGCTGAAGTGTTTACACTACATGGCAAGAGCCACATGTGCCATCGCATTTCCAGGGCCTCGTGTACTATCTGGTGCATAAGAAGCACCCAATTATTGTTGAATGAGTGAGTTTTTTCCACAAAAGAACACTTTTTTTTTTTTCATTCAAGGGACAGTCTGAGTTTTTATATATATATATATATATATATATATATATATATATATATATATATACACAATATACAAGTTTGTGGGGCTTTTTCTGAGAATTAAATTACTACAAGCTGTCAACTCTCTAAAACTTTGTCCCCTCATTTTTTCTTATATTCTTTATAAGAAAATAATATTTAATGAAGGTTTTTAAAAATAATGTGTTATGCTTAAGACTCATATATATCCAATTTAATCTCATATTCCATGATTAGTATAATTGCTGCTCTGAGAAGTTACTCACAGGAACTCCAGGAAGGAAAGAATTGACCAACATTCTGGGTTCCATTTACTAATGCATGACGGTAACAACATGCATCTTTAATGGTTTTCAACAAAGCTTTATACCCAAAGGACTTAAAGAATCTCAGTTTTCAAGAATGGATGGCTACCTTCTGGTTAACTGAGGTTTTAATGGAACTCAAGCCCAGTTAATTTTTTTTAAGGTTTTAAATTTTTTCATTTGCCTTGTAAGCTACAATTCCTTCTATGATTCCCTTATTTGAATGCTTAAATACCTATTTGTTGCTAAAAAAAAAAAATTGGTCAAATTTCTACTTCATTTTATGTCCAATTCAAAATCTATTTTGACCCAACAGTCCCATATCTGGGCTATATCTGAAGGAACCCAAACACCAATTTGAAACAACATAAGCACCCCTATGTTCAACGCAGCGTTATTTACAATCACCAAGATACAGAAGCAGCCCAAGTGTCCATCAGTAGATGAGTGGATAGAACAACTATGGGACACTGATACAATTGAATACTACTCAGCCATAAAAAAGAAGAAAGTTTTAACTTTTGTAACAGTATAGATGAACCTGGAGAACATTATACTTAGTGAAATAAGCCATTCAGAGAAAGACAAATACCATATGATTTCACTCATATGTGGAGTCTAATGAATAAACTGAACTAATAAGCAAAATAGAGACAGACTCATAGATAGAGAACAGGATGACAGATAAGGGTGGGCAGGCTAGGGGGTAGAAGGATTGAGCAAAAAGGAAAAAGGACTCATGCACGTGGACAACAGTGTGGTGATTGCTGGAGGGGGAGGTAAGGGAAGTATAAGGAGACTAGATGGTAATGAAAAAATTACAATAAAAAATAATTTTTAAAAATCTGTCATATGTGTCAGATGCCATGCATATGTGTGTTCTGTCTGGTCCCTGTTCCCCTCTGAGTCCCCATAAAGTCTGGCAGAGTGGACAGCACATGAAGGCATCAGAAAGGGTTTGGTAAATGAACAACAGAAAAGGATAAAGGGAGCTGACATATGTCGAATACTTAATATATAGTAACAAGAACAATGACAAATGTTAATAAGAGTTTTATGTCACAGATACTATGCTAATGCACAATCTATACATTATTTCATGATCCTCTCAAGAATCTAATGAGGTGAGATAAATTTTGCCCAGACACAGAGAAATTAAGTAATTTGTTGAAGGCTGCACAGCCAGAGCTGGAATTTGTTTAGAAGCTTTCAACACCATCTTCCTGCTTCTTGGATTATCAGAATTAAATTAGATCAGCAGGAGCAGAGGGGTGTTCAAAACTTTACTTTTAGACATAAAATACTTACTAAAAGCAAAGTGTTACATACAGCCCAATATTGGGTAAAAAGAAAAGGAATGAAGAAAAGAGGGATGGATACAGTAGTGTTGCATCTGAAGGAGTTCTAGCAACCTCTGCAGCAAAGTTTGGTAAATGCTGTTATAAATTAAGAAACCAGAGCTGCAGTACCAAGGTTAATCATCTAAATAAATGATAGAGCAGTAATTTAAAGCTTGGTTAGCTTGATCCCAATGTTCACTTCCACACTTGGACAGATGGATGTTGCGAGAAGAGTTACTTTTTAAAGCATATTAAAACTAACCCAAAATACCAGTTGTATTTAGACCACTTTCATGCAAGGACAGATTTGGAGTTAATACAGTAAGTGTTTCCAGGTTATCCAGAATAAAATGCACTAAAAGATATTAATTATGTATTAAATAAACGGTGAAGTGGCAAACACTTGATAAGATCATCCTAGCTGTACGAAACTAAATCCTAGATCTAGAATCACAAATGCAAAAATGTTTTGTGTAAATAAAACCAACCTACTTGCATTCCTCTATGCATGTACATGCTGTGCATATACAGCCTTGAAGCCAGGTTTTTAGATATACCTATATTTTTCTCGGCCACAAAATCAACAATGATCACCTCAGTCCTTTAGCATCTTCATTCCATGATACTTCAGTGGTAATAGTATCTGCAGTACATCCTCCAAACCAGACAAGAACAAATGGACTGTCAGGATATATGTCCATTCCTCTGTAAATAATCCTTTGTAATTATATGATATCTTAAGATATAGAATCTGTATTTTGTGTCTCTGTATTTATGAGGGTTACTATCAGATTTGGAACTGTCCATCAGGACTCTTAAAAGTATGTTTCTGAAGGATGGCTCTTACCAAAACAATGATCTGAGGTCAACCAAGTTTGGACAACACCACATGTACTGTGGAAATTTATAATTATACTAAAGAGTTTGAGAAGTCACAGGCAAATATGGCTTGGTAAATGGACATGTGTTTCCAAAACATAGTTCACTAGGAACCAGTTATAGTTAAAATAATTCCTCCTACAATCCTAAACACCACATTTTAGGAAATGCTATACTGGAATAGAGAAGTGCTAGAATGCATATGTACTGCAAGATTGAAAAAGAAAAGTCAGTATGCTTGCTCTTTGACAACCCCATTGCATCCATCCCTCTTTTCTTCATCAGTGTCTGCCTCCACCCCCAACAAATGTTCTTGTGTTCTGATTGCTTTAAACCTTAAAATGGGAGAAAATAGTATGAGTAAAGAAGCATATGAAGTAACAACCAATTAAATTTTGTGCTTGCCTTTGTGTTGAATCCCTATCTTCGGAGCCTGGCTCTGCTTCAGACTGGAAGCTGATGGCCCTGGTGATTCCAACCTACCCCTCAGGGCACCCTGCCATCCAGTCCCCTCACTTAACTAGCTCAAGTTCTGACTCTCCCAGGATGAAGAAATTAAGGAAAATGAGAGCTCCTCCCTGTGCTGCTTCTGTCAGATATCTGATGTGTAATCATTATCTTTTATCTTGGGCTGTTGAAAAATATAAGTCTTGGTCTATTCACAATAAAATATAAGACACTTTCAGATTCAATTCCACATAAGATTTTTATTCAATCTATTACGCTCAAGGATCTACAATCACTAGATTAATCAACCAAAAAGTACATTTTAAAGATTCTATGACAGAACTTTATAAAAATAAGACTATCTTTTGGGGAAAATTTTCTTAGACCTAGAGGGAGCTGAAAAATAGAATCAGGAAATATATTCAGTTTTTTAAGAGAAAAAGAACCCCACTAATGATCTTAGAAGGTGGTTGGGGGGGTGCTGAAATTACTTAATTACTCAGAGTAATTAAAGCTGTAAGGGTAAAGGTGGGAAAAATATATAAAATAATCGATAACTGCACTCTGTTTACTTGGCCTTAATTGAAATCAGAACTCTTTTTCCCTGCATTAGTCCAAACAATTTACCATAAAAGTAAAAGAAGAGAAAAATGTATGTTCTTTAAGTAACCCACAGCATATAAAACAAAAACTGCAATGTTATCATCCACCAATTATGATGCTCCAGTTTATTTGTAAAGCAGCCCAGAATTGCATATGATCACGAAGTGGCCCTAGATGCAGCAAGAGCTCTTGCAGTACTGATTTTCCCCAATAGCTTCCCTCTGCCACTGCATATGTTTATTTGACAACTCAACATGGTCCCCCATAAAAGTATGTCTTCAGCAATGAACACCCAGAAAAACTAATCCTGCAGAAAGGTAAGAAAAAGTGTCCACTATTTTCACTTTCTACAGAATGAGGCAGAAATATTTCTTTTGGGAGAGTCATCCAATACCTGAATGCTTTTAATACTCAATAGCAATTTAATGCTCTTTTTCCAGGAAAGATTAGAGTTAAAAGCAGAACTAACAAAGAGTAAGAGTGAGTCAGAGGCTAGAATTATGTCCAATGTTAGAGCCTTTAGATATAAATTCCTCATACAGAAGGGTCTCAGCAATGAGGAAAACATGTTGCCAATGAGGGAAGTGAGACTTGGATGTATGAAGTGATCCTTCCAAGGTTTAGAAAGAATGAGAGTAGCCTTCAGTTCTCTTACTCCTCAACCCAGGGCTCTTTCCCCCACCTACTTTTTCCTTTTCCTTCTCCTTCTGCCCCTTAACCTCCCAGACAAATGCGCAAAGCCTCACTTAAGACAGTCCCTTACAAGGCAGGAAAATTTCAGGTAACCCACGTAAAAATATTTTCACCAATACATCTCCTAAGGCAAGAGAAATAAAGGAAAAAATAAACAAATGGGACTACATCAAACTAAAGAGTTCCTGCTCAGCAAAAGAAAACATCAGCAAGATGAAAAAGAAACCAACCATATGGGAAAACATATTTACCAATGATACCTCAGACAAGGGATTGATCTCTAAAATATATAAAGAAATTACACGTCTTAACACCAATTAATTGCCCACCCAATTAAAAAATGGGCAAAGGACATGAACAAACACTTCTCCAAGGAGGATATACAGAGGGTCCATATGCATATGAAAGAATGCTCAATATCAATAGCCATAAAAACCACAATGAAGAAACAAGATGGAGGAGGAGTAAGTGGAAGATACACTAACCTCCTCCCAGAACTAGTCTGGATTTACAACTTAATTTTGGAGAAACCATCTGGAATAACCAACCGAACACTAGCTGGAGAGAAGTCTTATAACCACAGAGAGACAGGAAAGGCCGCTACATCACAACGTGACCGGTAGGGAGTGCGGAGACGCGGAAGGGCTGACTGGGCTCACATGGGTGGCAGCCGAAGGGACTGAGAAACAGCTCAGCAGCCAGGGATTCCCCCTGAGAAGGGCAGGGTCTAAACCCCCAGCTGGGCTTCCCAGCCTACAGCAACAGAGTGGAAAGTAAAATAGTATCCAGCTGAGAAAAGCGAAAAGCCACAGGGTTTCTTGCTAGCTGGAGAGAAACGGCTGGAGAAAAAGAGCTCTTAAGCGGATCACATATGAAAATATTTTGGTCTCCACTTAACCTGGGCTCAAGCAGAGGGAAGGCAGAGAGGACTGGAGACGCTTGGGGAGAGTTTGGTGTGGTGGCTTTGAGGGGAGAACTGGGGGAGCGGCCGGCTGGGCCCCAGTGCTGACTCATCCCCAGTGCTGCAGGCAGACCATTCCCCCACCTCCAAGTGGCGTCAGCCTGAGGGGAAAGCAAAAGCCCTACCTACAGGAATTAAGCTGCCACGGTCCTTAAGCCTGACAGCTAATCACAGATGGAATAGATTAACAACTAAAGAAGGCAGACAAAGGCAGTAGATCCCTGGAAGTCTCCAACAGGCTGCCTAGGCCCAGACTGGTACAGGATCTGAAGCCACCAGGGGCAGATCCAGGAAGTGCAGATCATTCTAAGAAGCAGTAAACAATAGGAGTCACAAAAATGGGAAGACAGAGAAACAACCCCCCATCGAGAGGAAGGGTAGAATCCCCAGAAAGAGTGCTAAATGAAATAGAGGGGAGCAAACTACAAGATATGGAATTCAAAACATGGTTTATGGAGAAGCTCAGTGAGCTCAGCAGAAACTTCAAAGAACTCCAGAAAAACTACAGTGAACTCCAGAAGAACTATAAGGAACTTACTGAGAATTATACCAGCATCAAAAAAGACATGGAAGCTATCAATAAGAGCCAGGAGGAAATGAAGAATACGATCTCTAATTGAAGAACACAGTAGAAGGAATTAAAAACAGGCTAGAGGAAGCAGAAGATCGGATCAGTGAGCTGGAGGACAACTTAGACAAAAACTCCCAGACAGTGCAACAAAATGAAAAAAGCCTGAACAAGACTGAAGAGGCTCTAAGACAGCTGCAGGACAACATGAAACGTAATAATATCCGTATCATAGGAATTCCAGAAGGAGAAGAAGAAGAGCAAGGGATAGAAAACCTCTTTGAAAAACTAATGACAGAAAACTTCCCTAACATGAGGAGAGAAAGAGTCACGCAAGTCCAGGAAGCACAGAGGGTCCCAATGAAGATGAACCCCAACAGGCCCACCTCAAGACACATCATAATAAAAATGGCAACATTCAAAGACAAAGAGAGAATCCTAAAGGCAGCAAGAGAGAAACAACTAATAGCATACAAGGGAACTCCAATAAGGCTTTCATCAGATTTCTCAGCAGAAACACTATAAGCCAGAAGGGAATGGCAAAAAATATTTCAAGCAATGAAAAACAAAGGCCTACAACCAAGAATACTCTACCCAGCTAGACTCTCATTCAAAATGGAAGGTGAAATAAGGAGTTTCCAAGACAAAAGAAGGCTAAAAGAATACAGTTCCACCAAACCAGCATTGCAAGAGATGCTAAAGGGTCTGCTTTAAGAAGATGAAGAAACAGAGAGAGACAGAGAGGAACATGAGTACAAAGGGGGAAAATGGCAATGAATAAGTATTGAAAGGAAGAAGGAACTTCTACCATTTGCAACAACATGGTTGGAACTAGAGAGAATTAAGCTTAGCCAAATAAGCCAGGCAACGAAAGAAAAATACCTTATGCTATCACCTATCACGAGAAACTAATGAACAACACAAACAAATGAGCAAAATTGAACCAGAGGTATATAAACAAGGAATAAACTAACAGTAACAAAGGGGGAGATGGGAGGGACAGAAGGGGGTAAGAAGGGGAAGGGTCTAGTCAAAGAACATGTATAAATGACCCATGGACATGGACAACTGAGTGGGGACTAAATGTGGAAGAAGGGGGGGTAAAAAGTGGGACAACTGTAATGGAAAAACAAAACAAAAAAATTTTTAGTGGGGGAAAAAATGAAAATATAAAGAATGGAAATGCCAGTTCAGTGAATATTAGAAGGACAAGGATTTTCCTTCACACTGTACATTTTTCTCCCTATCTGATCCCTGCAGAGTTTGGCATTCTAGAGAAGAAAGTAATGACATAGGTTTCTTTGCATAAAACTAATAAGACCAGTTGTTAATAAAGGTTTGTTTTTTTTTTTAACTAAGACTTTGACTGGAATGTCATGCCTGAAGGAGACATGCTTGGGCGTTGGTTGTTACCAAAAAGCCCTGAGGAACTGGGATTGACTTTCAAAGGTAATAAAAGTCCACAAGATAAAAGGCCTAGTACCTTGGATGGATGCGCGGTCCATGGCAATCTTTCCAGGAAAGGAATGAAGGTTATTTTCCTGAAAGATGGCTAGATGGGAACTTAAGGCACAATGGAAAACTAGAAGGACTTGGAAAAGATAGGTGTTTACAGGCAAGGCTGAATGCCAGGTATGTGGTACCGCTTCTGTGCCTTGAAGGGCAGACTGAAGGTCACTCTAAATGTTCCTTGCGTAAGTTCCAGCAAAGCAGAACTAAAGATCATAAGTGATCATTTTCTGCTCTTGTTGTGCTTATGCAAATGAACAGGATAAATTAAAACTGGACTTAATGCAGTCCCTTTAATGACAAGGAGGGTAATCTTAGGGAGAAAAATCGCGATTCAAGGAAAATCACAATGCTCAGTGGTGGACTGTAAAGTAGTGCAGCTAACCATCTTTAAGGTTTCTTTTCAATTAAATTTTGTTTTCAATTGAAAGTTAAACTATGTATGTGGCATTATCAAGGATGTTTAATTAACAGGCAAGAAGAATGTCAAGTGCCTTGCAACTGGATGTCTTTCCGATAAGACAGTCCTACAGATTTAGAGACTTGTATGTGGGTTATGTTACATAAATTAACATGTGTTTTCTGTTTTCAAAGGGCATAAGCCTACGATCTCATTGCCTGAGTGATTGTCTGTACATATAGGCCTCACTTAATCCTGTCTGCATCGCTGCCTCCTGAGACTAAATGGTTTGACTGAACTAAGTGGCTGGGTTGGTGAAGAATGGGGTGGTCTGTGAGCTTCACTTTAAAACTGGTTTCTCTTTTCTGTCCTAAAGGCTTGGACAGAAAGAGCCCAGAGGCCTGAGAGGGGGGAAACCTAAAATATTTCCCTCAGTCCAAACTAAGTATAATGGGCAAAAGGGTTTTGGACAGGTGAGATGTACCTGGAACACTTTCCTCCAAAGAAGCCCTTTATTTCCCTAATGTGGGACATTGAAAAATTAATACCTACCTTTTGTCATCTAGTGGTTATGGATTGAATGATGTCTTTTAACCCTGTTGCCAAATCTGTTGCCTCCAGAATACAACAAGGATGCCGCCCTGTTAAATCAAGCATGCCATTGTCTGGGGACAGCCAACTGACCTGGAGTCTGCACGATCCTTCCCCAAGTGGGAATGCCACCCTCCCCTCCACACCCCCACTCTTATTAGGGATTTCTGGACCCAAGGGTAGGTAGGACGATGACCATGTCTAGCTTGAAGCAGCTAGAGAAGCTCGAGACCTTTGCCCATTGTCCTTTATAAGATTATAAAGGGTCTTAAGTCTGAGAGGGAGGGATTGTTAATTTTTATTGTTAAAATAATTAATTAGTTAATTAATAATTTTTAAAAAAGAAGAAGAATATATGAAAGGGTGAGGCAGGAGCGCTTCTATGTATGACCCATGGGCATGAACTAGGGGGGTGGGATTGTTGGGAGAGGGGGGTGCTAGGTGGAGGGGAGCAAAGGGGAAAAAATTGGAACTATTGTAACAATATAATCAATAAAATATACTTAAAAAAGAAAAACACAATGAGATACCACTTTACACCGGTCAGAATGGCCATCATCAACAAATCAACAAACAACAAGTGCTGGTGAGGATGTGGAGAAACGGGAACCCTACTGCACTGTTGGTGGGAATGCAGACTGGTGCAGCCACTGTGGAAAACAGTGCAGAATTTCCTCAAAAAACTAAAAATGGAACTGCCTTTTGAACCAGCAATTCCACTGCTAGGATTATACACAAAGAATCCTGAAATCCCAATTCAAAAGAACTTATGCACCCCTATGTTCATAGCAGCGCTGTTTACAATAGCCAAGTGCTGGAAACAGCCTAAGTGCCCATCTGTAGATGAGTGGATCAAAAAACTGTGGTACATTTACACAATGGAATACTATGTAGCAGAAAGAAAGAAGGCACTCCTGCCATTTGCGACAACATGGGTGGAACTAGAGAGAATTATGCTTAGTGAAATAAGCCAGGCAAAGAAAGAAAAATACCACATGATATCACCTGATACAGGAGACTAAGGAACAACACAAACAAATGAACAAAATTGAACAAGAAACAGAGTAACAGTTATCAGGGGGGAGGTGTAAGGAGAAGGGGTGTAAATAGGGGAAGGGTTTAGTAAAGGAACAAGTATAAATAACCCATTACATGGACAAAGGGGTGGGGATTGACTGTGGGAGAAGGGGAAAAAGTGAAACAACTGTAATAGAAAAACAATAAAAATAAAATTACAAAACAATAGATAGTCCCTTACTCAAAATAAGAAGGGCTTGCTAAAGGAAGAAAGAGTTTGAGATATAGATTCCAATTAACTGCCTTTGGTTGCTGGCAACTCAAATTTCCAAACTGATTGTAGCAATTATGAGTTATTTATTTATATCCAACCCTTGATCCAAAAATAATTTGATATGTTTTGCAGAAATACCTAAAATACAACCAGCTAAAAATAAAGACAATGGGGAAATTATTGCAAAGGCAGGGGAAAAAGAGGAAATGCTAGCCTAATTAAAAGTGCCATGGTAGGATCTCATGGAAAGGGCAATGAAGTATCAATACTCCAAAAGGAATCTCCTGGAGAAACTGTCAGACACCAAGAAAGCAATTTATATAACGGGTGGCTTAACAGCAGATATTATAAGCAATGCAATAAGACTGACCCATCAGAAATACACTGTGGATGGGAATAAAATGTCAGCAAGAGTCTGTGGGGAGGAATGAGGCATGAAATTTCCTTCATGTCTAACATGCAGGGCTTGGATTTCTGCAACTAGTCAATCCTAAACCTTGCAAGATTAGGAATGAAAAGAGAAAAAAAATGAGAGAAGAAAGAGGACAGAGAGTTGCAGAACAGGGTGAGGCAGAGGGAAGGACAACAGGATGATGTCAATCTAGGTATCATTTGTTAAAGAACTAAAAATAATTTATTGCATAACTGGAGGATCAAATTCATACATCACCTGGACTCACTGCACTTTTGTTACGTTATAACGCAATATAGTATAAATCAACTGTCTCAAAATGTAAAATTAGGGCCCAATTACCTGTCTAAAAGAATCATAAATTGAACTTGTATTTTTCTAATAAGGTTAACAACTCATGATGTCAGCTTAATACTCAGGAAAATCTATTTTCCAGGCTTAAGAACAATTGTGTGTGGTATTTTATCACCCTGGTATAGTGCACCAGGTCTAAAGGCTGGGGGTAGGGGGGTGCAGTGGTTGGGAAAGGGTGGGCGCCTAAAGCAGAACAAACAAATACAGAAATGAAGAGGGGGAACGTGGAGGAATAAAGCTGTGGCAACAGCAGTAGAGGTATAAACTGGACAACTGTTCTGAAGGACTATTTAGCACTGCATATGCATGTGTGTGTTTTATCATACACACCCACATACAAATAAATACACACATAGATATTTTTGGCACTGAAATTCCATTTTCACAATATTCTGCTTGAGAACCGATAGAACAAGGGTGCAAAGATATACATACGAAGTTCTTCACTGAAGCATCGCTTCTAAGAGCTGAAGTTGGAAGCAAGCTAAAAGTTCATCAAAATGGATGATGTAGGTAAACTATATTTCACCCATACAGAGTAACACTATGCTAGAATTATAGATGATGATGTAAAGTTCTACAGACAAGGAAAATTGCTGGCTAAGCTAACAAAATAATATTATTGGATATATAGATTTAGTGTGTGTGTGTACACATGCACAGTGTTTGTGTGCACGTATGTATGCACAGAACCAAGTCTGGGAGAAAATTGCTGTGAGGCAGCATAAGTGGTATTTACTTTTAAAAAATACTCTTTCTATGTGTTGGATTTTGAATCTTAATTGTATTAAATAGGCAGGTATTCCTTTTATAATATGAAAAAAAGACAGCATTTTCTATTTTGGGTCTTTTTTAAAGTAGGAAGGACGGGAGGGAGGGCAGCAATACAGAAAGAGCAGAGGCCAGCAGGGCCCGCGAGGCTTTCACTGTACAGAGCACCGGCACCTGTCCCAAGGTGGCGTGGTTTTCTCACAGAACTCCACAGACCAGTACCTTTTAGTGAGAAGAAACAAACACACCCAAATGAATCATTTGTCCACCTACTTTTATGTTCTGTGGGTCAAAATACTCAGTCCATACTGTGCATCGGAGAGCAAATAACTTGCCTCTCAGATCTAAAATACCGCTAGCAACCTTGAGAACTGTGCTTTTTACACTGGGCTTCTCCATGCCTCTGTTTTCTTATCTTCCAAATGGACGTGTAAAACTGTTACTTCACAAAGTCAATGTTCTCTTTTTAAGGCACAGAAATTGCCAAAGACATATACTATTAGAGCGCTTGCTTCTCAATGAGTCATTTCTGTATCTTAGTTTCAACTGGTCTTTGCTAGGATAAGATATTTGCACAGTCAGAGCAAAAGCGCTAGAAAGACCTGAGGATCACCCAGTTCAATGACCTCATTTCTCACAAGAGAAAATTGTGACCTTTACCAAGTGATCAGCCAGGACTAAAGCTGAGGGTCTGACTCCAGTACACTGTTTATCACTGTGTCTCTAATTCCATTCAGAGTCACAGATGTAGCTGCAGTTTCCCCTTTCTAGACAATCTGAATATTCCTTTAGCTAATGTTGACACAAATCAGACTTTGGAATCAGGTGTTTGATATAAAGAGGAGCAGGGAGCAAAAAGCAGCAAATCACACATAATACAGCAGTTAGCTTTTCCAGTTGCATCTGAAAGATACTTTCAATAATGGAAAACACTTCATACACCAATTTTTATAGTCCACTCTTGAGTCTGTGATAGAAAAGGTAAAAAGTTCTGGGGGGAAAAGCCATATGGGTTATTTGGTGACACTTTTAAAAAGGTTTGCTTTCAGAAGCACATAATTTAAAGTGCTTTTCTTTTTTTCTTTCAAAACCAAGTATATTCACTACAAATATCTGGAAAAAACAAAATGTTAATAAGCAGAAAAAGAAGGCATTTCATACAATTCAACCAACAAGAGGCAACAACAGTTAAACTTTTAGTATAGTTCCTTCTAGCACTTTTTTTTCTTTTTTGAATGGTTGAGATCTTAATATATATATAATTTCTAGAGTCTTTTTTTTACCTAAATGACACCCATATAGTTTAACAATTCATTAAAAACTATATATAAACCTCATTTTAATGTATGAACCATATAATATCCCATGGTATGTATGTACCAAATTTTAAATCTTTTTTCTATATGCATATTATTTAGGATTTTTCTATTATACATAATGCTACAATAAACAATAAACATTTTGAGAAATTATCTTAATTTCTGATTATTTTCTTAATTTCAATTTCTAAAATGGGAAAGCAATAGGTTAAATATTATAAACATTTTAAGTACCCAAAAGTTGGTACCAAATTTTGTTGTTCCTACCAAAAATATATAAAAGTAGCCATTTTAGTGAAGCGGGAGAGCTTGTATGTACGAACCATGGGCACGGATTTGGGGGTTGGGGGCGTTTTGCTGGGGGAGAGGGGGTGCTGGGTGGAGGGGAGCAAAGGGGAAAAAATTGGAACTATTGTAACAATATAATCAATAAACTATACTTTAAAAATAAGTAGCCATTTTACAGTGATTTTCAGTAATTAGCATATTTTAAAATCTTTTTAAATCGTATGGCTGACATAGATACTGATTTTAACTTGAAAATCTCTGACAATGAATAGTATCGCACAGTCACTGGACACTGTGTTTCTCCTTGGGCATATCTACTCTTGAGGTCTTGGCCCATTCATCTAATTAGAAAGAAGGAAAATATTTTGATCAACAATGTTTTCTTCAATAAATTAAAAAATGGAGCTTTTCAAGAAGTTATAACCTTGCCAAATTTATTAAAGCCTAAGAAAACAAAAACTCACATGATTAGTTAAGGAGTGTAGATAAAATAGCAGAACACCCCCCTTTTTAAAAAATGTACATTGTATGAACTCCATCTAGTTAATAATATGTTTGCATAAGTTTCTGTGACTGCCTCAGATTAACAAAAGGTTGAAAGTAAAATGAAGAGCTACATGGCATTGCTCCAGCATGTGACATATGAAAATCACCAACTCTCTTTTTAAAAAGAAAGTGTTCTGGTTCACATGGGTAACTGAGCAAACCCATTACCTCCTTTCCCACCCAAACTACTTGCTAAATGATACCAAATGAGTACAAAGGTGTAAACCGTAACCACAAAGAGAATGGGAAGAAGCCATTAAATGAGTGATTTTAATAAGTCTGTTGACTTACAAACCATAGCAAAGGAAACCACAGCCTAAAAGGGGATTTCAGCAAAGAAGAGAACAGACTTGCCTGAGAGTGAGTATCCCAGAAAAACCGAAATAGCAGGTGGAACAGAGGATGGAAGAAGTGGGTATGTATTACTAAATGTCAGTACATATAACACTGACTGCCCTTTCTCCTGGCTCTCCATGGGACTGGCCTAGCACTAGCACTAGGTTCAAGGCAATAAAAACGTGTCCGGAGAATAAGCAGGGCAATTATCATGGGTGTTGAAGCCTCATTCTGCAAGTCAGATTCTCCCCATGACCACGTACACAGTCTAAACTTCAGCCTTCAAGCAGGCCATTTACAAGATTATCCACTTGAAGGGCTCACAAACAGCCTTTGTCATACAAACCACAGATGATCTGGAATCTAATATGGCAAAAAAGGCCACCACAAAGAAAGTGAGCAAGCAAAACATCAGAAAACATGACACCAAGGAAACAATGCAATTTATGAAAAATATACGAATTTTAAAAATTTATTTAATATCTTTTAGAATAATTTGAGGAGATTTGGTAACTGCAAAACAAAAACAGAATTATATTCAGAAGGAACAATTTCTTGGGAATTACGTTATTGCTTGAAGAAAAAATTCAATAGAAAGCTTGATGGCAAAGTTGCCGAAATCTCCTATACTATACACTAAGTACACAAAATGTGAGAAAAACATAAAATAGACAGGATTAACCCAGGAGGACTAAGTGTGGACCAATAGGAGTTTCAGAATGAAAAATGGGAAACTGGAGGAGATTTTCAATGAAATTACACTAGAAAACTTCCCAGAGATAAAGGGAGATGTGAATCTTTAAGATAGGAATCTATCCAGTTCCAATGAAAATTAACTGTGAGGTGTTAGAAAGCTAAGGCTTCAGAGAAATTCCTAATAGCCTACTAAAAAAGAAAAAAACAGGGAGGATAGCCTATAAGAAAAGTAAGGATCAAAGTAACAAATTTCTTAACAGTGGTGTTGGATGCTAAAAGATAGTAGTGAAAATTATTTTCAATGCAAAAGTCTATTCCCGAACTATTGGTCATGTCTGATGGCAAACTGAAAAATCACAGACTTGCATGGACTCAGATTTTACCTCCCATTCACCCTTTCCTGCAAAGTTACTAGTAAAATTTGAAAGTAAGTCAATAATAGAAAGCCCATTGGATCCAGGAAAGAGTTAATCCACTTGGACGAGCAACAGGGGAATCTTAGGCTACTCCCATCCAGAAGGTCTAGAGAACAACCTGTCTAAATGACAGTGGAACGGAGATCTACAGGAAAGAGGGAGAACCAATAGAAGAGACAGTGTAATTATGAGCTTTGAAAAACTTGGTATGATTGAGGCGCACACTCTGGAAAGGCAAGAGCACATCAGAAATTCCAGTAAGTAAATAAGAAAATAATTAACTTTATAAGAAAGATTTGAAATATATTATACACACTAGAAGATGGAATGATTTTGACAAAATAACGAAGACAGAGAACCTACCTGACCCTGACTCCAGACACAATCTCCTCTGCATATCAAAGAAGTTGTGACACTGTAACTATAGAAACCACTTGGGTCTCCAGTAAATAATTTAGTAAAGTCCTAATTATGTATACCCTTTTAATTATTTTCAACTTAGTAAAAATCACAAAGACAGACCACTTTGGTGACAGAGCAAATGTAAGTTAAACTTGACAATGCAAAAATAATGGTATAGCTGACTGAGAATGAAAAGTGTAAGATGGAAAATAGTGAAGAAAAGGGTCTGAGAGCTCATATCTCATCTCCACTGAGGAGGTAAGCGATATTGACTAGATTGATGGATCAATAAGGGGAGCTTTAATACGATTTAGACATGGCAAGTCCAATAGAACTTGAGAATAATGTTGTCTTATAGTGAGAAATGTGAAAAGTTGAGTTAAGTAAGCTAAATCCTCCTCTTTCTTAGAAGAAAAGCAGTTGATAACATAAAATGGATAAAATATTAACTATCGATAAGAAGGTGAAACCAGGAATGGGTTACAGAGGCTGCATTTATGGAGTGCAACTAGACAGGAAAAGATGGAGTTGAGAACTGTTACTTTTCATTATAAGTGTTTCAAAACTATTTGATTTGTAAACTATGTGCAGGTTATTGCCTTCATAAAAGCAAAACAAAAAAAGAAAGTCATAAAAAGAGCAAGGGCATTGTGACAAGCTCTTTCAATAAAAACAAAAATAAATAAAATTAAGCCTGGGTGAAATGTTGCCTTCTGAGTCTCTGGACAACTCTGGAGGAAGAGTGGGTTTCATATAACTAGATTTATTTATAATACGGAGGGAGCAAATGCAGTGTACGGAAATGAAACACATCATTTTTTCCCCAACAGAACAATTAAGCTTTCATTAGGACTTAATGACAGGATGATATTCTGGGGTTTGGAGGGTAAACACATTCCTTTCATTATCAAATCAAAGATTATCCCTTATCAAGAGGGACTATTTTCTTTATCCTGGTTTCTCCCTGCACACAACCTCCCTGAAAACTCCTTCATGACCGTAAATAGAGATGGAAATTGAACAAAAGGTTCCCTGGTGCTAATTATACGTTCTCTCATTTCCTCTCGATTGCTGCCACCTAGCCGTTTCATAGTAATATCCCCCCCAAAATGGACAGCAACTGTGCATTTGAGTAGCCAGCTAGGTACATTTCCCAGAATGTACATTTTAATGGGCTCCTTATTGGACGGTTTTCAAGACATTAGTGATTTGAGGTTTGGGCTACCATCTGTCTTGAAGACCTGGCATCCATGTTATTTAGAACAGCCTGGGTAAACTTGTTACTGCACCGTGTTCACAGAGAAGGTTAGTTCTAAGTTCAATTACAATCCCTAGCAGTTTAAATGATAGCCGCTGTGCTGTAATCTAAAATAAATTGCTTTTTTTTCAAGAAGCCATGTAAGCTTCTGCACTGCAACTTAGCAGATCTGCTGGTTTTATCTCATCTGAAATTCAAGCCAGGTACAAAAGCTGGGCCTCTGAACCCCTGGTTTTACCTTGAATGGTATCCTTATATACTTCTGGGGCTCTCTGTTTACACAAAAATCCAATCCTGGAACTATATTTATGGAAAGAGATGCTGTGTTTCCATTGTTTATGCAAGTCATAGCTTGTTTTGTTCTTCTATGCAAGCCTTACACTTTGCGCGGGCTCTTTTCAAAGAACTATATTACTGGGGGCAAGATTTGTTTTCCCCGTCCTCAGAGCCAGACAGCTTATCTGCCACCAGGGGCCAAGACAACGAGACTGAAGGTGTTGGCGTCCCAGTGAATCTGGGCACCCCCACAACCCTTTGTCCAAATTTTCTTCCTTCCCCTCTCCTCACGGGAGAAGGAAAGGAACTTGGCCAGGACTCAAAACCTGAAGTGGAAATCCTGCCTTTCCCACCCCTGTATGTACATGAGTATTCCTCAAAAGTCTCAGAGTGGAAAGTTCAAGCTTGCAACTGTCTCCTGTGAGCACATCCAGACCCAGTGCCTGGGAATGGTGCATTTGCATCTAATGAAGATGGCTTCAGATTCCTTCCCGCCTTTCCAAACGGTTTCCAGTGTTCAGTACATTCTTTCAGATTTAACAAGGCAACATAATTAACACTGCTGTTATCCTGCCAGTCACCTAAAGAAAATTGACCTTCCAAGAGATTTTTCACATTCACAGAAACAATCCATTAATACTTTCCTTTTCAGATGTTTTTCTTTCTACTGAGATTGTAAGTGATTAGTTTGGGGTGTGCTATATGGTATGTGCTCAGCAGCATTTCTGTGAATGGAGAAACTTCTTTATGTCCATCAAAAAGGACAATTAGAACCAAAAACAGTGAAATGAATAATTTAGACCAATTCAAACTGAAGCTTAGAGCCACTGTGATGGGAAAGGAGTTCTATTCCTTTACTGTCACATGAATGCAGCTATGCCAAGAAGGAAGATGGAATGTTCTTCTTGAATCATGTGAATCCCTCACTTCCGTTGCATGGATGCTTCAAGCTCTGATAACCACAGAGAAACAAAGTGCACAGGTTCTTGACCAAGGGGAAACAAGGAAATGAGGAGGAGGTGAAGTTTCTTCAATGTCCCAGGAATTGGGGGCAATATTGACATTGGGAGACATGCTAAATGTTGCTAAAATTTTTGCAATGTGTTTGCTGTCTCCTCACAACAAAGAACTGTCCTGCCCAGAATACCAATAGATCGCCTTTGGGAATGCTGACCTTAGTTTAGAAAAAGTCAATGCTGCAATAAAGTAAAATGAGCTCATTGCCCTGGGTTCCTCATTTTCTCATTTTGCAAACACTGGGCTGCTGGCAAATAGTCTGAGACAGAAGGAATCATCTAATGGTTTAAAGAAGGTAAGTCACTTAGTGATTCAACAAATATATATAGTGCAGTTAATGTTATATATGTATCAGATAATAATGTCCTCTTTAAGAAAGCTGAAACTGCCATTTTTTTCCATAAAGTTCTTCCTAATGCCTTCAGCTATAAGTAATCTGTAGATAAAAAGGATAGCCTGTTAGCTGGGGCTGTGAATACTGGAGCCAAAATCTTGGGTTCTAATTCTGACTCTGTCACTTAATAGACTTTGTGACCTTGGACTCATTGCTTAATCTCATTGTGTCTTGATTGCCACATTTGAAAACTGAGATAATATTACTTCCTACATCATAAAGTTTTTGAGGATTAAACAGTGTTATTGATATAAAGTCATTAGAACAGTTCATATAAGTGCTCAAAGAGTGATATATGTATATCAAAACTGGATATATATATATAAATTTTAAAGCATTTTATGCATTTCATTTTAATTGAAATCACTGTTGAGAATAATACAGAGAGAACCCACACTTTTCAGTTTTCCCTAGTGGTAACACTTTGCAAAAGCATAGCACAAGAGCAAACCAAAACATCAACTCTGATACAATACATACTCTTATTCAGAGTTCCCCCAAATCCCAGTTTTACTGGTAATCATTTCATTATGTATGCACATGTGAATGTATTAAGTTCTATATGATATTATAACCTACATAGGTTCATGTACCTACCCTAACAGTCAAAATATTTAACAGTTCTATCACCATAAGGATCACTCATTTTGTGCCTTGGTTATCACCCCTTATGTAGCTAGAATAAATTCCATTTGTTAATGGTACATAATTCATTTTACACATTGTTGGATTTGATTTGCTAATATTCTGTTGACTATTTCTATGTCAAAGTTCACAAAACATATTGGACTATAATTCTTTCTCCCTCCCTCCCTCTGGGCAAGTGAGAAGCATCTGAGGCCTGCAGTGGAAAAGCACCTTCCTGCATTAGTCCACTTGCAATAGCTGGGACTCTTGCCATTCTACCTGCTGACATCAGTATTTCTTATTAGAAAGGAAAGTCTCAGGCCCAGTGGGGAAGGACAGCACTTCCTCTGGCCAACTATTCAATATTTTTGGTGAGGCATTAATCAGTCCTCCTCATTGGTGGTGTCAAACATGTTTGATGTTGCCAGAAAGACCCCCATTTAATCAAGGAAAGAAATTAACCTCCCTGGACATCCTCCTGTCACTGACTTGGGAGTTAGGAAACACCTGGTCTGGGTGGTTTCTTCTTTTAGGAGGGGGAACTCTTGTCACCCTGCCACTGTGCTGTTCTTCTAGTCCTGGGGTCTCAAACGAGCTCACTTTCTCATCACCTTTCAGAATCCTCATTCAGTTGTCTCTCTTCATCTACAGAGTTCGTAGTTATGCTTAGTGGGAAGAGCAGGGAAAAGTGAGTCTACACCATCTTTGTTAAGCTAGAAGTCCCTATTTACTATATTTTTAATCGTGTATTTCCAGTCAGGTTTTTATGACACTTAACCCTTTTTGACCTTACATTTACTTGTGTACATCCACAGTTGCTAAGATTTAAAACTTTTGAGAATTTCTCTTTGTATATTTTACAGTGCCTTGAACAGAATATGTTATCCCTTAAAAGCTCTTTGAATGAATGAATGAATGAATGAATGCTTATGTATATTTTATTTGAGGCTCTACAATGGGACAAGACCTACCTGCTAAGAGGGTAGTTGCTGGCAGAATGCAAGCATGGCTTACATTCCACCCCTGTAAATGGTGAGTGAAGTAACATTGAGAATCCTGCTCAATCTGATTTATTGAAACGTGGCTCAGAACACATGCTCACTTGGTCATAAGCTCCCTCAGGTCATCACACTCATTTTTCTGCTTCCAGAAGTTTAGAAAATATGCTAATACTGGGGCAGACCTTCCCATTATCATTTTCTATATTACTCTTCTGTAGCCTATATCCTTGAACACACACACACATTTCAAGCATTCAATTTTTCAGAGATGAGAAGTCAAAAAGCGAAACATGTAATTTTCTTTCTAGAAATGAGACCACAACATCTCCAATAAGAGTATGAAACACTGATGCTTAATAACAAATGGCACAGGACAGTATCACTGGGGAACTCCAGGTTTTTAGAGCTCATAGAAACATCACTAAAGATTGCATTTAAGAGCTAGAGGGTCCCAGTTAGGGAATGCAATGGAATGTGAGGTCACATCCCTGCTTGGGCTCAGAGTACTGTATGACTGACAGATAGCAAGCAAGAAGAGACCCTGGGCAACTGAGTTCTTCTACTGAGCAGGAAAGAATTGAAAATGAGGGCTTTAGGATGGAAAATGCTCATAACTGGCCTCCCATTTAACTATTGCAATTGCACATTGTTATCAATTGATTTGAGGTCTTAGTCTTTTAATGTTCCTAGGCACTTGTCACTTATATTTGCTACAAAAACTTACCTCCATTTTTGTTTTTGTTTTGTTTTTTGACAGGCAGAAGATTGCATTTTTAATGGAGTAAAACCTATTACTCTTTTATTTTATGAGCTCTTCTTTTTGCCTTTAAGTTTATAAGGTCCTCTCTCACTATAGTTGGAATAAATACTAATTTCTAGTCTAGTTTTTTCATGATAGATTTTATACAGTTATTGTTTGAATCTAGCTGGAATTAATTTTAGGGTATGGTGTCAGAGAGACTAAAATTCTTCCAACTGAAATGCATTCTTGATAAGTAAAAAATAAGGCTTCTAAAAGTAGAAAACTCAGCCTAGACACATGCTGTCCAATATTCTGAGGTAAGAATGGAATGAATGATGCACTCTTCTCAAACACCTGGAAACCTCATCATATATTATGGGGTACTTAAGACAACCTTCCTTATTTCACAGTGCCTCTCTTCTGTAGCAGGAATTGGGGGGGGGGCACAAATATCATCCACTGTGTCCTCAAGGATAAGATAATTCCTTAAGCTCATCAAGTCTTCTGAGCTGATTTTGTATAGAAAATTTTCCATTACTGGTTATACTGCACATAAAGAACCCTCCTAGAGAATGTTACCAGTGGAAATAAAACTTCAGAAAACATGAAATAAGCTGTCAAGGGCTTTCTTATTTTGGGAATGGACTCAGAAGAAAACTAAGTCTTGATATTTAGAATTTATTTGATGTTAGCTCTCAGACTCCAAATTTGTCTTCAATCTTGTCTGTTTAATTTAAAAGCAAGCAATACTTCAGTGTTGATATTTTTGAGTTGGGTTATATCAGGAAGTAAAAATTGAACTAAGCAGAATGAATTTATGCCTTTTTTATAATTAATAAATTGCCTTCATGAATTCTGGAAGTAAAATAGTCCCATCATTAGCTGGTAATTAACATAGCTGATAGCCAGTGGAGAACTGTCCGATTTGTGCCATAGTCCCATAGGTGAATCCACAAAATACAATATTATTTTCAGAATAAACAGCTTGTCCACTTGAATTCATGCTATAAGATATACTGACTGCTTGCTGTGGGCCTGGACCTAAAGGCAATTCAAAATGAAGGATGGTCCCTGTCCTCACTAAAGTCACCCAATGTTGGTATACCAATCAGAGTTAGCATAATTTGTGGATTATGCTAAACTAGATTAAAAGAATGGATTCTTCTCATAATGCCTTTGAATGAAAGCTGTGAAAATTTTACTTTCAGCCACAAAACTATATCTTCAGCTAAAATCTAAACAGAAACTCAGCACATAAAATAGAATAACAACAACAATAAAAAGCATACATTCTCTGGTCAAAAGGGTAGCAGTTCCCAGAGCACAGCCCTCCTCCAAAACACACACACACTCACACACACACACACACACACACACACACACACACACTCCCTAGAACTTCACAGAGCAGTTTCAAAATCAGGGCATTGATGAATTGATGGAAAGAAAGAAGGAGAGACAGAGACATAGGAAAATGATAAAGCAAGCATAGTAAGATATTAACGGTCAGCTGCCGGTGGTGTCTATATAGGAAGCCCATAGTAAAATTTCTTCAGCTTTTCTGTATGTTTATTCTTTTATAATATAATGTTTCATGGGGAAAACTTACCCTTGCTTTCTGTACTTTGAGGCTCTGTTATTATTTGTGTAAACATTTACTATTATATGTCCTTGAGGAATTGACCCCTTTATCATTATTTGGTAAGCCCCCTTATCTAGAAATCTACATTATCTGATTAATATAGCCACAGTCGCTTTCTAAAAATTAGTGTTTGCATGGCATATATTTTTCATTCCTTTTACTTTCAGTGGTTTGTATTTTCATATTCAAAGTGCATATGTTGTAGTCAGCGTATAGTTAGGTCTTTCATTTTTAACTCACACTAACAATCTCTGATTTTTCATTAGGGTTTTAGGGCCATTAACATTTAATGTAATAATATGGTTGCGTTTTGAATCTACCATCTGGATATTCATTTAATATTTGTAACATCAAAACTTTTCCATTCTTCTTTGCTCTCTTAATTTTTAAGATGAGTGTTTTTTTAGCATTCCATCTTACTGCCAGTGTTGGCTTTTTACTTATATCTCTGTAGTGTATGTGTGTGCACATGTTCACTTGTGTGTGTTTACTCTAGGACTGACAATATGTATCCTTAGCAGAGCCTACCTATAATAAATATAATACCATTTCATGTAAAATATAACACTCTTACAACAGTACCATTTCATTTACTACTCTCTCGTCCATTGTGCTATTGGCATCTCATATTTTACTTTTATGTACATTACAAATCCCACAGTACAATGTAAGTTATTCTTTAAAAGTTTTTAAAATATAAAAACAAGGTTTTTAAAACTATATTAGTCCATATATTTACTATTTCTAATGTTCTTCATTCCTTTCTATGAATCCAAATTTCCATTTGTTGTCACTTTCCTTTACCTAATATACTTGTTTTATCATTTCATATAATGCAGGGCAGCTAGCAGTACAATCTTTAGATTTTTAATCTAATTTAAGCTTAGATAGCAAACCTTCATTTAATGTTCACTTTTGAAACAATTTTATACTCACTGGATATAGAAATCTAGGTTGACATTTTTTTTTTCTTTCTGCATTTCTCTCTGCACGTCATTCCATTGTCTTCTGGCCTCTAGCTTTTGTTTAGAAGTCTAGAATAATTTTTACTGTTGTTTCCTATGCCTATGCTTTTCCCCCTCTCTTGATAGCTTTTCCCTTTGTAGTCTAACAGTTTGGCTATTACATTCCTAGCGGTGGTTTCCTCTGTATTCATTATGCTTTAATTTTCTAAATATATTACTTGTAAGTTGATGTTTTTGTCATATTTAGGAATATTTAAGCAATTATTTCTTTAAATAACTTTTTCTGCTTCATCATTCTCTTTTTCCTTCCCTTTTCTTTCTTTCTTTCTTTTCTTTTTTTTTTTTTGAGACTCCAAATATACAAATATCAGACTGCTTGCTTTTGTCCCACAAGTCACTGAAGATTTGTTTACTTTTTTCCTTTTAAAATTCTGTTACTTAAATTGGATAATTTCTATTAATGTGTCTTAAAGTTTATAGATTCTTTCTATAGTCTCTAATCTTCTCTAAAAGCAATTTAGTAAATATTTCAGAAATTATTCTTTGTAGTTATAAAATATATATTCGGACCTTTTTATAGTTTACATTTATTTCTATGAGATTTCCATCTTTCCATTTATCTTATGTCATCTGTTTTATGTTCTTTAAGTCCTTGAATGTATTTATTATTACTCTTTTAAAATCCTTATATTTGGATTATTTCAGGCTATTTTCTATTGTTTTTTGTTTGTTTGTTTGTTTGTTAATGGGTCTACTTCTTCACATGTCAAGTATTTTTCTTGTACACCAGACACTAAGTGATACATTTAGGGAATCCACATTGTATTGTCTTCCTCAAAGGGTACTGAGTTTTGTTCTGGCAGGCAATTATGGCATTAAGAGATCCTATTTATCCTTTCACTCTTAGGGCAGAGTTATTGATATTTTTATTCTTTCCTTAGTCCAGACACATGGGCTTCACTCTAGTACATGGTTCTCACTGCTAAAGCTGGACCTTCTAGGATCTCAATTCAATGCCCAGGTGCTTAGTGAAGTCTCTCCTCTCAGGCTAGATTAGAATTCCAATATGTCCCAGTTCTTGTACCTTTGTCTGTCTCACAGTGGCTACTCTCTACTAGTCCTCAAAGGTTATTGCCTCTTAATGTACATCAAGTCCTCAGAAAATGGCCCACAAAAGCATCTCCACATACACTTCTAGGCCCCCTCTCCCATACATCTCTCTTTTCTTCAGTACACTACTCTGCTAATTCTAGCAACCTCAAAACCTCAAATGACAAACTCTGCCTCCTCAATTCATTGAAACCACCACCCCATACTTAGCTCCACCTCCTTACCCTTTGGTCCAGTGAATGTACCTCTAGGCAAAAAAAAAAGTGAATGCAAGGCTCTAGTGTTTATCTTCTCTCAAAGATCAAAGTCCTGCTTTGCCTGTTTGCCAATGCCTAGAAAAAGTTGTCTTGTACATTGTATCTAATTTTATAGCTCTTCATGAAACAAAGTCAATACTGGTACCAGACACTTCACTGTGACAGTCAGCAAAAGTCCTTAATGCTTTACAATCACTGCCCATGAAAACTAAAATGTTACCATTATCAACATCTGAATTTTACAAATGATTCTATTTCTCCCACCGCCCACTGCTTTGTAGTGCACATGAATAATGGATAATATTGAAATGCATTACCCAGGCTTCCTATTCTTACTTGTTTTCCCATGTTCTTAGATATCTGATTAACAGTTAATGTCTCTGCCCAAGAAACAAAACAGGTCAGATGAGAAGAGAGGGATGCTCAAATTATTCCACAATTTTTCTTTTCAAAAACTATGAAGATCAATTGAGTAGAACAGTTTTACAGTGAAGTCTGAAGCTTATGTGAAAATTTCAAGTGATCTAACTTACCTACTTCCAGCGGAATCTCCACAGCTAGCTCGTCCCCAGAGGTAATTATGTACTGGTTGAACTATATACCTAAGTAGCTGTTAACACTGTTTTTCTTTTACAATGAATCACATCTGTCTCTGTGATAGACTCTGACTTCTGCTCATCAAAGAGCTTATCAATTACAACAGCATTTAGTAATGACACTGGATTATAAATGCCTCTGGTTGAAATAAACTTTCTTTATACTTTTTTAGCATCTACACATTTTAATAAAGGTGAACCCACAGCTAACTGAACTCACAGAATGAAGTCTCAAATAAGTCAAGATTAAGCAGTGTCCCTTTTCAAAAGTGAGACAGGGTATATGTCTAGGAATTTTTAGGGATTACTCTGCTTCTTTTTCAACTCTTTATTTATTGATTTTATCTTAAAGCTAGGGCTTTAAATATAGGTAAGCCACCTAAACAGGCTGCAGTTAATTATATCATTCTCTAAAGATTATCTCAAAAAAGGTAAGGTGGCTCCCAGCTTATCACATAGTGAATATGTTTAAGGGGAGCAAATGTGAAGGGTGGGGAGCAGAGAGAGGGAAATTAGATGCCACCTCTCAAGTTTTCTGAGATGTTTCCAAACAGTTTGTGTAATCCCTCTGCACATTAATAGATTATAACCTCACCTCCAGTATATTTAATTTTTTTAATCCTCACCTGAGAATGTTTATAGACTTTAGAGAGAGAGGAAGAAAGGGAGGAGAGAGAGGGAGAGAGACATCAGTGTGAGAGAAAAACATCAGTTGGTTGCCTCCTGTATGCACCCTGACAACCCTGCAAACTAGGTATGTGCCCTAACCTGGAATCAAACCCACCAACTTTTGGTGTACAGGATGAACCACCTGGACAAGACAGCTTATTTTTACCATGTGTACTTGACAATTCCTCAGTGGTGGAGAACTTAAATGATCACTTTCCAAAGCACAGGAAACAAAGGCTGACACTTTCTGTCAGCAGAAACCTTGAGAAATGGATGAATGGATGCATGCATGGATGAGACAACCACTAGATTCATTTTTCTTTATTTGTTCAACACGTTTTTGTTGACTGCTGCCAGGAGAGGGTACAGAGGTGAACAATTTAAAAGCAGTCTTATTATGGAGTTTACGGTCCACCAGGGTAAGAATGGAGGACTCAAGATGGGCAAAAATGCTTAATGAGTCACCTAGAGAATGTAACCAAAATGAGTCACCCCACAACTTAACAGGGTTGCTATCTGCAGTTACATAGATGCCAGGGAAAATGAGAAAATGCCAACGACCTCTCCTGGACATGCTTTGAAGACCAAATAGGTTTTGGTCTTGACCACCTGCCGTAAATACCTATTTACATGTGTTAAATGCAACAGGGAACCAGGAGGTGTCACTGTCACAAGTTTCCCAGCAAGAACCCCTAAAGATCACACAACCAGATATAACTGCCTTATGCTTGTTTTGCTGCCTTTTTTAAAAAAGTTGTTTAAAGAAGAACTAAATCACAAGCAAATTTACACTATTAACATACAAGGACACTTACTTCAAAGCTAGTAAGGCACATTTTTTGGCATATAAAATAACATTTCTTAATGTTTTGTCTCTTTTGGAACACAATTCTATTTTCATCTAGAAACTTCATGTTGCATAGATGCAAACCTATTGGGCAAAAAAGTAAGAAAAGATAGATTTATTGTAGAATCACAAGGTATGTATCACCATTGAACAAAATGCAAAATTAGCAAGTATCAGTCCTGTGACTTGATTGGCCATATAACCGGCATATTTTTATACAAAGAGTTCTCAAAAATACCCTTAAAGTCTAGAGTTAAACAACTTTGAGGCCCTTATCCTGCCCTCCCTGCTACAATTTGCACACATGAATCAGTTATCCACAAGAAAGCCCAGGGTTGGGACAGGGAGCGGTAAATAGATGCCCCTACGTTGCAAAGGATCTACCGTTTCCCAGTGTCCCTGATTCTGCCTAAAGAGTTGCTCCAGCCTTTGTATGACAGCCGTCTGTAATGGAGACAGACAGCCTGTCCTTTTTAAGGAAAGGATTTACTTTTTTTTTTCTGCTCTTACCCCAAACTTCCTATCTTAGACATATCAGTGGCATGATAAATATCTTACTGTTTTCTGTCTTTAGGACTTCCATACTAGTAGGTAGCATGTAAATTGTTTTGGGTCCTAGAAATAAAATATATCCATAGTCAATGATAATAATGTTAATGGTTAAATACTGTCTTGTGCCAGGAACTGTGATAGGTGTTTTATTCATTCATTATCTCATTAAATCCTCATGAGTCCCCTCTGACCTAGATTACCTCCTGTAGCCCTTTTAAGAGTTCATCCTCCTATTTCAAGCAATGGGAAGATAGTGATATAGGCAAAGAGATAAGATTCTGTCCAATTGGGAAAAACAAGCACAATCCACATTAAGACCTATACATTTTAGAAAGAGGCTAAGGATAATATTGATTATGATTATGGAAGCGATACCTTCTCAACTTCACCTAATTTAGAATTACAACAGAGCATTTTTTAAATCACGATTTTTCTATCACTCCGAGATAAACATTGATAATGTTTTAATATTGTCCATCTTATTTATGTGTGCCTCCACTTCTTGCTGTTTGTTGATTTTTTAAACCAAATAAATCATATAGCAATACAATTTTGTATCCTTTTTCATTGAAAATTATATTGTATTTTCTCATGACATTAAATATAATTTTAAAGAAATTTTTCAAATGCTACCTTATGTACCATAATTTATTTAACAATTCCCCAATTCACTGACAGATTTTTTTTTCAAAGATTTTATTTATTTATAGAGAGGGGAAGGGAAGGAGAAGAGAGGGAGAGAAACATCAATGTGTGGTTGCCTCTCACACACCCCCAACTGGGGACCTGGCCATCAACCCAGGCATGTGCCCTGACTGGGAATTGAACCAACGACTCATTGGTTTGAAGACCAGCACTCAATACACTGAGCCACACCAGCTGGGGCAGCTTATTTAATAGAATATTTAATTACTATATAAATACTATAATATATAATTATAATAATTTTTTTCTACATATCTATTCCCTTCTTTAAAATTCCTAGAAATAAAATTACTAGATCAAAAAATATAAAAGCTTTTCTTTTCCTAGGGAGGCTAACCCTTTGCACAATTTCACCACAAAAGACTCTACCATCACCAAGTCATAGTAGTAGTATCGTTACATTTAACAGTTGCCAGAGGCCAACTAGATGAAAATGATTTTGTTTTGCATGTTTTCAATTTTTACATAATGGCATCTATCTATAATACTGCATTTTTCTGCCACCTGTCTTTTAAATTGTTTTACTCAATAATATTTGGAGATTTACCTCTGTTAATACATGTTGTGTTCATTCTTTTTTGCTTTTCAAAAATCACCTCTTGTACAAATGTTCTATTATATTTGTTCATTAGCCTTTGGTGTTTTCTTGAATTACAAAAGCAAAACAAACAAAAAAAGTTATTCTAAATATCTTGTAGAAATCTCTCTGGGCACATGAGTAACAGAAGATGCATACACCTTCAACTTTTCTGGACGATGCCGCACTATATTCCACGGTGGCGGTACTGGCTTGCCCCCTGAACGAGAATCCCCATTGCTCCATAACTGCACCATCCTTTTGTATTATTAGATCTTTACATTTATTTGCTAATTGGGTGGATATAAAAGTTATGTTATAATGGTTTTAATTTATATTTCCTGATTACTTTTTAGGTTGCACAGTCTTACATTCATTAATTGGCCATTTCTTTTACTCCTCTAGTTTATTCAGAATCCTAGCCATTCTTCTATTCATTTTTATTTTCGATTATTTATATTATCTCTTTGTACATTTAATATTAATTCTCTGCTGTTAAACATTCTACAGATATAAGCATAGCCTATATGATGTTACCATGAGTAGCATTTTCCTGGTAAAATGCCTCTCGGTTTTTAAAATACAGACTTTATAACATACATTTTTGCTAAAGTTCGTATGGAAAAAAATTTAGATTCATGACAGCAGAACTCAATACAAAAATTTTATCAAAATGATATACAAGAAAATCCTCAAGATACATCCTAAACATATTCAGTAGGATGTCAGAATCATATGTAGATATGAAAAGTATGCAGAATGTCAACACAAAAGATACGCATTTCAGACACTGCTGGTGCTAAAAGGCCGCGACAGCCTCACTGTGAGCCACACTCAGCCCCGGGCACCGGAACTGTGAACACCTCTACAGTGCCTCACGTTTCATTATGTGGTTGTTGTTCTTTGCTTACTGTTGGAGTCCCCAAAGAGTTGAGAAAATATTGAAGATAATTACGGAGAAGGAAGCAAAATAAATCATAAAAGTCACTGCAAGCAAAGCAAGTGTTTTTTAACAACCTTATTAATAGTAGACAAGGGATACAATTTTTTCAAGTATTTTAAATCCTAATATGATAGCTTATTGTTCAACTATGGTCATTTTACTCTATTTTACTTACATTTCAGGATATTGGTTGGGAGGTTGGGTTGACATATAACACATTATCATTTTTCTCACTTAAAATAATGGAAAATTATCTCCTGGATAAATATCTGATCATCGGGTATGAATTACTCACATCAAACCAGGGGTGTTTGTACTTTTTCCTAGTTATGTTCCTCACCTTTTGCTCTTTTGCTCTTTGCTTGCTTCTTTCCTTCTTTTTTCGATTTTTGCACATTTCTCATTTAATCCTGGCAACAACAATACAGATAGCTAGTATGACCCCAATTTACAGATGCGGACAGTGAAGTGTTGGCAGAGCCCTGCTCCCTCCTGAGACTCTAGAAGAGATTCTATTCCTCGCCTGGATGGTATTCCTTGGCTTGAGGCCACATCACTCCAGTGCTCCAAGGTCTGAGCCCCTCTTCTGTGTGTCTCAAAGCTCACTCTGCCCCTCTCTTATAGTCGTCGTCGGCAGCCGTCCGTCTCGAGAGACGATGGTGTAGCTTCTTAAGAGTCTATCTGCACCGCCGAGAATGGCTGTGCAGTCCGACTCGGGAGTGACATCGTTATCTGTCTCCTTCCGTGTTGAATCGACATCTTGCGATGACGCTGAAGCTACAGAGCCTGGGCAGGGTGATATGGAGGGTCTGCTGTTGCCCATGCAGCAGAACCCCCCTCTCTTCGCAGCTGAAGGGTCCAAGGGAAAGACGGAGTCAATACAGCTTGGCTTCAGGTGCGCCGCAGGAGTTGCCGGTGTTGACTACAACGTCAAACCGCCTTAGGGACTCCGGCTCCGGATTTTCTGTCAGGGTTTACTCCCTTAGCCTTTCCCCTGAAGAGGTATGCCGCAAGGCAGCGGAGGTTTTTTGGAGTCAGAGTTTTCCTTCTCTGATGTACCCTGACTGGAAGATCGAACCAGCGACACTTAGCTCGCAGGCCGACGCTCAATCCACTGAGCTAAACCAGCCAGGGCTGGTTTAGTATACTTATGATAACATTTAGAACTCCCTGGAATAATCCAGGATGAGTTCCTCAAGATCCTTAACTTAATCACATCTGCAAGGACCCTTTTTTTCAAACAAGGTAACATTCATATGTTCCAGGAATTTGACATGGATACTTTTAGGGAGCACTTTTCAGCCTACATACTGACTCAAGGTCACACAATAGGACATGGTGTAGACATTCCAATGTATGATTTGCAGATTTAGAGTTCATGATTCTTCTGCTGCATGTGCTGTTTCCCATCAGATTGTGTGATCTGTCATCTCTGCCCCTCCTCACACCTCAGCCTCCCTTCCGTCTGTCATACCTCAGTGTGACATTGATATTTTCCTCCCCCAACTCCAGGACCCTTTCCAAAGACAGTTTGAAAAGGCTGAGCTGCCCACTAACAAATTTCTTTATGCACTTTTGGCTTCCTTTCCAATATGCAGTCAGCTTCCTGAGTCTAGTTCAAGGACCATACCAGATCCCCAAACCAACCTTGCTAGAAATAACTATTATATGATATCTTTCCCATTTAAATTGATTTCTAAAATGTCCCTGTAAGTATGTAGTATGACAGAACAAATGCTTTCTAAATATCATCCTCTTTCTTTTTTCTGGACTTGCTATCTGCTCTTACTTAGGGAATAAAAATGGACAAGAGAAGAAAACCACACTCAATTTGAAGCTTAGTTAAAGCCAAGTTGCTTTTTTGTCAAGAAATTGCTTGATCTAGAGTCCATATAGAAAATGGTGATGTTTCCAACTACCTAACATGTGGGCCAGTAAGGGTTTGCAAAGTTCCAGTCTGCACACATACTTTCTCCTTCATTCTAGGAACCAGCATTCACATTTACACAGATTGCCTGAAATTCAACCTAATCTTTCTTTTACACAAACTACCTGAAGTCATTACACTACTTCACATAAAATATAGAAAACTAGTAAGTGCCTACTTAAAAAGCCTATTTGAAAACCTCTTCCATTCAAGTTGTCATATGAATTACATGCATTATAAACCCCACAATGTTATTATTTGTACTTAAATAGACATGTGTATTTAAAGGAAATAATAGAGTGAAATGACCTTTTATTTACCTTATTATTTATGATTTCCAATGTGCTTCATTCTAACCTGAGCCTCCAAGTTTCTATTATTTCTTTTCATCCTGAAGAACTTTCTTTAGCATTTCTTGTAGTAGAGGTTGGTCTGCTGGCAATACATTTTTTCAGTTTTTCTTTATCTGAAAGCAGCTTTATTTTGCCTCCATTCTTGGAGTATATGTTCCTTGGACACGGAATTCTGAATTAATAGTTTCTTTTCCTTTCTACACATTAAAAATATTGTTGCACTATTAAGGGGAGTTATTTATTCAAAAAAAGTTCATGCTCCATTCTCTATCTTCTTTCCTTTTGGGACACCAGTTGATTGCCTGTATGTTAATATTTTTGCTATTATCCCACAGGACACTAGAACTCTGGTTGTGTGCTTTTTAAATCATTTTTTCTCTGCTCTTCATAGAGAAAATTTGTATTAATCTATTTCGTAATTCACTTACTGCTTGTAGTCTGCCCTGTGTATGCATGTTTCAAGGGTCAGGCAATAATGTGAGCAAGATTTATTTTAAGAATTTGTGGTTCTTCCTTTCTAACTTTTTTTTCTGAAATTCACTCTCATTTTCCAGTAGCTACAGTTGCCCCAAATTCTATCCTCTGGTTATTCCAGCCAGAAAGACTGTGGGTTTCCTATTGGAGTATAATATCTTGACCTCAGGGTGGGAAATTTAACCGGGGCCAACACCCTCAACCCAGTGACAACTCACCCTCAATATGTATGTATCTGTCTTTGCTCTACAGACCCTTCAGGGAATTGTTTTTATTTTTGTTTGTTTGTTGTTCCCTATATTTTGGCCAGTATATACAGTTGTTATCTATGGACGTTTTCTCAGCCACGTAGGAAATGGTCCATTTTAGTTTACCTGTGAATTCTATTGTATTGTGGTTCTTATAGATGTATAAAATACCTGTTGATACTTCAGTGGAATTTTACATACTGAACTCTATCACTGTTAATTTTTTTTTTTTTTAGTTGAGTTTCTTGGATGTTTGAAAGAGTTAATTATATCTTTTTAAATAGTACTGGTATACCTCTTCTTTCCAGAGTTCTTTAGAAGCAGTTTTTGGGTTTTGTTGGTATTCCTATTTTTCAAGTTTTTGAGATTTGTATTTAAATTTCTGTTATTAGTTTTTAGTTTTATTTTATTGTAGGTAGGCCATGTAGCTTCTAAACATTTTATATTTCGTAATTTAATATGGTTTTCTTTGAGGTATCCTATAATATGTGATCAATATTTTTTTCTAAATGCTTCATGGCTTCTTTAAAAAAAGGTGCTTTTTATTTCTAGAGAACAAAGTTCAGTAAATATTTATTAAATCACCTTTATTAGATTAAAATATTCTATGTAGTCTGTGTTTATCTGACCCACAAAGGCTCAATAAAAGTGTATTAAAGTCTCATATAATAATTCCATTTCTATCAATTTTTTCTTTTATTTCTTAAAGCCCCAGTTTCATGCATTTTCAGGCTGTTACCATGTCAATGAAAATTCAAGACTGTCTTATCTTCATGGTGAAGTCTAACTATTTTAAAGAAAATATAACCTCCTTGATCACATTTAATATTTCTATGGTCTTTGGTTGTGTTTTGTTTAATATTGCTAAGATCTTTTGTTTTATTTTGCTTTTTGCTACTAAATCTTTTTCATCCACTTTTTGTTTAACCTTGATGAGTCACGTAGATTTATGTAAATCTCTTCTCAGTAACTCATGGTTAGATTTTGCTTTTTAGATAAAATGGGAAGCCTTTGTATTTTAATAACTAGTTTAATGATTATATTATAATGAGATATAGTTACGCAAAAGTTACACAAAAAGCTTTTGCATTCATATTTGTTTTTCTCAACACGCAGGTACATGAAAGATGTCACTCGTATATTATATGTAAGAAAATTAAAAACCAAATAATTAAATACGTTTCCCAAGGTCATTCAGGTACTACATGGCAGTGGTAAGACTTAACCAAAGGATGCTAACAGTGAAACTGTGGCTTTTTATAAATATATAATATACTCTTGCTGAACATCAGAATTCAGGTGGACAGTTTGGTCAAATTGTCTGTCTTTTTTCCAGTCGAGGAGTTTATACTATTCATTTGTGTTGGCATAAATGATACCTTTGGCTGTACCTCTGTGATCTTACTTTATACTTTATGTAGTTTATGTTTCACCATTAATTTCTTTGCTTGGTAATTTAGACCAGGCTGTACACTCTTTTCTTTCTCTATTGATTAGGAAGTCATTCATCCTAATTTTATTTCTAATAGTAATACCTAACATACCAAAAAATATTAATATTTTTTGAAGGAATAAGTGCACTTTAAAACTTTCAAATACTTCAAATTGTTGAATTTACCCATAGAAAGATTAGGACTTATTGCAGTGTTATTTCTGGACTCTGTAAATATGATCATGGATTTTGTTATTATTTAGTATTACATATTAAAATATTAAATATTTAATACCTTTTAAAGCATTATTGAATATTACCTGTTTTATCTTTCAAAAGTATTTTTTTTTTACATTTGCATTCAGTGATATAATTAAACTACAATTGTTTAAATCTCACTTTACATTTAATGGTGTCATTATTAATGGTCAGTCTCCTAATACCATTTACATCTCTGTTGCTAAATTTTAAATTGTATTTCTCTTTCAGTTACCCAGACTAAAACTTCCTAAACCTTAACACATGTAAGAATCTCCTAGAAAGACTGTCAACATATAGATTGCTTCATTCCATCCCTAGAGTTTGCTTCAGGAGGTGTGGGGGTGCACCAGAGAATCTGCACTCACCAGTTTCTAGATAATGCTGGTGTTACTGGGCTCTAAACGTCTCTTTGAGTAGCATTGACCTGGGCTACATCCTCAAGTCATTTCTCTAGTAAAAAGGTGTTGTTTTCTTTTTTCTTGCATATTTGAAAATCTTTCTTTTACTTTTACAAATTAAAGACAACTTAACTATATTGATCTTCTTGAGTACACTCTCCCAAACTGTTCCAAGCAAATTTTGTAGGTTTTATAGCAACAGCTCATACTTTATAGTGTGACAGAGAAACCAAAACAGAAACAGGCAGCCTGATTTTTGCTCCTTTGTAAGTTGTTTTCTCTGCCTGTGTGTTTGAAGAATTTTTTTTTTTTAATTCTGTAACTTTAAAAAGAAATTGCCAAGTTGGAATGGTATAGAACCATTTTCATTAATTTTGCCTGAAGAATGGAAAGTCGTTTCGATTTGCATACTGAGGGATTTTTGTTTTTATTTTATTATTTTAACCTTTGATTACTACTTCTGCTCCAATTGTTTCTACCTCAAGAACATCTATAACTCTTAGATTGGTTCTAGTGTTTAAGTCTTTGTTCTCTGCCATCTATATTTTTAATCTTCTCTATTTCATTAATGTAATTTTATTGTACTTTTCTTCTTTGACAGAACTTGACAATTTTTCTTCTATACTAGTGACTTTTTTTAATGCTGATTTCTTTTCAGCTTCTAATACAAATTTTTATTCTGCCTTGGTATTCTGGTTTCTTAACTCTTTTCTTGGCCAGTGGATTCCCCTTTCTAATCCATCCTACTGTATTTTAGCTTATTCTCTCATTTCTCTTTCCCTTTTCTAAGGTTATTGAGGATGATAAACTTCTATAATTATTTTCATATGCCTAGGCAAATCATCCTGGGAAGTCAACTTATACTCTGAATCTCTGAGATACTGTCCTCCTTTTCTTGTCCATCATGATTTTTTTTTTCATTTTTAATTTATTGTGAAAGAGTCAGTGTTTGCCAAGCCCCCACACCTGGACCACAGTGTTTTACAGAATTTTTATCCCAATTTCCAGCCTATTTCAGGTTTTCCATTTGGTGGATCTCCTTGGGTTGACAAAGAATCTCTTCCTAGTACCAATGCCTGGATCTGTGTCCAATCTGAACATGAAAAACAACAACCCCAGGGCCCACTTTAACTTCAGCATAGCTATAGTGCTTTAACTTTGATTGATATTGACAAATAACCTTCCAAAAATATTACTGCCCCATGTAGTAGGCAGATAATGCCCCACCAAGATGTCTACATCTTAATACCTAGAATCTGTGAGTGGATTAGGTTATATGGTGAAGGAGAGAAAATTAAAATTCTAATCACCTGATCTTAAGCTAAGAACATTATCTTCTATTACTCAGGTGGACCCTACATCATCACAAGGGTTCTTAAATGTAAGAGATACAGGAGTTAGAGTCAAAATGATGCAATATGAGAAAGACTCAACTGACCATTGCTGGCTCTGTACATGGCAGATGGCCCCAAGCCAAGGAGTGCAGGCAACATCTAGAAGTTGGAAAAAGTCAGGAAACATTCTCCCCTAGAGACTTCAGAAAACAAGTCAGCCTGGCCATTACCTTGATTATATCCCAGTAACATCCATTTTAGACTTCTACCCTCCAAAACTTTAAAATAATAAAACAATTTTGTTGTTTTAAGCCACAAATTCTGTGGTAATTTATTACAGCAGTCATAGAAAACTAATACACGACCATATATTTGGCCAACCATTATTTGCATTCTCCATGTAAATGTAGAAAAAGAAGTCTTTATTAAATTATTGTTTCAAAAAAAACCACAATATAGAGAAGTTTTTTCTCATTTTTGTAACTAGTGTCTGCATGTTCCAGGACCAAGAAAGATAGCAGCCAAAGGATTACAGGTCTTCCCTCCGTCTAGCCACAGCTCAAGGGATCCACTAGTTGAAATTGTTCATTCTAGTTCCACTAAACTTGTAGTTAGTAGAATTCTCTAAGGTAATCTAAAATAAGTTGACTACAGGAACTAGTTTTTATTATTTATGGCTATAACTACACACACACACACAATTTTATGTACTCCTCAATTTCTCCTTGGGTTAGGTGCTAATTCTCCTAACACATTCCCTTGTGAGTGAATGCAAATTTAAAAAGTTATAGCTTTATAAAGTGAGCATATATTTCTAACTTTAAGAATTCTTTTTCCTTGAAACAGGTCAAACCATGGCCTCTTTTTTTTTTTTAATTATTTATATATTTTTGCTTGTTTATTTATTTATTTGTAGAGAGAGGGGAAAGGAGAAAGAGGGGGAGAGAAACATCACTGTGTTGTTGCCTCTCACTCGCGCCGCCAACTGGGAACCTGACGTGCAACCTAGTCATGTGCCCTGACTGGGAATCGAACCAGCGACACTTGGCTCGCAGGCCGATGTTCAATCCACTGAGCCACAGCAGCCACGGCTAAACCATGACCTCTTTTAATTTTGTGTTGCCACTACTTTTCCTTGTGGGAGGAATAAATGATCACATTTTGAAATGTTTCTATTTTGACAGGAGGCTAGCAGAAGCAAAATTTTCATATGTTCTGATTTGCTCAAGTAGGTATTTCTCTACATGCTAGTCTCTGGAAATCACTCTGTTTACCCAAGATTTAACTCTGGAGGCTAAAGTCATGGGTAAATATTAAGAAAGGATTGACAAAGGCATATTAAGTTCTAAGAATAAAATATACTTTCCTGAAAGAAACACATTATTTCAAGGTTTACATAGCCTTTCCTTCTACCCTGCCAGTAATGTAGCCCACATGGTAGCCAATACCCTTCTCTTAACCTTCTCCTACAAACTTGCTGCACAGAGGATAAAGGACCAAAGCACACCACAGTTTAATGAAGAGCATAAGCATTGAGCATCCGTAAGTTCTGTACCGCAGGCCATCAGGCTGCTCACTGTTCCTGGTATAGGAATCATCATATGCTTGCATGCTGGAGACAACTGTTCTGGATGCACAGTCCTTTAGCTGGGTGCGCAATGGGTGGGGAGAAGGGTTCTCTACTTTTAGTCTGCAATAACATTTGCACCATTCAAATCATCAAATGGGATAAAGACTTTATATCTCCAGGAGGATTGAGTAGAAACATACATAGGTACACCTAGGAGGGGAGCCATTAGTCTTTGTCAGCTAAGTATGATTACTTGATGGCTTAATAGAGCTGCAAAGAATACTGAGGAAATTAAGCATGTTAATTTAGGAAGGACTAGAAGGGAAATCTGAGAAACATAAGGATATGGGTTGGCAACATTAAGACGTTAAATTTTCTCAAGGCATGATCCTATCCTGCTAGAGCTAAGGAGATGGCTCCTTGGAATATAGATATTCTCTTATCAATATTAGCCAATATAAATACAACATGAAAGAAAATGAAAAGCATCATCATAAGCCTTAAAAACAAATGTTTTCATTTTATGGAAGCTTATGACACAAGTGGTTAAGAGCATGTGCTCTGAAGTAAACTGTGAAGTTCAAATCTTGGCCTTGGCCCTCAAAGGAATGCTACACTACTTTTCTGTCAACTCTTGTATCTGCAAACTGGGGATAATACTTTACCTCACTGGTTGCTTTGTAAGCCTTAGCTATGATAATACATGTAAAGCTTCTAGCACAATGCCTAACCTCTAACAAAAGTTGAATATAACTGCTGTTGTTGCTGCTAGGGGGAGACTGTAAAGCATTCTGGATAAGAACAGAGACACTGAAACAAAACTCTCCAGACTCTGCCATTTAATAGCTATGTGGTCTTGGGCAACTTACATAACTTCTCTGTGCCTCATTTTTCTCATCTATAACATGAGGGTAACAATAGCCATATCAGCGTTGATTTACGGATTAAATGAGTTGATATTTGTAAAATGTTTAGAAGAGTATCTGGCACATATATGTTTGGTAAATAAGTTATTCAGCTCTATTCAATTTTAAAACTGATCATTGAAAACCAAGGGTTCTGTAGGGGTTCTCTGGAGATTCCATGTGGTTGAGTGAAGATAAGAAAGTTATGGCCCAGTCTCACACTCTATTCAAACAGAATAACTGATATACATACTGAGATTTTGAACAAGAGTTTCTTCAAGTAAATGGTCTTCTGTTTCAAAAGAAGCAAAAAAGAAGGAAGGAAGGGAGCAGCGAGGCCTGGGCAAGGGAGGGCAAAAGAGAGGGAAGGAGGAAGGGAAAGAAGAAAACAAACCATGCTTCTAATACAATGTGTCCTCATATAAAATCTGTGCTAGTCCAGTTTTTACAGAACATTGAATGCTTTTATATACATTAAATGATGTGGTTTTAAGCAGATCATCTTAAAGGTTTCTCCTAGATAGAAAATTATCTGCTTGTCTCTTGAAAAGTGAATTTCAGTAAATCCAAATTTTAATAACACAACTTCCCAATGTAAGGTAAACAAAGATCTCAATAAGTCTAATTTAACATGCAAACCAGGAATATTCACCACAATCAAATGCATAATAAAGCACCCCTGAGTTCAATGCTTGCCATGCAAAATTGCCTATTTCCTAGATCATTCAGATGTCCATTTTTAAATTGCTTTTTATTATTTTTGCTCTTGTGATGGTCACTCTTCAAAGCAACTTAGAAAATGTGCCATCTTCAGCATTAAGGAGATAAAGGAGAAAAGAGGAAAGCAAAATATGGTGCCATTAACAGAAGGAAAGAGAGTTCATGGATCAGAGCGCTAGGCTCTGAAAGACAGTTTTAAAATATCACCAGATAAAATTTATGATATAAAAGGAAGTGTTCCTTAGTCATTCTGAGTATTGTTATCTGCATGAATAATAAATCAAAAGGTTCTTTAGCTATTTATGGCTGAACATTATGACCTTAAACAGGTTGGAAATATAATTTACTCCAACTGATATCAATGAAACAGAAACCCAGTGAAAATATCACTGGATTAGCCCCACCATCTGGAAAATCAATGGGGGTTGGGAGAACAAACATTTTGAGGGGAGAATATTAAAAAATATAAATATTTATGGCACCTTTAAATCAGTGAATTCATTAATATTTCTTTTAAAGATTTTAAGTGACTACCTTTAGTATTTTTTACATAAATAATGCAAGTAAATCAAGCAACTCAAGCATAATAGGGTTATCAATTTCATAATTTGATGGAAAGACCACTAGTATTTGCCCCCACATTGGACTGAATTATTAAAGAAATGCAAGGAAATGATTATTGCACAGGGAAGAATAGTGACTACCTCCAATACGGTTATGTTATCATAGGTACTTAGCTAATTATTAATAAGGAAGGAAGCAAAGGGAATTGGGCATTATTAAGCATAATCAATTGAAAGCACAAGTCTGTTTGTTTCACCGGGAGACTACAGCTTCACACAATCTAAGGGATCCCAGCATTGCTCCAACAAGGACTAACACCACCCCCTTCCTGCCTTTGGTATTGGATTGTTGGGGAGAGCAGGCGGAGATAAATACATGTGTAATAGAAGTCAAAATGACACAGAGGGAGATGCTTGACCATAAAAGCCTGTCAGTCTAACCTGGGAAGGCGACCCATTGGCTAAGGGTAAACCCATCAGAAGCCCAGGAAAGCTTAGAAAGTTTAAGTTATTTTGAAAAGGCTTCTGGTCTTTTCTAAGCCCAAGATAATATAATCCCAGGGAACAAAGAAGAGCACTCTCTCTTGCCCAGTAACCTGTCCTCACCCCATGTGCTTGCACATTCTCTCTCCATAACCATGTGACCCTAGCAGCTGTGTTGTTGATGGCTGCACAGACTCCAAATGCAGGCTCCAGGTAGGAGCCTGGATACCACAGCACAGCAACAGATTACATCTGGGAACACAAGCTAAGCTAGCTGGATGGTGAGAAAGGCTGGCCTAGAGTAAGCATTAAAATGGCACAGAAATTCTGGACACTGGCCTTTGTTTTGGCCTTGCTGATACCTGGTTGGACTTTTTCCATGGTGGAATGGACAAAGATGGGACATGGGGGCAGCTTTCCACCCAAATAAATTTTGCCACACTACAATCATGGGTCGGTGAAATGCTCTCCTCTCAATTCTGTGGAAGAGCCCCATGTACCACTTACACCGGCAACAGTTAGAAAGAGGATTAAGATTAGGGATGTTTTTAGGGGACAATTAGACAATAAGAATATTATATGTCTTGACTTGGATAAACCTTCACACATGTGTTCATTTATAATTGTTCATAGACTGTAAATACATGTCTTATGCACTTTTCTTATTTTAATTATATTTCACAATTTATTTAAATAGGATAGTCTATTCTGAGGTGACTCTCCAATCTACTTCATGGGACATGCTGACACTAAAGAAAGTATTCATTATATATCTGAAAATGAAACTTAAGTGAGCATCCTGAATTTTATCTGACAACCTTACTTACCTCAGTCAGAACAGCACAGTTAGATCTAAGATGGTGGAGGAGTAAATGGAAGCTACACTAACCTCCTCCCAGAACCAATCTGGAATTACAACTAAATTGTACAGAAATCATCCTGAATAAACAACTGAACACTAGCTAGAGAGAAGGCTTATAAACACAGACAGAGAGAAGACTGGTAGGGAGTGCAGAGGAGGTGCAATAGGGTTGGCTGGGCTTCTACGAGTGGCAGCTGAAGTTCTGGAGGAATATTTCAGCAGCCCAGGGGGAGGTTCCCCTGAGAAGTTTGAGGTCGAAACCCTAAGTTAGGCTCCCCAGCCTACAGCAGCAGAGTAAGAAAGAAACGCAGATAACACCCAGTTGTGAAAAGCAGCAGGATTTCCGTCTGTCAGGGAGGGATGACTGGAGATGCAGAGAACTTCTTAAAGGGCCAAAAAAAAAAAAAAAAATTGTTTACAGCCCCTTACACTGGGCTCTGGCAGAGGGAGGGTAGAGTGGACTAGAAATGCATGAGGAGACTCGGCTTGGTGGCTCTGGGGAGAGAACTTAAGGAACAGCTGCCAGAGTCCCTGTGCTGCATCGTTCCCCATACTGCAGAAGCCATCTTTCTAAGGCAGAGCACTCCCCTCCAAGTGGCATCAGCCTCAGGGGAATCAATAACCCTGACCACAGGAGTTACTCTGGTGCTTAAGCCTGACTGCTGATTACATCTTAAGCTATATCACTAATTAGTTTAACAACTAAGGCAGAAAATACAAAGAAGCAGCCAAAATGGGAAGACAAAGAAACAGACCCCAAATGAAAGAACAAGAAAATTCTCCAGAAGAAGAACTAGATGACATGGAGGCAGGCAATTTATCAGATAGTTTATAGTAAAGATTATAAGGACACTCAACAGCCTGAAAAAAAGGCATAAAACCATACAAAAAGGACCAGTCAGAAATATAGAATGAGGTTTCGCTCACATATCAATGTATCTCTCCCTCCCTTTCTCCTTCCCTTCCTATATCCCTAAAAATAAATAAATAAAATCTTAAAAATAAACAAAAAATAATTTTTTTTAAATGAGGAAAGACTAAGAAACATTTTGGACAACATGAAGAGTAACAACATCCACATCTGCATCATGGGAATGCCAGAAGAAGAGAGCGAACAAGGGCTCAAGAACCTATTTGAAGAAATAATTACTGAAAACTTTCCTAATCTGGTGAAGAAAAAAGTCACACAAGTCCAGGAAGCTTAGAGAGTCCCAAACAACTTGTACTCAAAGAGGCCTACACATAGACATCAAAGTAAGACAAGGAGAGAATCCTAAAAGTCACAAGAGAAAACAGGTACTTACATACGAGGGAGTACCATTTAGACTGCCATCTGATTTCTCAACAGAAACATTTTAGGCCAGAAGGGAGTGGCATAAAATATTCAATGTGATGAAAAACAAGGACCTACAACCAAGGCTACTTTACTCAGCATGGCTATCATTTAAAATTGAAAGAAAAATAAGGAGATTCCAAGACAAGAAAAAGCTAAAGGAGTTTGTTAACACCAAACTGGTACTGCAACAAGTGTAAAAGGGTTTGCTTTAATAATAATAAGAGAAAACAAAAACAAAAACAGAGTAACATGGTCTAAGAACAAAATGGCATTAAATAGTTATCTATCAATAATCACCTTAAATGTAAATGGCTTAAATGCTCCAACCAGGAGACACAAGGTACCTGGATGGATAAGAAAACATGACCCAAATATATGCTGCCTCCAAGAGACCCATCTCAGATCAAAGATACACACAGATTAAAAATAAAGGGATGGAAAAAGATATTTCATGCAAATAATTTTTTTTTTAAAAGCTGGGGTAGTAGTACTTATATCTAACAAAATAGACTTAAAACAAAGGCTATAGTAAGAGACAAAGAAGTACACTACAGAATGATAAAGGAACAATCCAACAAGAGGATATAACCCTAGTAAACATTTACACACCCAACATAGGAGCACCTAAATATGTAAAGCAAATCTTGATGGACATAAAGGGAGAGATCAACAGAAATACAGTCATAATTGGGATTTTAACACCCCATTGAATTCAATGGATAGACCTTCCAGGCAGAAAAACAATAGGAGATGGTAGCCTTAAACAGCATACTAGATCAAATGGATTTAATTGATATCTTCAGAGCACTTTATTCCAAAGCAGCAAAATATGCATACATACATTTTCTAGGATAGACCACATGTTAGGACACAAAACAAGTCTCAATGAATTTGGGAAGATTGAAATCATATCAAGTATCTTTTTGACCACATTGCTATGAAACAAAGTCAATCACAAGAAAAACATGCAAATACATGGAGGCTAAATAACATTTAAACAATGAATGGTAAAACAAGGAGATCAAGGAAGAAATCAAAGGCTCTATTGAAACAAATGAAAATGAGGACAAAATCATATAAAATCTGTGGGACACTGTGAAAGCAATCCTAAGAGGGAAATTCATAGCATTATAGGCTTATCTCGAAAAAATAAGAAAAAGCTCAAATAAGTAATCTAACTTCACACTTAAAGGAACTTGAAAAATAACAAGAAAGCCCGAAGTGAGTAGAAGAAAGGAAATAATAAAAATCAGAGCAGAAATAAATGAAACAGAATCTACAAAATGATACAAAATATCAACACATCCAAGAGCTGGTTCTTTAAAAAGATAAACAAGATTTACAAACCTTTTAGCCAGACTCATCAAGAAAAAAAAGAGAAAGGACCCAAATAAATTAAATCAAAATCAAAGTGGAGAAATAACAACTGACACCAAAGAAATACAAAGGATTGTAAGAAAATATTATGAACAACTATATGCAAACAAACTGGACAAACTGGAAGAAATAGATAAATTCCTAGAAACATATAATCTTCCTAAACTAAATTGTAATAGGAAGACTCAGAGAATCTGAACAGATTACACCTAGTGAACTTCAGGTAGTAATCAAAATACTCTCAACAAACAAAAGCCCTGGACCGGACGGCTTCACAGGTGAATTTTACCAAACATTCCAAGAACTAATACCTCTGCTTTTCAAACTATTTCATAAAATTCAAAAAGAGGAAAGGTTCCCAAACTCTTTTTACAAGGCCAGCATTATCATAATTCCAAAACCAGATAAAGACACTACAAAGAAAGAAAATTACAGGCCAATATCCCGGATAAACATAGATGCTAAAATCCTCAACAAAATATTAGCAAACCAAATACAGCAATGCCTCTAAAGATCATGCACCATGATTAAGTGGGATTTATTCCAGGAATGCAAGGTTAGTACTACAACATTTGTAAGTCAATAAATGTGATTCACCACATAAACAAAATGAAGGACAAAAACCACATGATCATATTAATAGATGCAGAAAAAGCTTTTGATAAAATCCAGCACCCATTTATGATAAAAATTTTCAGCAAACTGGGAATACAGGGAACATACCTAAATGTAATAAAGGCCATATATGACAAATCCACTGACAGCATCATATTCAACCGGCAAACACTACACGCGTTCCCTTAAGATTGGGAACAAGACAATGATGTCTGCTTTCACCTCTCTTATTCATATAATATTGGAAGTCCTAGCAACAGCAATCAGACAAGAAGAAATAAAAGGCACCCAAATTGGAAAGGAAGAAGTAAAAACTGTCTTTATTTGCAGATGACATGAGATTGTACATAAAGAACCCCAAAGATTGCACAAAGAAACCACTAGAACTGATAAGTAAGTTCAGCAAAGTAGCAGGATACAATTTTCATATCCAGAAATCAGTTGCATTTTTAGATGCCAATAATGAACTAACAGAAAGGGAAATTAAGAACACAATCCCATTCAAAACTGCTTCAGAAAGAATAAAATACCTAGGAATAAACCTGACCAAAAATGTAAAAACCTGTACTCAGAAAATTATTAGACACTGAAAAAATAAAAGATACAAATAAGTGGAATCACACACTGTGTTCATGGATAGGAAGAATTAACATCAGTAAAATGTCCATACTACCCAAAGCAATCTATAGATTCAATGCAATTCCTATAAAGATTCTAATGATGTATTTTGCAGAACATAACAAATATTTCAAAAATTTATATGGAACCACAAAAGGCACCGCATAGCAACAGCAATCATGAGAAAGAACAAAGTTGAAGGAATCTCGCTGCCTAATATCAAACTATACTACAAGGTCATAGTCATCAAAACAGCATGGTACTGGCATTAAAACAAACATATAGATCAATGAAACAGAATAGAGAGCCCAGAAATAAACATATACCTTTACAGTCAATTAATATTTGACAGAGGAAGCAAGCACATACAATGGGCTAAAGATAGTTTATTCAATAAATGGCATTGGGAAAATTGGACAGACATGTGCAGACAAATGAAGCTAGGCCACCTTTTTACACCCCACACAAGAATAAATTCAAAATGGATCAAACACTTATGTGTTAGACCTGAAACCATAAAAATCACAGGAGAAAATATAGGCAGCAAAAGCTCAGACCTTGTTCATAGCAATATTTTATTGGATATATCTCCCCAGGCAGGGGACACAAAAGAAAAAATAAACAAGTGGGACTATATCAAACTAAAAAGGTTTTACACAGCAAAGGAAATCATCCACAAAATAAAAAGATAACCCGCAGAATGGGAGAACATATTCACCCATACATCTTATGGGGTTAATATTCAAAATTTATGAAGTACTAACAAAACTCCACACCAAAAAAACAAACAACCCAATTACAAAATGGACAAAAGACCTAAATAGACACTTTTCCAAAGAGGACATACAGATGGCCAATAGACATATAAAAAGATGCTCAATATCACTAATCATCAGAGAAATGCAAATTAAAGCCACAATGAGATATCACCTCACACCTGTCAGAATGACTTATCATCAATAAATCAACAAACATGTGTTGTTGAGTATGCAGAGAAAGGGAAATGCTTTTGCACTGTTGCTTGGAATGCAGACTGTTGCAGCCACTGTGGAAAGCAGTATGGAGATACTCAGAAAATTAAAAATGGATCTCCCTTTTGACCCAGTGATCCCACTTCTGGGAATATATCTGAAGGAACCCAAAACACTAATTCACAAGAACATAAGCACCCCTATGTTCATTGCAGCGTTATTTACAATCACCAAGATATGGAAGCAGCCAAGTGTTCATCATCAGATGAGTGGATAAAACAACTGTGGAACATTTCTATAATGGAATACTATTTGACCATAAAAAAGAGAAAAGTTTTACCTTTTGCAACAGCATGGATGGATCTGGAGAGCGTTATGCTAAGTGAAAGAAGCCAGTCAGAGAAAAATAAATACCATATGATTGTATGGAATCTAATAAACAAACTGAACTAACAAGGAAAATTGAGACAGACTCATAGATGGAGAGAAGGATGGTATCTGAGGGGGGAGGTGGAGGGACTGAGCAAAAAGGAAAAGGACTCACGGACATGGACAACAATGTGGTGACTGTAGTGGGGAGGGGGTGTAAGGGGACTAAATAGTAATGGAAACAAATACAATAAAGATTAAGTTTTAAAAAAAGAACAGCACAGATTACAAATATTTTTTTAAAAGATAGGAAAAATATTAGCACACATACTATATATTCTTAGAAGTCTTAGTTGTTGCTGTTTATATTCTATTAAAATGATAAATTTGTGACCCTCCCCTGGGGTTCTTGTGACCAAAGACTATAAACAAAAATAGGCTTCATAGGTGCAAGTTATTTGCTTATAGAAGGCAAAGAAGTTGACCTTTATAAATACAGCCATGCCTAAGAGAGTCTCAATCATAAACAAATCTGAAAAAAAAATTTAATTTGCTTTTTAAAGCAGTGATTTGCCTTTTATTGTGTGCACTTTGCACAGGAAAGGAAAAGATAATCAAATAGGGGGAAATGAATGCTATACTGCTCTCATATACATGGAGAACACTCTGAAAGATAATCATGGATCAATGCTTTAAAAAATACCTGAATGGCCCTGGCCAAGTTGTTCGGTTGGTTAAGAGTGTCATCCTGATATGCCAGGTTTGCAGGTTCTCTCTCTCTCTCTCTCTCTCTCTCTCTCTCTCTCTCATCAATAAATAAATTAAAAAATTATCCTGAATTGCCTGCAGAAATGGCAGAATTCAATTAAATTATTAGTAAGTTATATAATGTCTAATCACTGGGTTGTGTATCTGAAACTAATATAACATCGTATGTCAACCATAACTTAAAATTTTATTTAAAGATTTAAAATAGAAATAAAGAAAATGAACTATTCCCAAATTACTTTCCTAAAAAAATTCTTTGCAAAAGCCAGAGTTTTTTTTTTCCTATCCACAGGCTACTTGAAATGGGATGACCTTTCAAATAGCACTTGCCATTCTCAAAGCAAATTCTAAATAAAGAAGTGGACTATGGCTTTTATCCCTTCTGCACCAGGTTCAGCATAGATAGAGCATTTGTACTGACAGTGTACACCATTCAAAAGAATGCAGATTTGGCTCCTGGGACATAAAAGAGGCATTTTAGGAATATCAATCAGGCTCTGTCCCATGTCTTCAAGTCATGACATTTGCCTTCTATCAGAAAAGTGTGCTGCTTGAGAAATAACTGTTTGGGTACAAGCTTCATGAAGTAATTTACGCCCTGTGGAAAACTGGAAATCCCACCCCCAAACAAATGAGAAGAAGCAAATGCGTGTGAAATATGGGAAGAATCCTTTGTTAAGCTGCCTGTGGTAGGAGTACTAATTCAAAAAGGTCTGATATTTAAGAAACAATACACGCAAAACAGACCTTTAAAAGACCTCTCGATAGGCCTCGTATTACAAACAGGCCATACTATGAGACTGTTCATAGTAATAAGCAGTGCTTTCTTTACTAAGTGTATATAGTTTTTACCTTTCTTCACTAAGTTTACATGCTTTTTAACCTTATTTTACTATTCCACATCCCCTCGTAATTTTTAAAGCATTTCCAATATGGTCTTTTGTGTCTTCCTTTCTTTTTTCTTTTTTCTTTTTTATCTGGATGTTTTCTAAATGACTTATTTTTCTTGATAAAAATACCAAAAGTACATTTCAAAATGTTTTAAAATATATGAAAATATTTGAAAGGATCTATTACCACATTATCCAGAGAAAACTACTGCTAAATCTGGTGTGTATACTTCCCTTCATTTTAATGCATAAATATACCACAAAATTAAATTGGATCACACCATATATTGGAATCTAACACACTGATCAACTGTTTCATGCATATCTTTCTATGCTATAACTGGAAATCTACATCATCATACATAACTGTTTAATATAACTTTATAACTTTGTACATGTATGCCTGTGTATATATTGTAATATAACTTGTCAGTGGATTTACTTAAATACTCAATTACTTATGAATATAGAGATTTACAACTTTTTTAATTATTAAAAGCAAAGTCATAATGGATATCCATACACACATAAAACAAGTAACACTTTCCCCTAGTTCTATTCTCAATTTCATTTTCCCGTGGTAACCAACAAAATAAAGATACAAAAAATAGAAACAATCACTTGTTTATCCCTCTACATCTTTCTCTAGCTCTACATTTGTATAGATTTATATATAATGCCATTCTTTTTCATTTTAGTAGGCTCTTACTTTCCAAGTTACTCAACCAAATGACTATTGATTTACCATATCATGGACATATTGGACATCACATATAGATTCAGCTAATTATTTCTATTCATTACATGATATTTTACAGTACAGTTACAATATAAATATATTTAACAATTTTCCTATTAACAAGATGTTTTGTGGTTACTGGCTCTTGTCTTGCTTTGCTTTGGTTTTCCCACTACAAACAATGCACTATACATACTAAAATATACATTTTTCTGTGGTAGATTAAAGATTATCAAGAGTAGAAGTGCAGTGTTAAAGAGCTGGTATACCATTAATTTTGATGGATACTTCCAAATTTGTCAAAATATGAAAACTTTCTATTTTCTCATAATTTGAATTTGTATTTCCATGACTACTAGTGAGGTTGAAAATATTTTCATATATCTGTTGATCATTTAAATTTTCCCTTTTGTGAATTGCTAATTAATATACTTAGCCATTTTTTCAAATATTATGTATAACTTATCTATATATAGGAGTTCCTAGTTTTCTAATATTTGTATTACATAATGTTGTACATTTATATCTTTAACTCATTTGATTTTTTTTAAAAATTTCATGGTAGAAATTAGAAGCCTAACATTTACAGCTTACAGATGAAAAGCCATCTTTTATAACATCATTTTTATATAAATATACATTTTTCTACTGAACTAAAAGCCACTTTTACTATTTAGTTCATTATTACATATTTGGATCAGCCTCTGACTCTTATTACTATTCTCTTGATCAATTTTTCTCATACCAATAACATGCTTTTTAAATAACATCAACTTTCTATTAAGTTTTAATGTTTAAGGGGAAGAATTAAAATACCTATTGCCATTCTGACTAGAACTGCATTAACATATATATTAAGAAGGAATGACATATTACAATATTAGGAAATATCAGGACAATGGCATGACTATTTCGTTGGTCATTAAATTTATTACCAAGGATTTTATATCTTTTGTTTACATAAAGGGAATTTTTTCTATTTCTATATAACTGATTACTGAGGTTATAAAGAAGCTTTGATTTTACCTGTGGCCATCAGCTGACATGTTTTATTAGTAATAGTCTCTAACAGAGTCTTGTTTTCTATGAATATAATAATATCATCTGAAAATAAAAATAATTGTTTAATTTTTTCTACTATTTATATTACTTAATTTTATTGCTTAATTACATCATATAGAACCCACAACACTGTGGCAAATAACAGTGTTGACAGCAAACATCCCTCTGTATTTTTCCTGGTGTTAATATGAGTGGATTTTATATGTCACTATTTAATGTAATGTTTATGGTGGGCTTTGTAAATATTCTTTATTCTGTTTAATTAACTTCTTTTTCTGCCCATTTTATTGAGTGTTATTAGGAATTCCCAATGCCTCTTATCAAATTATTTTTTGGAATGTATCCTGGGTTGAATAGAGTGCCCACTAAATTTATGGCCACCTGGAATCGGGTGACCTTATTTTGGAATGGGATTGAAGATATAATTAGATAAGATGAGGTCACAGTGGATTATAATGGGCTCTAATCCAATGATTGCTGTCCTCATAAGAAGAGAAAATAGTCACAGGCAGGCACAAAGTAAGAACTCTACGTTATGACAAAAGTAGAGACTAATGTGTCTACATGCCAGGGAACACCAAGGATTACCACTCAAAGGTAGGAAGAGGAAAGAAAGGATCATCTCTTAGAGACTTCAGGGAAGGCACAATGTCATACATTGATTTTGGATCCCTAGCTTTCAGAACTCTGAGAGAATACATTTCCATTATTTGAAGCCATCCAGTTTGGTAATTTGTTGTAGCAGCTCTGGGAAACTGATACAGTATGCACTGATATAACAATATCATTTTTCTTTTAATTTGTTGATGTGATTAACAGTATGGATAAATTTCCAATTCTAAACCATATTCTGATTTTTGAAACAAACCCTAGTTCAAATGTTTTAATTATTTTTCATAAGTGGATGAACTTATGTTGCTATTTTTAACTATACATTTCTATATATAAATGAAATTGATATAAAATATATTTTTAGAGCTATCTATATCAGGTTCTTAATATAAGGTTCAGATAAATTGTTATAATTACTTGAGGCCCCTTTCTACTTTCTCTGTAATCTTAAATTGTTAGAAAGCCATAGTGGATATCTGGTTTTGAAGCTTAGATTTAATTAGTTATAAAACCATCCAGGCCTAGTGCTATTTTTAGTGGGACATCTTTAACAATCTTTCACTTTCTTCTATGATTAAGGGCATTTTTTTTTTACTTACTTACATGAATATTGAAAATGTATATGTTCTTAAATAATCTAATTTTCAGGTGAATGATTATAGTTGTTGTTTTTTAATCCAGTTGTACCAATCTTGAATGGTAAAGATGATAAGGAAGCTAGGAGGGAATACACTCCCTTCCTTTCACATGTGGCTTAAATCAAAAAAGGCAATCCTCAAAAAAAGAAAAGAACTATTGTACAGTCAAAGGTATAGAAGTAGCTCCTAACCCTGGTTAGACCCCCTAAACAACCCCAGAGGGAATGTTTTCATCAGAATCACAGGACTGTGTCACAATAAAACTTAGATGATTGGTCCTCAAGTCACTGGGTACTCTCCTGGATTCAGAAAAACTGTGAAGAAAATTATTGACATTTTTATTGAGCTACAATAAAGCTCACATTTATTGAAGTACTTGAAAAAATTTTAAATTATTTCTTTCTCACAACTGCACAAATTTTAAAATATCTTCAACTTCTTTAAGACACAATTTTTCTCTACAACTATCCCAGACTTTAATTTAATATTCTCTTATTCATAGCAGATGGAGAAAATTAGAGTAACATATTTGATCTAAAATAATTAGTGTTGCAACGGCATTTCCAATCTAAATGGCATTTCAAGGGGTTATTGTTACATGGATCAGGAGTTTGCTCTCGACACAAAGAGGCATAAAAACAACTTTGAAACTTTTTCTTTGCAATTAGCTTTTGCATTTTAATTTCTTCAACATCATTCTAGTTGGATCTTTAAACAGTTTCTTTATTTTTTAGAGACCAGGAAAGGGAGGGACAAAGAGAGGGAGAGAAAGAAACATGGATGCAGGAGAGAAATATCGATTGGTTGCCTCACATATGTGCCTCCCCTGAGGACCAAATTCAAATCTAGGCATGTGCCCTTACAGGGAATCAAACACGTGATCTTTCATTTTGTGGGATTTTAAACACAAATCAGATGGGAGTTTAAATACAAATCAAATGGGAGAATAAAGTGGTCCAATTTAGTACACTGGCTAGTCTGCTGATAAATCAATACAGCTGCTTCTTAAAAACAGTACGTATTCTCAAAACTCACCATCAGCCGCTGGATTGTCTGGAAAACTGGGAATATATTCTTAATGCTCAAATATCATCAGCCTGCACTTTAGCCTCCTGAAATGCCTAAAAGTAAACTACATATTTAGGTGGCAAGCTTCAGATGACTGCCACTCCGTCCAAGACCTAAATAATCCCTGGCTGAAGAATGAAGTAACCTAGCCCTGGCCAGGTCTGGGTCGCTAAGTTGGTTGGAGTGTTGTCCCAATACACCAATGTTGCAGGTTCGATCCCTGATCAGGGCACACACAAGACTCAATCAATGAATGCATAAATAAGTGAAACAACATGTAAATGTCTGTCTGTCTCTCTCTCTCAAATTAATAAATCAAAATAAGAAAAAGAAAAGAATGAGCCAATCCATGAGTGTTTCTTTAGCACATATTATACCCGCTGTGAAATTCTTTTAAAGATAAAAATACTATACACCTGAAAAATGCACTCTTGTATAGAATTAAGAGCAATCACACAGGATGATACCAGACCCCAACAGTCATATTTTATATTGCTATACTGCATTGCAATTTTCAAACTACATTCATGACACTTTTTTATTTTATCCTCAAAGTAAACCTATAATGAATGCAGGAAAGAAGAGGAAGTAGGTATAAACATAGAACTCTAGAAATGAAAGTGACATTACTGATTATCAACAACCTTCTTTTACAGATAAGAAAATGGAGACCAAAGGGAAGTTAGGACCTTCGCTTTCTTGCACAGCCAGGCTTACAAGGCAAATAAAAATAAAGTGAAGGCAAGTCACCACACGAGTTACAAAAAGGAGTCACAAAAATACTACAAGAAAAAGAAACATGATGGGAGTAAAGGACACTAATTCGAATTTAATGTGTTTTTTAAAGCAATTCTACGCAATTAAAGTTTGAAATCCAATGTTGGTCTCGAAGGACCACGTAGCTAAGGTGGTGTTATGCCATTACTAGATACCTTAGAGAAAAATACAGTTTTAAAGTTCATAGTTTCCAATAAATACGTACAAGCCTTTAAAGAACACATTAATGTAGTTCTAAATAAATGGTCTACATACATATGCATGAAAACTTAAAATGCACTATATAACTATTGAAAGGTGTCTAAACATTTCTATAGTTCAATTAAGGAGCTGCCAATATATTTGCTACACTCAGCCTCCACCTGTCCTCTACTCTTCCACCCCAGCAAGTCCTAGCTGAATATCTTAAATTGTGACCTCTCTATTATACAACAAGGTTTGAAAATAATATTTCTTTAAAGGAGAATATATTAGAAGCAGTATATATTTTCTCTTATAGCATTGTCAAAAATACATACAGCAATGCACTAGCCAGTATCCTCACATCTTTTATTTAATGGACAATAGCCATTTTCTATGACTCAGTCCATAGAAAAAATTTTTTAATTATTTTTTAAAATCTGTATCTGGGATATAATCATGATTCTAATATGAGACTGTACTAAAGAAAAGTGCAAAAGTAAATACATTATGAGTGGAATCATTATTTAAAAAAAGAAATTCACAGAGGCGGTGAAAGATTGTATAAAGGTTAGAGGACAAAATCTCTGTGTTAGAATAAACAATTTATTGTCAAATACACAATAATAACCTCAACACTAAAAAACTTCTTTTCATCACCTTTTAAACCTATGGAAATAGATAATGTAAAATACAATGTCTGATGCACCATGGAAAGTTTTATTATTCTCCTCAAAGAAGGAAGAACAAATATCTCCATTTCTATTTGGAGCTGCACAATATATTCTTGCATCCCATTTGCTCTGATTCATTTACATTTTGCTGAATTATGTTTTGGTCCATTTTCATCATTCAAAAGATTAAAAATAATCAACAAAATCAAAAAGCCCTCAAAAGATGCCTTCAGATGAAATTGCAAAGAAGTACATGAATTAGTGAAGCAACATTCAAGTTTATACAAATGTGGCAGTTACATCTTTTCTCATCTTGTCCGAGAATTAATTGCACTGCTGAAATTAGACATCTAGCCTGTTCCATGCAGACAGGAAGCCAAGCCAGAAACAAACTCTTTGAATAACAGCCCTGCCTTCTGATTCTTTTCACATGGCTACATTTTTGACATTTCCTTCAATATTCTACCCAGTTGCAGTGTTACTATGACAAAAAATTTCTGTAGGCAGGACTGGCACATCTGTGGCGAGTGGCAGGGAATGGAAACAGGCAACAAGTCCCTTTAGTGATCTCAGAAAGCCCACAGGCATTCTGCAAACCCTTGCACACATATAATAAGGATATAAAAAAAATGGAAACCATGATGACAATTTTAATCACTTGACAGACAATCCTATGATCTACTATATCTCCATAATAATGACAAAGCCTCTGACACCCAGGAGACTGTTAGACATATATTTTCTGCCTGTCAGTATGCTTAAATGTTTGAGAGGGTTTTACACATGAATGGAGATAACCTTAATATAGTATTTATATAACCTATACAAGGACAAATTATAAATGGCTAAATTTGATCACAGTGGAATTTTCTTGATTATTTTTAATTTGACTCAAATTACCTCTATGAACTCTAGAACTTTCTCCCAGACCCCAGGAGATGTCCAGTGTCAGTAATCAAAGTTAGCACTAAGCTCTGCCACAAGCTAACAATTAGAGTCAAGTCTTCTTGAAACTCCAGTTACTGTTACTGCTCTCTGTCTTCCCTGTTGAATGTCACCTTAATATGGGAATGACGTATCATTTTTACCTGATCAAACTGGAAAATATTATTTAAAATAACATTCATAGTTGGCAAGAGTGAAGGAGATGAAGCCATCCCAAAGGTGCTCTTGGGGATGTAAATTGGAACTACCTTTCTGGAAAACAATCTGACAACAAATATCATGATGTTTGTATCCCACTGTATTCGCTGATATTATTTAGGGAACATTGTTCATGTCTTTAAATTCTCTTAAAACCAGAGTTTTTAATGTGAACATATGAAAGTCTTTCATTGTTTCCACATGTGCCAACATTTCAGTTGTTCTCAATTTGAATTGTTATAAGCAATGCTACAGGGAACATCTCTATAAGTATACTTATAAACTGCATTCTGTTTTTCCTTCAGATACATTCTTAGAAATGAAACTACAGCTGCTAACAAGGTTTAAGGTCAAGTATCATTCTTCCTAGCAACTAAGGAATTGCAATCAACAAACCAATTCCTAACCTAGAATTCCAGTGGGTCATCATTTAGTAGGAGAACTATATGTGGTAATAAAACTGATCTTGCTTATTTCACAGCCTTGAGAATGGGTAATTCCTCAGAGGAAACCAATCAGATAGCACATATGATTGAGTAAGCATTAACTTAGGAGGACAAATCAGGTCCTACCAAAAGGACATTCATTTCAAGCAAAGGCACAGACTTCTAGTTAATAAACAGCTGAGTTTATTGCCTCTGTCCCAGAGCAAAGATCCTCTTTCCAAGTCCATTAACATGGAAGACTATGGACATATTATTACCATCATGGGTTTGCCTTAATTTGCCTGTCTTTTTAAGTCCAATAAACAGCGGGAGTTTATAAAATTAAAAATCCAGAATGTAGTTAAACATTTTGTGGTTGTCAAACCTTACCTCCCTGGTGGCAGGAGTAGAGAAGTTACTGTCTGGATGCTGTTCTGAAGGAAAACAGGACTGACCCTTAATTAAAACTCCAGATTTTAGAAGCCAATGAATAACGACATACCACTTTTTAACCTATCATACTGGAAAATATTTAAAATGATAACACTCATTGTTGGCAAGGGAACAATATTTCCTAAAGCTCATTCCATGGGAAAAAATATTTTCATGATCAAACAAGTTTAGGAAGGAATTAAACAAAGTTCAATTTGAACCTTTAAAGTGCTATTATAAACAGTGACTCTTCATAAGGGGTTGTAACCAACAGTATTTCTAAACTTATTTAACTACCGAATTCTTCTTGCTTTATGTTGCCTTTTGTTTTGGGCTGTTGGGTTTCTGTCGATTATCTCAAGAGTGAGCATTCTGTGGAACATCTTTAGTGAATGTTTCTTTAGGCCAGCAGTTGTCAAAAATTTTGGTCTCAAGACCCATTCACACTCTTAAAAATTGTTAAAAGGCCCCAAAATGTTTTTGCTTATGTAGGTTACAGCTATGAATATCTACCATATTAGAAATTAAAGTTTCTAAAACACTACTCATTTAAAAATACAAATAATAAACCTGTTACATGTTAACATAAATATATTCCAAACAAACAAACAAAAGAAAAACAGTGAGAAGAATGGCATTGTCTCACAGTTTTGAAAATCTTTTTAATGTTTGGCTTAAGAGAAGACCAGTAGATTCTCATGTCTGCTTCTGCATTGTGTCATGATGTATTGTTTTGGTTAAAGTATGTCAAGAAAATCCAGGAGGAGCTTTTTCAAATAAGTGTGAATATTTTTCTTGGATACTGCATCAAAACTTGATAAATGGTAGTTTCTTGATAAATGCAGTTTGGAATTGAAACAGTATCAATAAACTTTTAGTGCTCTATTATGTAAAAATTCATGGTCTGTCTTGCACTTTGAATGGGTCCTTTCCCCATGCAAAATTTTGTAAAAGCAGGCATTGTTCTAGTCAAAAATATTGGCTCACTGAATTATGCAGATCTTCCAAGCGTTGACACATTTCATTATGTAATATAAAAAGCAATCCCATTTGTTAATATCGCCATTGATCTCACCAGAGGTCTTTAAATACTAGGAAGCTGTCAAGTTCACGATGGTACATACAAGTTTTCCAAAATTCTAATTTTTGCTTGAAAGCTTGAATTTTATCATTGGCAATAAATACTGTCCAATGGTTTACTTAAAGTAACAGGCTTAGTTTAGGCATGTATGTAAAATGTCTGTCAAATATGGAAGTCTGAATAACCATATTTCATCTGTCAATTGTTCTTTCAAGTAAATGTAAAAGCAGCTGGTTCCTTCTGCTCAAAACTGAAATAGTCATACACGAGATTTTCTCACACAACCTCTTACTTCAGTACCAGCTGTTCTTAGTGCCTGCTTCCTATTTCTCATGGACACTTCAAAAAACAAAAGAGGAACATGTACTCAAGAGTGAAAACGTAATTAAATTAATAACTTTCACTGTTTCATCCAGGATATTTTTCAATGAAATTGGCTTTTATTTTTTTAACCACAAGTCATGGCGGTAAAGAAAAAAAGGCTGATAGTACAGATTGGTGCCACTGCCTCAATTCATGCTACAGTGCTTGACTCATGTTACAGTTTTCCTCACCATTGGTGCAAATGTAACACAGTACAGAAGACAAATAACTTAGTATTATAGTAATATGGTTTTGACCTTGTGGACACCTTGCTAGGGTCTCTGAGATCCCCAGGGGTCCATAATCCACACTGAGAATTGCTGTAGTAGGTCCAAAATCTGGGTCTGACTAAAAACAACTAGTTGGGGACAAAGAGGAAATTTCTCATCATCACTTTGTAGCTTATCGCCTGGGTTTGTGAATTCATGAGGAATGGGTGGCGATCCCCATTTTCCTGTAATGTTCACTCTTTTGTTCTTAGTACTGAAATCCATGTGTTCTCCTCTGAGGATCACATTCTGTGTCCAGCGGTGATTCCTCTTCCACAGAGTCAAGGCTGAAAGGAACCTGCTTGACTGGCTTACAGGCCAAGACCCTGTGCTTTTCTTGGCTCTAGTCCCCACAGCAGCATGAGGAATGCTGTGACTTATCTACAGCAGAGATGTGCAAAAAGATATTTGGAAACTGGTCTGTCTGCAGCTTGGAAGTGGCCAAGCCTGCAAGGCCAATTGGGATCTCTCTAGAAATAAAGGCATGGCCAACCTAAATTAATTTGCCTGGATCTTATCTGAATAAGTAGCCTATGGCCCCAATAATTGACCATCCACAGAACCTATGGATTTTGACTCATGCTCCTACAGCAGTGATTCTCAGAGTACAATTCTTGAATCATATGCACCCTGGGGAGTGCATGTCTCCTGAAACCCGCCATGGGCTACCAGAGCAGAGTATCTGAGAGTGACAGGGGCCACCAGAGCAGCAGTGCAGGTTACAGAAGAGCAGAGCAGGTTGCACGCCGCACAACTTGCATAAAGCTATAAAGTTGTAGGCTGTAACTTAGAATTTGCGTTTTAACAAATTGTGTGACTCTTGGGCACACCAGAACTCAAGAAAGTATTCTAGTGCAGTTTTTCTCAAAATTTACTGTACCTCAGAATTAGTTGTCTTGGAGGCAGAAATACAGGTGTCTATAGGCCATGCTAGACCTACCTCATCAGAACTTTTTGGGTAGAAACCTGGGCATCTGTATTTTCAAGGAGCTTCATAACGTATTCTGCTGCCTACCAAAATGAGAAGCCACTTTTCTAGACTAAGGATATGATAACTGTCTACAAGAAACCAGGCCTATGAAAACTGAAGACAAAAGACAAACTGACTGCTTAGGAAATTATGATATCATTTAGATAGTCTATTCGGTAGCTATAAAATATCCAATAGCTTTTCTTTTAATGCAATTTTATATCCTTCTCTGTGATTACATTGTTTTGTTTTTTTTCATTCTTAGTATGGTATTGGAGTCCACCAACACCTTGAAATTTATTCACCCAGAATTTTCTGCTTTCATATAAAAGCAAACTATATATAGTCTGGTTTTTTTTTAAAGGATCCTTAGATTCTTCAGGTGAAAAACAAACTAGTTCACTTTCATATCACCAAATTAACTTAGAGTTCAAAAAGACATTCAAGTGTCATGTTATGTACTTAACAAAAAAAAAATTTTTTAAGACTCAATATAAATGCCATGTCTAGCTGTGATTCTGTTACTAGAATTTTTTTTTAAGTGAAGCAGAGTGGGAAGGAAGACTCTCTGACTGCAAAAATAGAATCAAATATGTGGAAACAAAGTAATAAAAGAAACAAAAACAAAACTTACCTCTTCCAGAAAACAGGAAATATGCAGGTAAGTATGTGATATTCCTTCCAAATAAGCACTGAAGTGGACACTTACAGTTTTAAAAGGTGTGAGGGCATTTGGCTTAAGAAAACTTAAACTAAAAACTACACTGTCCTGTTGTTCTAGATGCCAAAATGCCAAATCTGCCAGTCATTCAAAATGAACCACAGGCCCAGGCAACAGGTACTTAGTTATCTGTGAGTACAGACAGAACAACTGCTTAATGGAATGTCAAGGGTTGAGAGGGAGAAAAGAGGGGTATTTCTAAGGTCAAATTAGCTTGGAAAACCACTGAGTTATACAAAGTTAAATGAATTATTTTACTGTGAAACTTCTCAGAGCCCTTCTGTGCTAATGCTCATTATATCTTTCCAAGAAGAGACAAAGCATGCAGAATTTTCCAAATGTTTGACACTTTTTTTTTCATTTAGTGTCTTATTAGGCTAGCATTCCCTGGGGCACATTCAGAAAACAATGATACCCACAGATCAAGCAGTTAAGGCAAATGTTTAGGTATGTACCTGAACTGTGGTAGAAAAGTCTAGATGCCACAGAACTGGTGGTGCAGGCATGCCCAGCAGTCAGCCCCCTCTATAAATTCCCTTAGCCTCTCTCCAATGGCTTTTTCAGTTCTGAAAGATGATGCTTATTAGTAAAGTTCCTTGGGGTGATTGGGCAGGACACACTAAATCGTCGGCAGCCGTCCGTCTCGAGAGACGATGGTGTAGCTTCTTAAGAGTCTATCTGCACCGCCGAGAATGGCTGTGCAGTCCGACTCGGGAGTGACATGGTATCTGTCTCCTCTCATGTTAAATCGACATCTTGCGATGACGCTGGAGTGTCCTCCAGTGAAGCTGAAGCTACAGAGCCTGGGCAGGGTGATATGGAGGGTCTGCTGTTGCCCATGCAGCAGACCCCCCCTCTCTTCGCAGCTGAAGGGTCCAAGGGAAAGACGGAGTCAATACAGCTTGGCTTCAGGTGCGCCGCAGGAGTTGCCGGTGTTGACTACAACGTCAAACCGCCTTAGGGACTCCGGCTCCGGATTTTCTGTCGGGGTTTACTCCCTTAGCCTTTCCCCTGAAGAGGTATGCCGCAAGGCAGCGGAGGTTTTTTGGAGTCAGAGTTTTCCTTCTCTGATGTGCCCTGACTGGAAGATCGAACCAGCGACACTTAGCTCGCAGGCCGACGCTCAATCCACTGAGCCAAACCAGCCAGGGTAAGGACACACTAAATAAGAGCCACTTATTGCCCTTATTACTGAGTAGATTATCTAATAAGCCATCCCTATTACTTACAAAGTTTGGAGCCCTAGTTGTTTTGTTTTTTTGAACTGCACTTCAGTTTGACCTAAGAGCTCTATACTAAAAAGAACAAATAAAATACTCAGATAATACATCCAAAAACTGTAATATAAGTTTTCTGATTGGACCTTCTCTTCTCACACATTTTCTTTTTTTTTTTCTTCTCACACGTTTTCAATGGTTGCTGATCCCTACAGATAAAATCCAAATCTCTTGGTCTGTAATACAACCTTTTCAAGTTTTCCCAACAGACTTTTTCTACCAGCAGCTCTGTTACTCTAGAGCCACAGAGTTTATGATAATGGGCTTTGGAGGTGGACAGACATGGTTAAAAGTGCAGGCTACATTTTACCACATCTTGAGTAAGTTGTTTCTCTAAGCTCTTGATTCTCAAAAGTGTGGTCCATGGACCAGTAGCACCAGCATCATTCGAAGCTTATTAGGCAGAATGACAGGCCCCATTGCAAACCTACTGAATCAGAGTCTGCATTTTAATAAGATCCTTGGGTGACTCATACACACAATGAAGTTTGAGAAGCACTACTCTAATGCTCATCAGCTCATCTGAAAATTCTGGGCAATAATAGTAAAAAACAGTAAAACTGGACATGGCAGTCATTTTCCTCTCCTGCCCCCTTGAATGCATCTCCAAATCCTAAGGATTTCACCATCTAAATATCACTCAAATATGCCCACCTCTCTTTTTCCCTTCACTAGCTTGGTCCAAGTCCTTCCCATCTCTGTGCATTGACTGCAATGGGCACCCAACTCATTACAATGCATCCGCTCTTGCTTACCTCTTATCTGTTTCCCTAATGTAGGCATGCAAATGAGATCAGAGCTTCCATTTGGTTTCAAAATGAAGGCCACAACCCTTTATCAGATGAACAACCTCTGCCCAGGTGGCCCTGTCCACCTCTATGTCTTACCGTGCATCATGCTCCCTCTGGCTTCCTCTGCTCCAGAAACACTGCTTTCCTTTCGGTTCCTCAAACTCACCATCCTTTTTCCCAACATGTGCAAAAGCCATCCTTCCCTCCCCTCTTGGCCTGAGTAACTCCTCCTCGGTCTTTAAATGTCAATCAACTCAAATGTCATCAACCATAAAAGTATTTTCTAATTTTCCACCCAACAATGTACACATTGCCTGAACCCCATAAGTATTTGTTAAATAAATGAGTGTATAAATTAATGAATGTTAAATTATATGGTTCATGTGATGATCAAATGGATTGATACCTGTAAAGCACTTTTCACAGTGCCTAGTAGAGAAGAGCACAGTACCATACTGGTTGCTATATATTTGGAATATCAGCCCCACTAAAAACTAGGCCCATGAAGTGCTCAATGTGGCTAACAATTAAAATCACCTCAGAAACTTTTAAACCTCTCAATGGCCAGGCTCTGCCCAGACCGATTAAATCAGAATCTCTGAGGGTGGGATCCAGGCACCTGGGAGTTTTTAAAATTCCATAGGGGATTCTAATGTGCAGCCCAGGTGGGGAATGACTGCTTTAATCTTTTTGTCCCAGCTTCCAGAGGAATGCACGCTGAGTGACAAGAACAATCCTCATTATTCATGGCATGAGTCCATGGCCTCACTTCTTCCATGGAAAGAGAAAACAAGAAGAATCCATGTAGCAAAAGTCCAGCAATTCATTTCCCTTGGGTCTTTTGACAGCAGCCAGGTGGGAGAAATTCTCCAGGTATCACCGGAGCCAACTTGAAACCTTTCTGGGAAATCCAAGTATCCTGACTATTGTTGGGAGGTGGTGCAGTAACACCTGAAGATGATTCAGTACTTAGGGTTAAGTGTTGATTTAACAAAACTCATCAGAATTTCATTATAAACCTGTCATAATTGTTTCATAGAAGCAATTGCTTTATAGAACAATTAGTTTCAACTGCTAAAAAAAAAAAAAGAAGGTTAAACCTCTGTGTGATTAGCCAGGCAACGAGAAATAGGTGAGCTGGGAACCACTTTAACTTATCTTCTGTCTCCTTTAGGATTCAAGTACTTGGAGAATCAAGAAATGAAACTCTACCTTAACAGGCCTCCTATTCCCAATGACCAACCTTCTGTGTAGGCAGGTATATATTTAAGTATAGATGTATTACTCTATGCTTCTCACTCATTTTGAACTTTTCAAAATGTGATCTAAGTGATGAGAATTATCAAAAGATCCTTCATCTCTTTTAAGACCTTAAAACACATACACACTCAAATGCTTTACTTTACCAGACAGAGCAAAATACAGACCTCAAACAATTTGAGCACCGTTTAAAATTAAAATTAAGTCAGAGCTGGTACTAAGCCAACAGAAAGGCCAGAGAATAGTTTTAAAAGGCACAATATTGCTCTCTGGAAATAATATCACAGTGGGCTAAATTCCCCTTCTCACTTCCTTCCTGTTTCTTCATGCTGGTAAATTGTTAAAAAAAAAAAAAAAACATAATTCTATTAATTTTTTTGGCTTTTAAAATCATACACTGGCATAGTCCTGCTCAAATTTCACCCAAATGAAAATACACAGATAATGACAATTTTACAATAAGTGGTTCCAGGATTCAGTCTTTTCAAGATCTTTAAATGAAAAGCAATACAGAAAAAGAGTATTATTATTATTATTTCAAGCACCGAGAAAAACCACAATTAATGATTAGCCATAACAATTAAACTTAACTATAATACATCTGGAACAAGCTCCATGGTAATATGTACTTCATGTTTAATAGTTCAGATTAATTTGATCTGATGGCATTAAACATACCAGTTAGGAATTGGAGAGCAACAAAATTCACATTATCTTCCACTTTGAAAGATATTATGAAAAGAGAAAAAAGAAAATGAGACTATAAACAACAGTGGTAAATAGACAGGGTGTAAAGATGATATGGGCAGGAATGACTCTTAGAACTATGAGGAATTCAACAATGAAAATATGAAAGCTGGTGTTTTTTATTCTCACACACTCCTTCAGAGTCAGTGTCTGGGCAACTCATCTGAAGTATAATAACTGAACCCTAAAATCAAGGCCATTATACTCTCTACCCATGATGTCCTTAACCAATAGATGTGGAATAGAGGAAGAATTTATAATTTTCATGTCAAAGACCTCAAGAAAATTTTTTTTAAAAAGAGGTGTGAGTTGGCACAGGCATAACAGATGTGAGTTACTGCTGACTGTCTTACTTGTCTCACTGTATGCTACAGATTTAGAGATAATTCTCTTAGGCTCTGCAGTCTCCTATGAATATACTCTAAGGCACAGTTTCCCAACTTCAGCACTGTTGACATTTTGGCCCAGATAATTCTTTCTTTATTATGAAGGGCTGTCCTGTGCATTGTAAGGGTGTTTAGCAGCATTCCTAGGCTACCCTGTAGATGCTAGAATCACCCCCTCCTCAGTTGTGGCAACTAAAAATGTCTCTAGCTGTGGATAAATGTCCCCTGGGAGACAAAAATTTCCCTGGTTGAGAACCATTACTCTAAGGCTTTAATTCACCTGTTTCTGGGCAGCCAGGAAGGAAAATGACTTAAGAATACAGACCAACTTCTAGACTCATCTTCATCATTAAAGATAAGCCTGCATTGAGTTGCCAGCTATGTGCAAGGCAACACTCTTCCCACAGTGATTCCTCTTCCTAATACTTTTTGCACATATAGGACTGTAACAGATCATACCGAAATTTAGAACCTGGCACCCTTCAAGTCACTGCACAGTAAAGAGTTAGCATAGCAGACCTGAAAGAGCCTAGACATAGAAAGGCCTGCTGGCAAAGTTGGCCTTTGGCTGACAACTGGGAACTTGGACTGGTAAACACTTCCCTACACTGATGTCAAATTTTCCCTAACTGATAGGAGTGGCCACTGTGCCTTAACTGTATGTGTAAATAATATGGTTTATGCCAAATGCCTGCTTTCTTTCTGGGAGTCTGGAATTTGGGATATGTTAAGCAGATCAGCCCTGAGCAAAAACCTTAAGCAGTCTTTAATGAGCCTCCTTGCTTAATAATACTTGGCATCTCAGCTCATTGCTGCAAGCATTAAGCACATCCTGTGTGACTCCTCTGGAAGAGGACTCTTGGAAGCTTGTATGTGATCTTCTTCATACTTCACACCATGCACCTGTGCCCCATGCTGATTTTATTTTGTGTCATTTCATTGTGGTAAACCATAATTATGAGGGTAACAACTTCTGAGTCCTGTGGGTTCTCCCAGAAAATTGGGAAAACTGGGGGTAGTCCTGAGGAGCACAGTCATTCATTCAACAAATATATCGCATTGTGTGCCTCTATATCTAGACACAGGGTTTATGCCAGAAAATTAAACTAGTCCTCCCAGAACTTAGTAGTTACTAGAGAAGCATTTATTCTAGCATCCTCCAAATTTCTTTCACAAAAAACAAGCCCTGGGGTACCTTTTGTGTGTGTGTGTGTGTGTGTGTGTGTGTGTGTGTGTGTGTTTGCAACAGCTTTTTCTCACTTATTCACACACCATGCAATTAACCCATCTAAAGTGTATAATTCCATGGTTTTATGTATATTCACAAAGTTGTGCAACCAACACCACTATTGATTTTAAAACTTTTCATCATGCCTTAAAGAACCCCCATACCTGGTAGCAGTAACTACCCATTTCCTCCCAACTCCCCAGCCATAGGAAACCACTAAGCTCTTTTCTATCTCAATGGACTTGCCTATTCTGGACATTTCATATAAATGGAATAAGATAATAGGTAGTCTTTTATGACTAGCTTCTTCCATTTAGCATAATGTTTCGAGGTTCATATATTGTGTAGCATGTTATCAGTACTTCATTACTTTTTATTGCTGACTAGAATCTGATTGTATGGATATACCACATTTTATTTATGCATTCATCAGTAGATGAACATTTGGGTTGTTTACAATTTTTAGCTTTTATGAATAGTGCTTCTGCAAACATTTGTATATAAGATTTTATATGTTCATATGTTTCATTTCCCATGGACAGATACATAAGGGTAGAATTGCTGGGTCATATTTTTGTTAAACTTTTTAACAAATTTCCAGTTGTTTTCCAGAGCAGCTGCACCATTTTACTTCCCACAACAGTGCATGAAAGTTCCAGCTTCTGCACATCCTCACTAACCCTTGTTAGTGGGTTTCTTTAAAGCTAGCCATCCTAGTGCATGTGAGATGGTATGTCAGTGTGGTTTTGGTTTGCATTTCCCTGATGGTTACTGATGTTGAGAATCTTTTCATAGGCCTATTGTCCATTTGTATATCTTCTTTGACTGAATATCTATTCAGATCTTTTACTCTTTTTTTAATTGGGCTATTTTACTTTTTGTTATTGAGATACAAGAATTCTTAATACAGGGCTGGTCAAACGTAGGCTTATAATTGTTTGTATAGAAGATAATACAATAATTAATAAATAATTATATAAGAATAAACTGTGTTTTGCCTACTCAAAATTGTAAACCTACTTTTGCGCACCACTGTATTCTATGGGTGCAAGTCCCTTATCAGATATATGATTTACAAAAATTTGTTTCAATATGTGAGTTGTCTTTTTAGTCTCTTGATAATATCATTTGAAACATGAAAGTTTTAAAATTTTGCTATGTCCAATTATCTATTTTTTCTTATGTCACCATACTTTTGGCATCAGAGATAAGGAACCATTGCCTAAGCCAAAGTCATAAATATTTATGCATATGTTTTCATTTAAGGGTTTTAGTTTTAGCTACTTCAGTTAGGTCTTTGATCCATTTTGAATTAATTTTTTTATATGGTATGAGATGGGGGCCCAACTTTTTTTTTTTTGTACATGGATACCCAGTGGTGGCATCTTTGAGTTACCACCAGAGATAATTTCTTATAATTTCAGGCTACACAAATTATTAAACAGGTATCAGAACATAGAAGCTAAGTATATGACCAACAGCTTGGAAGCCTGTGTTTAAGCTTTTGCATTTGGTTGCTTTTTTATTTTTTTTTTCACTTTAGGTTAGGGATATTCTTAATATTCTTCTATTTTAGAAAACAGCACTATTATTATTAGCTAATTAGTACTCCTATTATTAACCAATATGCTACTAATAATAGGAAATCACATCTATTTAATACTTAGCACGTGCCAGGCAATATACTTGCATTTAACATGCATTAACTTACAAGCACTTCATGTGACCAACTGGTATCTTCCCACCAATACCACAAAATAGGTGAAACTTTCTTGTAGATGATGATACTGAGGGTAAGGCTACCGCTATGATTTTCCTTAGGTCACAGAGCTGGCAGAAAAAAGGATAATAAATTGAAGAAAGAAGCAGCACTGAAAAGTGGGGACCAAGAAATGTCTGATAACAATTTCTAACAAATAGTAGATAAACATATATGCGAAATATCCAAAAATCAACAAGCCAAAATCTAGCAGCAGTCAATGACATACATAACCAGTTCTGGTCAGGATGCTCACAACAAAGGGTTGTTCTCCCTTTCTAACCCATCATAGGGTTAGAAATCTTATCACTCAAGATATCCTACAAGATTGATTTGATGGCTAAAAAGGTTTTGTTAGTACTCCAAAAATTTCATTGTGACTAGGTGATTGATGAAGTGAATCAATTAGAACTGGATTAGGAATCCAGATATGAATTTAATCAATAGTACAATAGATAAAGCATCAATTTTCAAAACTACCCTTTCCCTGTTTGTCTATAGGGCAGAATGCAAGTGAAAATAGCTTTGAAAAGATTGAATCTATAGAGCAATTTGATCTTGGAAACATTTTCCTGGGTGTTTGAAACTTTTGCTTGCACTGGCTCACTTTGTTCCCAGACCTGGATGTCTGCTAGGGAGATTCTGGTAGTTTTCAGTGGAGAAAATGTGGACAAAGAAGTGAGTTGACTTTTCCAATAGGTTTACGGCAGATAATCCAGGTTTCTTTTTCACTTGGAAGTCTTAATTCTCTTTCCTTATGCTAGCTGAGCCCTTAATAATAAGTACAATAGTAAAAGCTGACTTCATATTATATCATGTTCTATCTAAGCACCTGAGAAATGGCAACTGATTTATTTACTCCAAAGTGTATGAGGTATGTACTGCTATTACTCCCATTTTGTACAGGAGGGAAAGGAGATGCTAGAAGGTTAATTGACTTGCATAACAAGTGGTGTGAGGCCTTGAACCCTGCAGTCTGTGTCTGTCCTTTTAATAGTCTCATGGACAATGGTGTGGGGATTGACGGTGGGAGCGGGGAGGATGGCAAAGCGAGGAAAATTGAGACAACTGTAATAGAGTAACAAAAAAAAAAAAAAAACAGTGCCTCTACCTTGTTTCAGAATAGAAGCAGCTAGACATATAAGGGTTAAGACAACTCCAAGCTGAGTCTTTTTTACACTAGGCAAACTGTTTCCAATATACTTATAATAACTTTATATACCAAATAACATTTTGAAGTTTATTTTCTCCCAACACAGAAACATCACTGCATCTCCCCTGGGATTTTCAGCACTGTCTGTTGCAGAACTGGTCTGGGTTTAGCAAGTATTGCTTTATCATTCTTAAATAAAAACCATTATAGAGAATGCAGAAAACAATTTCCCTTTCAGTTTCTCCACTTCTACACATATTGAGAAAGATGTATCCTCGAAGTGCTGAAGGAAAGCTCACAATATAATAAAAACTCAGCATCAGAAATGTTCCAAGTCCCTCTAGTCTCTCCCTGTATTTAGGAAACCACAGTTTAATATAGGGCTCAGCCCTCCAGAGAATCCAGTGTGTCGAACTGTTAATACATTTTTATATATTTTAACTGAGATAAACAAGTAAGAGATAGAGAAGCCGGAGCAGCTATGGTAAAGACATAATTACGATAAGACTAATCCAGCTAACAGCCATAGAGGCAGATAGTGACTTGACTGTGATGCTGTTGTATAGTCAGCACAGTCAGAAAACTGTATCGATATAAAACGTGAATGAGGCAGGAGCCCCATTATAGGAAAGCAAAGATAATTTACTATGTGACTTCAGGAAATAAAGATCATCCAAAAGATCAAAGAATATTATCCTATACTAAAATATTATCCAAATATATTTTGCAAATTGAAACATGGATCAAATAATTTGATTAATAAAACAGTAATAAAAAAAAGGAACACACTATGTCTGTAAGTAAGTAAATAAACAGGGACACCTCCATTTTCTTTTCCTTGTGGCAAACTTATAAAATTCTGTAGATAACTTAAAAATTCTTCTATCAGCTCTAAATCCATGGTTGTGCTATCGACCATGTCATATTTCTCAGTCTTGACCACAAAATATTTTGAGATACGTATACATTGTTCAAATACACTATTTCTCAAACCTGACTTTATCTTCTACTCCAGTAATCCTGTCAAAAAATGAAGATTACTCTGGTCACTTCATTTTTGGCAAACCCACATTAACTCCTTTCTTCATATGCTAGTAAACATTTCTATTAATAATACTCTGACCTCAATACCCACCCCTTTAGACAGGCCAAAACTAAGTTCTTCAGTTTGCCATCTAAGACTCTCCCTCAAGTTTTTGCAGATAAAAATCTCATAAAAAACAACAGTTTCTGTTCCAGCTAGATGGAAATTCTCTGCTGTTCTCTATATTCTTCTTGCTAAACTCCCCCTGCTGTTTGTTGCTAACCCCAGGAGCAAGGCAAACTTTAATGCCTATTGCACTGGGATGTAATATAAATAAATGAGTAATCTAGTTATCAAAAAAGCAGACACCTGTACACTTGGTTGCACACTCAATACACTATCTCTCTGCCCTTCTTTATGTAAGAAAGACTTCTCAAAATTGATTTTTCATTTTTCAAACTTTGCTGGAGATACAGGTATAAAGAAACAGTCTCAACTGGGCAAAGTATGATGAGATGGCAATCTTCCTTTGACCTCAGTGTTAGGAGACTTCAGGAAAAAGTGAACACTGTGGCAAACTCTCTACTGTGGCAATTGTTACTCACCTTCAGCGATTTGTTGTCTGCTAGGGATTTAGGCTCAATGCTGTGATATCCAGTTTTCATAGGAAAGTAAGAAAATCTGTGTTTTATGTGAAACCTCCATATTTTCTACTGTTTTCTAATTTTACATGAAATCTTTCCTTTTTACAATATATTCTATTTTTATATTCTACTATAGTAGACATCTGTTTTTTCTTTGTTTTTGCCAGTGAGCTGGCAGTGAGACCTCTGTGTCATGACACCCTTCAGAGAGTAGCTCTTAGTCTTTTCACCACAAGCCCCCAACTTTACCACTGATCTTTCCACCAGTCCACGCTCATCACTTCCTTTAAGACTTTTCTCAAGAAAACACTTCCTCCACATGCTCTTCCCTGGATCACTCTACGCTTCATCCTCATTATCAAACTACCATTCTCTATACTCTTTTCACTAACTCCACTTGTTACTCTTTATTACATTTTTATCAAATGATGTTTCATTTCTTCAGTCTTTGTATATATGTCCTATGCTCCATTTGTGAGCCCTTCACCCCCTTCTCTAATTACAGCCAGATCACAAATCTCAAAAACTAAAGACTCTTGTCTCCTGCCACCTTCTCTCCCCCACCAAGGATTTAGCAGAGTGTTATATACCCTGCAGGCATTAGATGTACACTTTGGGCAAATAAACAGTCTATTTGCCTAATCTTGCTAGCAATTTTTATTCTGTCCTTGGTGCACTCCGGGATCAAAATAGTAAGTCTAAGTTCGGCTCCCTAGTAAAGACAATCTTGAGGATTCCAGCACTAGCAGTACAGGCAAAGTAGCAGAGTTTATCTGGGCAATGAAAGAAGGACCATCTGTTGACCTGAATCATCTCGGCAACCATCCCAGTGCTGCAGCATTCAATGTTGGAACTTAGTTTCAAGATGTAAGCAGGCAGGGAAAACATATGATAGAAGTGCCATCTCTTTCATGTCCTGGGCCTGTGACAGACATCATTAATGAATCACAGCATTTTTTTTCTGCTAAGCCTGAATTCAACTTTAGAAACCTTTTTAATAGCACTCTAGGTGGAGCTGGTCTAGGAAAAAGTTGGTGTGTGAGTGGAAAACCTGGTCATGTGGCTAAGATACACATCAATTTTATGGGTCAAAAGTGAGAAAACATACTACATAAATCCTGCTGCTTCTCAACTTTATATTCTAGAAGCTAGATGACTTAGAATGGGGAATGTCAGGTATCTAAAGTTGAGGAGCTAAGAGCTAAGAAGAAAAAAATTTTACTTTAATTATTATGCCAGATTTACCTTCCCCCTTAAATGTTTAATTCTGTATGAAATGTTTACTATGTGATGAGGAAGCTTTTGCTGTGCCTTGTAAAACATACTGAAATATATAAATGATAAATGACTTCATAGGGATTGCTAATTTAAATAAGTAACTATATATATACTTACTTTCTAGGGATTGTTTCATTTCTCAAACATTGAACCAAAGCAATTTAAAACAACACAGACACAAAATAACCAGCATCAAGAATTACTATGAAAAGCTAATTATCTTTAACTACAAGCAACCTCATTGTATTTATTAAAACAAATGATACTTCAATATCAGAGGAAAAAATGTGGATTGTTTAACCCTTCACTTGTAAGGACCAAAAATTACTTTCAGAGGCTCTGTGCCCACACATTCCTCATTACACTGGTATTAGCATTCTGACTCTCCTCTGGGGATCCTCTTCTTTCCAAGTTTCAGGCCAGATGGCGTGGATGGAGCTGACTTCACACCTCATCACCAAGAGTGGGCAAGTGACCAACTGGTATATTTCATTTGATGAATTATTCAGGAAGCCAATCGTTGATTCAAGTCAGTCTAATACTACTCAATCTTGAAATTTGGACTGGAACTATAGAGAAAGAAGTGTAGTTTTTAAAAAACCTGCTGGCAGGCTGAGCTTCTGGTGGCCATGGTGCTGGCCCTCTAAGCACCACAGAGACACTGGCTATGCATCCCCCCAACTTAATAGAAGCAGAACTAAGAGATGAAAGGAACATATTTCTGATGCTATCTTTGAGCAACTGGATCCAGCCATTCATGGACACAAAATCACTCTAACCTTTTCAGACAGGTAAGCCAACATCCCCTTACTTTCATTAAACTACAGTTAGAGCTGGTGTTACTCAACAGCAAGTTGGGGTCCCCCTGTCTGCCGCCACCCTCTAGGCAAAATTCCAAAGGCAAAGATTTGGTGATAAAGGAAAGGAGTCTTTATTCAAAATCAGTCAGTTAAAACTATTAAATCACACTTTTAATCACTTTAGCCTATCAATTGAGGCTAAACTCTAACACCTGGGTTCTCCTATCGTCCCAATTAGTATTAATTATTTTATTTCTATAGGTTTACTTTACAAACTAAAACAACATAATACACAAAAGCTACACAAGTCCGGAAGAATGGCAGGCTTCTGCCTCAGAGCCTGTTTCCTCTAGAACACCCAAGGAATAAACCTGCCCAACCTCTGCCAGGCCAGCCCCATCCTAGGCTGTGCCCAAGTTCCTTCCCATACAAAACACCATACGTTGGGAAATGCAGGCAGCTGCAGCACCATCATCAAGGAAGAAGAGCTTGAGAGCCCAAGCCAGAGCCAGAGCCAGAGACTGAGAGAGACAGTCAGCTTGGAAGTCAGAAAAGCTCCTGATCCAAAGAGCCAGCCCTCTTTCTATTTCCATTGGCTCTGGAGGCATTCAGCTTCTCAGCCAGTCCTGTCCTAGACTGAATTCCATTGCCTTGGCATAATCCTCCTATGGCCCCTCCTACTTCTCCCCAGTGATCTTTTTTTTTTTTTAAGTATATTTTATTGATTATATTGTTACAATAGTTCCAATTTTTCCCCTTTGCTCCCCTCTGCTCAACACCCCCCTCCCCCAACAACCCCCCCAAGTCCATGCCCATGGGTCATACATACAAGCACTCCTGCCTCACCCTTTCATATATTCTTCTTCTTCTTTTTTTAATAATTAATTAATTAATTGTTTTAACAATAAAAAATAACAATACCTCCCTCTCAGACTTAAGACCCTTTATAATCTTATAAAGGGCAATGGGCGAAGGTCTCGAGCTCCTCTAGTTGCTTCAAGCTGGACATGGTCGTTGTCCTACCTACCCTTGGGTCCAGAAATCCCTAATAAGAGTGGGGGTGTGGAGGGGAGGGTGGCCTTCCCACATGAGGACCAGTGATCTTAATCAGATCTCTCTGTATCATTAGGAGTTTGTCACTTGCGAAATGTCATAACTGAATGCAAATATCTTATAGTTTATTTCATAACATTGGTCTTATTTCCTCTGTGTATTCTTTTTTTATTTATAAACAGGGGTTAAAAATAGCCCACCAAGAAAAGATATACAAATGGTCAATAAGCACATGAAAATATGTTCCATATTACTAGTCAATAGGAAAATGCAAATCAACTCTACCTCATAGCCACTAGGACAGCTATAATCAAAAAGATAGACAATAACAAGTATTTCCTAAAATGTGAACAAATTTGAAACCTCATATACTGATGATGGGAATGTAAAATGGTGCTTTGGAAAATAGCCTGGCATTTGCTCAAAACTTAAAGAGTTACCGTATGACTCAGTAATTCTACTCATAGGTATCGAACCCCAGAGGTAAAAATATATGCAAAAAATGTGTATACAAATATACCTAGCAGGATTATTCATAACAGTCAAAATGTAGAAACAACCTAGAAGTCCCACCTACTGCTGAATAGATAAACAAAATGTTGTATATCTATATAATACATGCATTACATAATTCCTTTGTTTTTAGCAATACAAAGAAAAGAAGTATGGATACAGGCTACAACATGAAAATATTATTCTAAGTAAAAGAAGCCAATCGTAAAAGACCACATATTACATGATTCCATTTATTTGAAACTTCAGAATAGGCAAACCCATAGAGGCAGAAAGTAGATTCGTCATTGCCAGGAGCGAGGAGATGGGGAGGATAAGTAATGATTGCTATGGACACAAGGTTTCATTTTAGGGTGATGAAAATATTCTGGAACTAGAAAGCTGTGATGGTTGCACAACTTTGCGAATATACTAAAATCACTGAATTGTACACTTTAAAAGAGTTAATATTACAGTATATAAATTACATCTCAATAAAACAATATTTTAGTGGAAAAATGGTAGCCTATTCTGATTCTTAAAGAGCCATTATTAGGATTTCATAATGATAATTATAAAAATGACCATTCTTGGGAAAAACTAAGGAAAGTCTACAAATGCAAAGTCCTATTGTTTTTAGATCCTCAGCAAGTATTAAGAGAATGGGAAAACAAAATTACCAAATAGGTTTTCTCAAGTCATTTGACTTCCTTTGTATCAAGAAATGGTCAACAAATATATAGCAAGCACATATAAAAGCTACTTGAAGTTACTAGCATGCAGCATATTGCTACTGCCCCAGCCTGGCTAGGAAGAGTATTTATGCCACCCTTTAACACTGTGTCAGTCTCTCATTAAACATTAAGAGCCTCCTTGTTAATACAGTATATTCTGAGATGGCTGCATTGTCTGGTAAACCACATTGTCTAAAATTCTGCCCCATTATTACAAAAAAAATGCAGAATGTAATTAGTATTCCTCTTTGCATTTGTCACAGCTTCTAAACAATGGTGTGATATTATAAAGCCTTAATTAATAAACAAGACTTGGGCCATGACCGGTTTACACTTACCTGAATTTACTATTGTAAAGAAAGGCCATCATTCTAATTCCGTTCACAGATATCTAAATTCCAGCTACATGAAGACAATCTAAACAGAAAGCCTGAGAACTCTGGGTTGTTAATAGCATTGTGTTGACACACCAACAATAGCGAACGATTAACTGCTAGGACGTAAACCAGCCTGAGAAATGCTCAGAGTTGGATGATGATAACATTGTATTTCAGCTGTATTATATGCTGCAATTCTTCTATTTGTTCATATGCATTACCCATTTAATGGATGGAGGACCCAGGGTGGCTTTGCATACCACTATGAAGCCCTAAATGTGACAAAAAGGAAAAAGAGGGAGCGGGGAAAAAGTATATATAGAAGTAGGAGGTGGTGCTGGGTGGGAGCAGGGGTACCTCAGATGGAGTGGAAGTATACCATTCCTTCCCACACTTTCAGCAGCTTTGTACTGATTTTCCCCCAACCTAAGCCCAAAGCAAAGCCATTTATGTATCCATAAGCACTGAACTAATATTTGGGACCATAATGTTGAGTAGCTCAGTTTATGAACCTCGGTTAAAGGAGCATTTACATTAAACTGCACTTGCCTGATTAAAATCCATCAACTCTACCATCTTGAGAATTATATAGCTAGCACCTGCTATGCTCGGCTGCAGGTTCTCTGCACATGGAAACAGACCATAATCAGAGGGCAGCAAGGAGTCAGAGTCAGAGAAGAAAAGGAGAGGAAAAGCAAGTGATGTGCATTGAAAAGGTCACATGAAACACTGCTAGTGTTCAAATCCAAAGAGTCCTAAGCCTACTGAAAATACAGAACTGTGTAAATATACTTCTTTCAACAAAGTCTGTAATATTAATTCTAGAGGGGCAATGAAAACAGGGTGGTCAAAATAGTGTTACAGTTCAGCCAAGAGGGACTGGCCCTGTGAGGTGCACAGGAAGCCTGGGAACCGGTCCCTGTGCCACAGAACAGCAAGAACTTGGGGAGTCCAAGCTCAGGATTTTTAGCAGCCTGAACAAGTTGTCTTAGATCACTGCCCTTTCCATCAGCTCCACGCACAAGGCACAAGCTCAGAGTCCTACGATTTGGACAGGACCTGCTCACCATGACCACAAAGGTGGCATCTGAATCAACAATAGGCCCTAAGAAGGCCACCTTCATGCTTCTGAAGAACTCTCCCTGAGACATCGGTTCAAGTCCTAGACTCATGCCATCTAGCTGTGTGATCTTGGACAAACAGGCTTGCTCATCTTTCAATCAGAGAGTGGAGTCAGATAATAAATACATGTGACATGAATGTATGAGTGACTGAATGAGTGAATAAAGCCCCTAAAGCAGTCTCTCAACCTCATCACCACTACCATTTAGGGACAGATAATTCTTTGCTGTGGGAGCAGTCCTATGTATCATAAGAGGGGTAGAGGAAGAAAATCTTTCAAAATTATGGGTTCTACATTTGGTCAAGAGAAAGACTTTTTGAATTACACACAGAAGCCCAGAATAGTAAAGAGATTCAAAAGGCAACCAAACCATTGAGGCTTATATACCATGCAGAGCTGAGGAAAGGTTGAAGAATCTGGGGCTTTAGTAGGAAAAGCCATCTACAGGAAAGTAGGAAGAGAAGATATTTGGTAAACAAATGTTGCCCTGCCTTGCAGCTCAATCTTATGTGAAAAAGTTCTCTCTGGTAGTAGCTGTCCTCTTGGGACAAGCCCCCCCCTCTAATGTAAATTTCCTTTACAAAGGGGTACTTACTATCTACTCTGTTTTCAGAGCTTCTCTTGTGTCTACAGTTTTTCAAAATAACCCTATGCCAGAACAGTATATTTTGGCACAGCATGTTCTGCTACCCTTCAGATGTTTCCAATACCCCTGGCCCTACTGACAAGATGGAAGTAACATACGCCCTCTCAGTTATAACAACCAAAAAAACATCTCCACACGTTAACAAATGTCTCCTGGGGCAAAATCTCTCCTGGTTTAGAATCACCTCTAATATATCTTTCAGCACTTAGGTTCCAGGAGATAAATTGATGCACCGTACAATCACATCGTGCTCCCTAATTATTAGGAAAACTTGCACTGACACCTTCAACAACACTAGAAGTTTATTTTGACAAAAATGTTACCCAACATTTGCTATGTGCCAAGTAGAAAATGAATGGCAGATAGGAGAAGATATTTGTAAGTGATATATCCAATAATGGGTTCATACTCAAAATATATAAAGAAGCAATACAACTCAACATAAAAAAATAAAACAATCTGATTTAAAAGTGAACAAAGGACTTGAGTAGACATTTCTCCAAAGAAGACATACAGATGGTCAACAAGCTCATGAAAAGATGCTCAACATCACTAATCATCAGGAAAATGCAAATCAAAACCACAATGAGATATCACCTCACACCTGTCAGAATGGCTACTGGCAAAAAGTCAACAAATACAAAGTGTTGGTAAGGATATGAGGAAAAGGGAAACCTCATGAACTGTTGGTCAGATTGAAATCTGATACAGTCTCTATGGAAAAAAGTACTGAGTTTTTTCAAAATATTAAAATTATAACTACTATATGATCCAGCAATTCCACTTTAGGGTATTTGCCCAAGGAAAACAAAAACACTAATTTGAAAAGATATGTGCACCTCCTATGTTCATCACAGCATTATTCCGAGATATGGAAGCAGCCTAAGTGCCTATTGATATGCGAATGGATAAAGGTGAAGTGGTGCATATATACAATGGAATATTACTGAGCCATAAAAGGAATTAAATCTTGCCATCTGTGACAACATGTATGTACCTACAGGGTATTATGCTAAGTGAAATAACTCATATGGAGAAAGACAAATATTGCATGATTCACTTATATGTGGCAACTAAAAATAACAACAAATGAACAAACGAACAACAACAACAACAAAAGCCAGGAACACACTCTTAGATATTAGAGAACAAACTGATAGTTGCCAGAGGAGAGGAGCATGGGGAGATGGGTGAAAATGTGAAGGGGATTAAGGGTTACAAACTTCCAGTTATAAAATAAGTCATGAGGATGTAATGTACAACACAGGGAATATAGTCATAATATTCTAATAACTTTGTACACTGACAGATGGTTACTAGACTTGCCATGGTGATCACTTTGTAAGGCATATAAATGTTCAATCACTATGTTATACACATGAAACTAATATAATATTATATGTCAATTATATTTTAATTTTAAAGGAAGGGAGGGAGGAAAGAAAGAAAGAAGGAAAGAAAGAAAGAAAGAAAGAAAGAAAGAAAGAAAGAAAGAAAGAAAGAAAGAAAGAAAGAAAGAAAGAAAGAAAGAAAGAAAGAAAGAAAGAAGGAAGGAAAGAAAGAAAGAAAGAAAGAAAGAAAGAAGGAAGGAAGGAAGGAAGGAAGGAAGGAAGGAAGGAAGGAAGGAAGGAAGGAAGGAAGGAAAGAAAGAAAGAAAGAAAGAAAGAAAGAAAGAAAGAAAGAAAGAAAGAAAGAAAGAAAAAGAGAGAAAGAGAGAAAGGATAGATGAATGAATGGGAAGAGATGGTCTATCCCGGAAGAGCTCTGGTCTAAGTGAAAGGTGGCATTTTCACAATCTTATGTCAAAGAGAATGGAAAGTTCAGCTAACCGTGTTTCTGGTAAGTAGTAGGAGGACATCCTTCTGTGTAACCAGACAGTTAAACTGGAAAGGCAGGCAAGAAATCAGAGCATACCTCTTGCTGTAAAAGATGAGTGCATACATCAGAGTTGCTGTCATGTGGTAAGGTGAAATTTTGGACATTTTGACTTATTTAGATGTTTGCTGCATTTATTTACTAGTAGGTGGGGAAGCCTCAGACTGAAAGGATTGCCTTATGAGGTGGTTCAATGTGAGCATAAGCCAAGACAGACAACTCTGGAATGAGATTGCCACTTACTGTGACCCTAGGCAATTCATTAGGCCTTCTGATCCTCAAGTCCTTTTCTATGAAGAGGAGATAATTACGGTAAAGTGATTGGCACAATGCCTGCCATAAAACAAAACCTGGGAAAATAATAGCTGTTATCATCATTATTGATATTGTTGCTTCTCTATTGTATTATGCACCAATTATTCTTTTCTATTATGGTAAAATTTATAGAACATAGAATTTACCATTTTAACCATTTTTAAGTCTACAGATCAGTAGCGTTAAGTATACTCACATTGCTGTGCAACCATTACCATCCACCTTCCCAAACTGAAACTCTCCTTTTCTCCCCTCCCCCCACCATGATTGCTCTCTTAAACCAGTTTTTATCCAACAAAACACCTTCTGAGAAAATGAGAACTAGATTTTGTGTGACAAAGTGTCTGTCCTTTACTAAACTTTAGTCAGGATCCTCAGATACCTCTAGGCCTCTATCCTGGTGGGTCTGCATGCCCTGGTCATAGAAAGAATCTTGCTAAATCTGTCCAGCAAAGAAAGAGGTAGAGGAGGTGGAGGAGAAGGAAAAAAGGAAGAAGGAGGAGAAGAAGAAGGAGGAGGAAGAGGAGAAGAAGGAGGAGGAGGGGGGAGGAGAAAAAAGGAGAAAGGGAAAGGGAGGGGAGGAAGGAAGGAAAAGAAAGGAAGGAAGGAAGGAAGGAAAAGGAAGAGAGAAAGAAAGAAAGGAAGGAAGAAAGAAAGAAAGAAAAAAGGAAGGAAGAAAGGAAGAAAAAAAGAAAGAAAGAAAAACACTATCAATATCAATCATTCTCAATATCCGACCAAATTCTTCATTCCTAATCCCTTGGTATCTAATCACCCCAGTCTGCATTCAGTTAGAATCCTGTTCTGGTCCTTGACTATAAATCCCCCATTGTGCATGCTTCATTTGGAATTAAACCCAATTCTCCACTGAGGTTTCTTTTCCCCTATTGCAATAGTTCCAGAATAAAATCTGTTTTTACTTCTTTAACTACTGTCAGGCTCTAGTTGTTTTTAACATGTAAATAGAACTAAAGGCAATTCAAACCCTCAGTGCCCTGGAAAATGAATAGAAACATTATTTAAAATGTCTGTTTGGGGTCCTGTTGATGAGTTTAGTGTTCATCAACCACCTCCTAGGAGTAACACGAAAGTGGTTCCTTATATCTAGAGTCAATGAACAGAGGATTCAAACATATTAGCACAGTGGCTCCTGACTGGGGCCCAACCAACATAAAAACACTCGTTGTACACCCCACTTCAGTTAAGACTGGAGCATGTAACCAATATTATTCCAGAAGCAACTCCTTGGACATATTTATTTGGTAGCCTGGACTTGTTGGGAAAAGACTAGTCATTGGTTCTAAACTATCAAAGGCACTTCCTTTTCCACAGAAAGTGAACAGACCTCCCTGTCAAGAATCCATATACTTTTGCAGGAGCATTCTAGGGGAAAACACTTCTGGTTTATGGCCAACTCCTCAAAATAGCTAGAGTTCCTAATTTCATCTCAAACTTCTGCTTCAGCACCCACTGTGATGTATCAAGTTATTTTCTATCCACTGTCCTTTCTCATCCTGTTGCAACTGAGTTTGAGGCATGTGTAGACAGGAATCCTATCTGAGCTGTCAGCACCTTGCCTGGTCATCTTGCAGCAGGTGGTCGGGAAGAAGCATGCAGGCAAGGATTCCCTGAACAGACTGTCGAGGAAACTGGCCAATGAGATGAACAGTCTGTGCTCCACAGCTAAAGTCAGTTCTGCTGTTTTGCCAGTGGGACCTCCCAAGATAGTCTCCACTCAACTCAGCTGATAACATATATGGTCCAGCTGTCACCATCTGTCCAGGTGTGTTGACCTTGTACCTCTCCCCAGGCACTTCAATCCAGTGGCAGCTCTGAGACTTCTGCCTGTGGATCACTTTGCTTCAATGCCCTTTTAATTCCTCTTCTAATCCATTAATTAGCAAAAGGTTACCTTCTTGAGAAGTGGAGATGGCTGTGTTAAAACAGGAAAAAAAAAAAAAACAACCACTGAAATCTCCAGATTGAATCTGTATTTTATTCCAAAAGATGTGGTGTGATGTATGGTGTAATGGATGGCAATTTTTTCCTAGTCCTAACCACACATCACAGTGACATGAGGAACTTTAAAATATATAGATCCCCAGGCTCTCCCTGGTTGAGACATTAGGCCACTAGCTAATGGCCAAAGAAGTTGTACTGTGAAAAGCTTTCCAAGATATTCTGTTGTACAAATGGTACCAGAAACAAGCACCAGGCACTGCTACTGAGTACCTTCAGACAAGTCACTTTGCTTCTCTGAGACTGTTTTCTCACTCTGTAAGACTGAGGACAGGAATGCCCATCTCACCAATTTGGGAAAAGATCGAATGAGGGGTAAGTGCAGAAACCTTAAATGATGCCTCAGCAAGTGAGCTATGATAATGATTACTACAGATTTCCTCCATTTTTTAAAACTTATAGTCCAGTTTGAAAAACCTCCCTCAAATAGAGAACAATTTACTAAAAGTACAAGGGCTTCACACCAGGATGATAGCCTGAGAAAAATCAAAGGGGATGTGAAGAAGTAGCCTGTGTAGAAAGCAGGGCATGAGCACGTAATTTGGTTTTCCTGAAAGCCTGTATTCTTCATTCTCTTTGCCCATTTCTCCTGACTAAAGGGATCCCCCAGTAGCTAAAACCATTAACAAATGTAATTCCATCAAATGGTAACTATTGTAGAGAGCTACCCTGCTTTGTTAAATTAGGCTTTTGTGTCTCTCCTAGACTAATGTTTTAATAATTCAATACCTGTAATAAAATATTTGTACCTAAAAAAAAACTGTGTTGCATGACTAGCAGACTATAATCACATTCAGCTTTGAGGAGACTTGGTTTTAATTATACTTTAAGGTGATGGAGTTGCCACTCTTGCTTTTAGTTAGGGAAGCCAAACAATGAGTCTGTGAACCTCAGTTCAGAGTGCCCCTGAGTCCTAGAAAAATGCCCAATATACACTGTTTCATATCACTTAAGGATACAAAACAATAAAATACCATGACAACCACAACTTATCAAAGTCCCCTGCAGAGCAATTCCCCATAAAGAACAAGGAACAGTTCCGCCGCTCAGAGATGAAGGAGTTGCACAGCTCAGAGACAGAGGAAAGAATAAACACTGTGCAGAAGAGTGCCCACCCTTTCAAATGTCTGCACTAGAAGCTAAATTTTAGAGACTGACAATACGTACAGCAAGCTTGGTGTCTCCTGTCTGGAAGGGCTAACCCTTGGAGGGCTCATCCACGCTTCCACTTGCCAGTGCCACCAGAGCAGAGTTCTTGGCACCAGGATTACAAGTACTGGCTTTGGAGGCAGTGCAACCTGAACCGGAATCACTCATTAGCTAAGCAACTGTCTCAGGTCATCTTTTTTATGGTTCTGAGCTTCTGTCTCTGTTTGCAAAATGGAATTAATACAAATATGCAGCTTCTAAAGTCAGGATGCTGATTAAATTTTATGGAAAGCATTTACTATATCCTTAATAAAAAGTAGTTGATACCGTTATTATTGTTGTTCTTTATTATCGTTAAGATCAAGGCACTATCAGCAAGATTGAGTATCCTATGGATGTCAGTCTAGAGATAACTGAGCTTCTGTCATGTGGCAAGCACTGTGCTGGATCCTGGGACACCTGTGCGAGCAGAATAAACACAATCTGCACTTTTATGAAGCTTGGGGTCCATAGCGTGAGTGTGTCTTTTGGCTTGTATGTTGTTTATAAACAAAACAAAACATGAGGTTAAAATTTTAAAATTGGGTGACTTTACACAGATGTCCAGATTTCTGGCTTCCCTTTGAAAACATCAGAAAATCTGGAAGAAGTGGGTTCGCTCTCCACAGCCAACCTGCTCCTCCAGAGCCCTCACAAATCCCCAAACACAGCGCCAGCCAGCCTTTGGCCTGAGAATGCCCACTGGCTTCTCCAGTTAAGGAAAATCTCTGTCTGGCTACATATGATGAGGGGCCTGCGGGGATTAGGAGAGACAAGGAAGCTGCAGGGACACAGGACACAGATCTAGGCGACCAAAACTGAAGCTAGGAAGGAGAAAGAGACTTGGCACCCACTTTCTTTCACAGGGTTTATTTGTCTTGCAGCTCAGCTCACTTTGTTTGGCTGGACACAGAAAACCCTAGAGGAGGATTCTGATTCCAACTTGCTCTTTGCACAGATAATTATTTGGGGCTCCCAGAAGGTTAGAGAGAACAATAACGTCCCCAGAAGTTGCAATTGGACTAGCTTAGTTCCTTTTTTTGCCCAGAGGTCAGAACCATGGAAAGGAAGTTATTTGTTTTGGTCTTAAACCAAATCTGCCTGGAGAAACAAGCAGATGTTCTGACCTGAGCCCAGGAAAGCTCTTGCCTTCCCTGGCAGCCTACAGACTCAAAACATGCATTTCCCCTGTTAAAACAGTTTACTTCTCTCCCCTGCAAACAGGAAATGATGTTCAAGTAAAACAAGCAAACATACAAAATACACTATGTGCCCAAGAATTGCATCTCTCACTCCCACTGAGATATTTCATATTTCCTAAGCAGGTAGGATAACAAGCAGTGAGCGAGTTAATAGGGATGGATGCATGAAACAACCAAAGCTCAATTGTACACAACTTGCTAGTAAGTATCCACAACTTCATTCTAATAGGAAGTGCATGACAAGTCCCTTAAAAACAGGGGAAGGGAGAGGACCCCATAACAGAGTGGAAAAACCTTTCAGCAGCCCCAGAAAGACTGTCACTACATTCACCCAAAGCTGTTGTCACCAGTGGTGTTCCTCGTTTTAAACACAATGGAATGGCTGTGGTTGCTGCTATAGGCTGCTCTAGCCTTCCTGCATCTGAGTAGCATATTTTCACTCTTGGCTGTTCCAATAAAGAGTCATGAATTTCTTGTCAACTAGATAAATCCTTCAAAGAAAAAGTAAGGCCCATTTTCTGATTAAACTTCTGAGGTCTGTCCTGAAAAAATCCAGCCATTGTTAACATAATGAGAACAATTTGTGCGACATCACTATAACCTGGCAGCCAAGGAGAGTGGACTGCAATGAGCAGGCGTGAACAACGATGACTTCATTGTTTTAGTCAGTGGGGGCAGTAGATACTGTGGAGTGAGCACGTGTACTGTGTGGATGTTGCACTCAAAATAACTGAGAAAGTACAGCAATGAATCTGCATTAAATTTTTCTTTAAGCTTGAACATTCCTCCATGAAAACTATTTGGATGATTCAGAAGGCCGCAGCTATGGGCAACTGGTGATCAGCAGCTTCATCATGACAACACGCCCACTCATGTATCATGTCTCTTGCTGAGTAACCCAAGTTACTCAGACCCCAAATTTGGCACCCTGCGACTTCTGGCTTTTCCCAAAACTAAAGTCACCTTTGAAAGGGAAGAGATTTCAGACTATTGATGAGATTCAGGACAATACAGTAGGGCAGCTGATGGTGACTGGGAGAACTGTGTGAGGTCCCAAGGCGCCTACTTTGAAGGGGACTGAGGCATCATTGTCCTATGTACAATGTTTCTTGTATCTTTATCAATAAATGTCTCTATTTTTCATATTACATGGCTTAATACTTCCTGCACAGGCCTCATATAGTCAATTTTATTTATTTATTCAGTCATATAATACACATTCATTGAGCACCTCCTAAGAGCCAGGCACTGTGCTAGGTGCTGGAGATATCAAAGTGAGTCAAAACAAATATAGGCCCTGATAGAGCCTCCAAAAGGAGGCAGGTATTAATCAAGAGACTTCACAAATATAAAACTGACCTTCTGAAAGGTATATGAGGAGAGCTCTTTGTATAACAAAAAGATAGCCCAGCTAAGGATTATAGAAGAAAAAAAAGTACCTCAAAAGAAGTAACATTTAAGCTGAGATTTATAGTTTGTGGGAGACACATGTACAATGAAACTATATTGTGACTGAGAAGAGTGAATATAGGTACTTAATAAAGGTCAGTGTGACTGGAGAATTCAAGGGACTGAGTGATAGAGACAGAATGCTTGTAGGAACCAGGCAAGACCTTTTGGGCCACTTCAAGAATTTTGAGCAATGGGAAGCCATTTAGAGGTTTTTAAGAAGGGTGCAGCAGTAGTAGTTAACATGATGATATTTATGCTTTGAAAAAAACAGACTGGGGTCATGGGGACGCAGACTGGGTCCAGGAAGGGCAGTTAGTCTAGACCTCCTAGACTACAGAAACCTATGAAGATGGTAATTGTAACTTGGATAGTATGGTGCTAGAAGCAATGGAGTGAAGGTGACAGAGTCTCATAATATTTTCTGTAGACCAACCCAATGAACCAGAGACATCTCAATGGCCCAAGACTGATACTAACGGTAATACCTGGTTCTGTGAAACTGAGTAGAAGGACTAAACCAAACAGGATCTGAGCATATCTATATTCCCTCATCCCCAGCAGCAGGGTACCATTACATGTTCTGTTGTTTGAATTTGTAGATTCTGAAAAAGTGTCCACAGGAAAGCCCATTAAGTAAGCAGGGAAGAAAACACTCACCACTGAGAAGTGAGAAGAGAGATGATAACAAACAGGCTTCAGTGGAAGTTGGTGAAATGTTAAATTTCCATTCTAGTGTCATTAGCACTGCTCCTACTTTAAAAATATATATATTTTGGTTAATCAAAACTATGGGTCAGACATGCTGCATCTCCGTCCACAACTAAGTATACAACTACCTCAAAATTAGAGACTACCAGAAGTTCCAGAAAATCAAACTGCATGGAAGTCCAGCAAACAAAGATATAAAAAAGAAATACTCATCTAGACAGGTAGGAGGGGCGAGTTGGAATGAAGAGGATGCAGTGTGGTGGTGGCAGCAGTGGTGGCAGCAGCAGGATGGCCAGCAGAAAGTGCAGTCAGATGTTTTAAAAAGTCAGAAGGGACACCTGGTGAGCGTTCCCAGCTCCTCACCGGACCTCGCAGCCCATGGTCCCAGCACTGGAGAAAATCAAGCCTCTTTGCTTGTGACTGCAGACCAGTGGGGGTTGGGATGGAGGCAGAAACTGCCAGTCTCAGCAAAACCCGCTTGTTTAAAGGGCCCCAATAGTCCTAGAATATCCGCAGACCCACTCACTCTGGAAACGACAGCCAGGAAAGCAGCTACAGGGGCGCCAGTCTGGTGTGGAAGTGGGAGAGGTGCCTGGAAAAGGGGCGAGTGCTGGGCAGGCAGCACTGTTCCCTCTCGGATCCCTCCCCCACACACAGCCTCACAACGTGGTGAAACAGGTCGCGCTGTACTGATGAATCCCTAAGGCTCCGCCCCTTACAATGTAACAGGTGTGACAGCTCTACCTAAGACACAGAGGCAAACAAACACAGGAGCCTGTCAGAATGAGGAGACAGAGAAGTATGGTCCACAAAGGGAAATGGACCAAGGTTCCAGTGGGAGAACTAAGCGACAAGGAGATAGACAACCTCACAGATGAGGAGATAACCTAACAGATGCAGAATTCAAGAGACTGTTGATAAAGATGTTCACAGGCTTGACAGATATGCTTGAGTACGGCAAACGCATAAGAGAATAAGTGAAGGCTATGGTAAGTGAAACAAAGGAAAATCCACACAAAACCAATGGTGAAGGGAAGGAAAACAGGGTTCAAATCAATGATTTGGAACATAAGGAAGAAAAGAACAGTCAACCAGTGCAGAATGAGGAAGCATGAATAGAAAAAAATGAGGAAAACTTCCCAAATTTTGTGAAGGAGATGGACATACAGGTCTAGGAAGCACAGAGGGTCCCAGGCAAGCTGGATCCAGAGAGGACCACACCAGGACACATCATGACTGAGATGCCAAAGGTGAAAGATAAAGAGAGTCCTGGGGGCAGCAAGAGAGAGACGGAGAGTTGCCTACAGGGAGGTGCCTATAAGACTGTCAGCTGATTTCTCAGAGGACACTTAGCAGGCAGGAAGGGACTGGCAAGCAGTATTCAATGTGATGAAAAGCAACCTACAACCAAGCTTACTCTATCCAGCAAAGCTATCATTTGGAATGGAAGGGCAGATGAAGTGCTTCCCAAACAAGGTGAAGCTAAAGGAGTTCATCATCACCAAGCCATTATTATATGAAATGTCAAAGGGACTTACTTAAGAAAAAGAAGATCAAAACTATGAACACTAAAATGACAACAAAGTCACAACTATCAACAACTGAATCTAAAAAATAAAAACAAAATTCAACTAAGCAAACCAGAATAGGAACAGATTCATAGGTATGGGGATCATTTGGAGGGTTATCAGCTGGGAGGGAGGAGGTGGAGAAGTGGGGAAATGGTGCAGGGACTAAGAAGCATAATTGGTAGGTACAAAATAGACAGGGGGAAGTTAAGAATAATATAGGAAAGAGTGAAGCCAAAGAACTCATATGCACGACCCATGGACATGAACTAAGGGGCGTGGTATTGCTGGAGGGAATGGGGGTACTGGACAAAGGGGAGCAAAGGGGGAAAAAATGGAATTACTGTAACAACATAATCAATAAAATATACTTAAAAAAAGAAAAAAGTAAAAAAATAAAAAATAAAAAACATGGGTCAATCAACTGTTCCATAATGACAGCTCCTGCAGTCATAAATTTTTGCTATTGCCTACAGCTGACATGGTCTCCATCCACAAGACAGTAAGCAGTAAAGACAACTGTTTCTCTTCATTTCCCCCAAAGGGATTTAAGCAACAAGTAATAAAAGGATATAAATTATTCACAACGCTTTCCAGAAATTTATAATTCAAGGTTTTGGGGAAATAATGGTGGGGGTGAGGAGGTGAAAAACTCAAATGACCAAATTTCTTTGGAAAATGAAAGGATGAATTTCTGAGGTAGACTCAACTCCCCACACACAGGGCTGTGGGATTCACTGAAGTAGCCTCTGGTGCAGCTACAGAATGGTTCATTTTTTCCTTACATGTATGTGTTGGGACAATCATTATTAAGTGTGGTCACCTGAAGAGAGCTCGGTTTCTGCAATTAGTTTATCTGGACTTTTGTAAAAATGGAGGGAGGGAGAGAGAATCAAAGAAGAGGGCTGAGGAAGACTGAGCGATTGTGAAAAGAGGAAGAGAGACAAAGGTGTGTTGGCTGGTGGAGGAGATAGATTTTGTTTGGGTGTCACTTTTAAGGAATAAAAGAGAAACATCAGTGTAGTGAAAGATATGGTAGTGGGTAGGAGTGGAATGGTTTTTCGTTTACAGATGTTGCCTGGACTAGATGCATGGCTCTTCTTCATAGTTTCTAAGAGGTACAAGTAAAGAATTTCAGCAATTTTGAAACAATTTTTCCTGCCAAAGTGGATTTTCCTTCACTGTAAATGTCTGAGACTCAATCATGTTCATACACTCTTTATGAAGACTAGATACACATTTATTGAACCTACAAGATGCAGGCACTGAACCAGGGACTACACTGGTGGAAAGAACCAAAAAGCCCTTCCCAACCCAGCCTTGGCTCACCTTCCTAGTTTCATCTTCTGCTAGGTCTCCTTCAAAATCCAAATCACAGCCATTGTGTTCTTGCAGTTCACAGAAGATCGTGTCACGCTGTTTCCTTTCTGTGCCTGTGAACATGTTGCCTTCTCAACTGTCCTGTGCTGGATGTCATGTGTTTGGCCATCCCCATAAAACTAGGGTGAAAATGTTTCCCTCACCAACCCGGTGAATAGAGGAGATTAAAACAATAGAAGGTATCAAAATGTTACCTGTAGAAGTTGCATGGGTGAAATATTTCACTTCAATAATAATTGGCTTTGCTACAAGTGAAGAAATCTAAGAAATGAGCAATAGAGGGGTTAGATGATTATTTAAGTTTCCTAGTAAATTCTTCTTTCACTTTAATGCTGTATTCTTCTCCAATACTATCCAGATGCTACATAAGAATCACATATATCCAGAATTTATAAAAAGTTATTACAAACACTAATAAAAAGGCAAAAAGCTTACAGAAAAAAAAATGGGCAAGAGCTATAAATAGGTAATTCCCAAAAGAAGAAATAGAAATGAACGATAATAGGGAAATGTTCAACCTCATGAATAATCAAAAATATTATAAACAGCCCTGGACAGGTGTCTCAGTTGTTTGGAGTGTAATCCCGTACACCAAAAGGTTAGATTCCTGGTCAGGGCACATACCGAGGTGGCAGGTCCAGTCAGGGCATGCACAAGAGGCAACCAATCAATTTTTCTCTCTCACATGAATGTTTCTCTCTCTCTCTCTCTCTCTCTCGTTCTCTCCCCACCCCTTCCTCTCTCTCTAAAATCAATAAACATACACTTAGGTGAGGATTAAAAAGAAAAAAAAAAGAAATACAAAAATCACAATGAACTGTTTCTTTGTATATTTTAAATTGAAAGAGATTAAGAAGGTTTATACTACCCAGTGATGTTATAAGGAATTGAAGACACTCATATTCAGGTGGGATGAATACAAATTATTATCTTCTTGAAAGACAGGGCAGCAGCTTTTTAAAAAAATTTAATGTTATATTTTATGTAATAATTTCATTTCTAGTATTATATCTCAAGGAAACATGTCAGATCCATAGTGATGTATGTATGAGAATGCTTGTTCTATTGCTTTTTGTAATATTGAAAAAATAGAAACAATTTCAATGTCCATCAACAGGGAATTGGCTAAATAAATGTGGTATATCTATAAAATAAAATACTATGCAGTCTTTAAAATAATGTGGATCACAGTCTGATCATTGTGGAGGAGGGAGGGAGTATAAGGGGGAGAAATGTTTATAGAAATATACAATAAAATAAATTTAAAATAAAAATAAAATAAAATAATGGTGGATTAATATTTATCAACCAAGAAACAATATTAGGTTAAAAAATAGGTTATAAAACTGCATATGAAAAATTATACATATTAGGTGGAGCACTGTATGTTTCCAAATGCATAATAAGAAATTTGGAAATAAATTACAAAATTTAAATATCTTCAAGTGTTCAAATTTCAGGTGAGTCTTACTCTCTTTTTTTATTTACCCCAAAGGCACATATCAATAATCAAAAAAGGGGAAAAGCCTATTTTTATTTTATGGAAAAAACATTGAGCAATGAATATTTCCCTTAAAAAATAAAAAAGCATACTTCCGGAAGAAATCACACAAATTTTGTACTTTGATTTTGTACTGATATTTGTTTCCCTACTGATAAATGTAAAATCCTGGAGAGAAGGGAATTCACCCTGCACTCCTTTCCCATAGGAAGTATACTGAACTGAAACTGTTGTGTCCCCAGCAGGAGACTGTGTGTAAGGGGTAAAAACCAGGAGACTGGGTCAAAAGGTGCTGGCCAGTCCTCTCTGATTGAAAAGGACACTTAGGGGTGACCAGTGAGACTTCCTCTCCAGGATCTTGACATTGGCTAATGTTTTGCCGTTGTCCTTGCAAACTACTCAAACCCACAGCCCTGGAGAAATTCCAGTCTTGGAGCTTTCCCTTCCTAACAGCATATGCTGCTCTTTCAACATCCCCTTTGTGCTTGTTTGCTGCTATAAAGCTTTGTGGGAGGCACATGTTACCTATGAAATATGTTTCTCAAACCTTAACTCTCTGAGAAATCAGTTCTCAATTTATCCCCCAATTTTATCACCCAGAGGAGGGCAAAGGTGGGAAAACAGAGTCCATAAAGAATTGAATTCAGAAAGACGGACACTTAATTTAGATATTTTGAAAAATTACAAACCTCACTAGAAGTTTGAAAATAAAGATCTCCATGTATCTAATTAGGCCTCTGCCATAATCTCAATAATATTACTTATGAGAGTTCGGAGCAATACGTATACATTGGCCTCTTAGGTCTTCAAGAATGCACAACTTAATCTACTTGGAAGTAGTTGTGTTGTTGACCACGGGGTTCTTTATATTAGAACAAATTCCAACACAAACTCTGGGACAGTTCTGGAATATTATGAGGGTGAATAACAGGCAGTCACACAACCTAGCATTTTCCTTTAAGCATTTTTATGAGGCAGAGCCAAAGGCTGGCACACCTCTGCTTTACCACAGAGGAAATCTAGGCTAAAAAAGAAATAAGAAGTTTATGAACTATTAAAAAAAAAAAATAAAGCTGCAGAGTTGGGGAGTTATGGATTAAGTTCCGATCCATTAATCCTTTTATTTCCTGACTTAGAGCTGGCTGAAGATGTGTGGCCCTCTGCTGGGTGACAGAAACCCTCATGTGCAGGACACACAGAAAAGGAAGAGAAAAGGCTGGCACAGTAAGGGGCAAACCTGCTAGTTCAGTTGTTAACTTATATTGAAATCTGGAATTCAATAATCTCAGGTCCCCCGGGTAAAGGAAAGATCAGCTCCTCAATTTCACTTGGGAGTTCTATTACATTAAGCAATATTCTGTTTGTCCAGACATGCCATTCTTCTCTTGAAGGAAATTAATTTCTTGATTCTTCCAGAGAATATATGAATAATCCCAATTCAGTGCTTCAAGTTTTCTCAGGGCACTACTAGATGAAATAAAGTCTGAAGTACCTCACATGAGAATTCACAAGATACAAATGGAAACAACAGAGGAAGGACAAGTTGAAGAGGGCAAGGTAGGGGAATTAGGTGTTGACCTTCTTCTCATAAGTCACATATGTGGTTTGTTAACAGTGGTCTATCTTCTTAACTCTTTCCAGAGTAAGGATGTTTTATGATTTCCATAGGAAATTGATTTTTAAGCATGTAAGGCTCTGAACAGGGTAAATTAAAGATTGCAAGAAAAAGAAACACAGTGATTTCTTGTTGTTTAAAAGGCAACTCAACAAGCTTTTACCAGCAAAAGGGTAAGGTTGGGATCAATAAAAGGGCCTTTCCTTTGGAAGCAGATCTGTTTTCAATTTAACACAAATAAACCCTTATGGCAGGCATTCTGAAGACCAAGGAAACATCAAACTATATAACAGATCTGGCCTTGCCAGGAAAATAAAACTTTTCCATTTGAAATGCCCTAACAACAACATCAAAGCAAAACAAACCTTACCCAAGCTGCCCTCCTTCCTCAGCCCTCTGCCTGATAGGCAAAAGCTAGTTGTTCTGAAAAACAAACAAGTCCTCAACATAAAAAGTTGTTATTACTCATCCATGCGATTTTATTCTAAAAGTTGCTCTTTAAGATATCACGTTAAGTGCAATGTTAATAGGGAAATCCTATGTACAAGAAGAGTCTGGTTTGAAAAATACCACAGGATATTGAACATCTTTGATGACAAAACACCTACCCTTAAAGAAATCTTGGTCAAATTCGCCATATTTAATTTTTCTAACAGGCCTGGTTTCCTTTATAAAGTACCAGCTCAACTACTGTGAGAGAGGCTTTTACTATCTTTTGGGAGATATAGAACCAATGGCACTTTTTCTCTGTTTTGGGGTGTTTTTTTTGACAGATCTGAATGCTTGTGCTTGCTCCAGTGCTACAGCTGTTCTAAACATTTATCCCTTCCATATACACATACACTACACCACACATACACATACAACACAAAATGACACACACTGACACCTCATACATGTACAGCACACACACACACACACACACCCATGCCGTACATATACACACCCCACCCCACACATACATACACACTCCACTACACACAACCCTACCCCACTCATACATATCCCACCCCACCCTACCCCACACCCCACTCTACTCCACAGATACACATACCCTATTCCACCTCACATATACGTAAACACCCTACACATACATTAACTCCCCACCCCACACATACATACCCCACTCCAAAAAAACACACACTAACCCCATCCCACCCCATACATGCATACACACTTCATTCACATATAGCACACACATGCACCCCACACCCTACACATACACAACATATACACATACTCCACATCACACATACACACTACAGCACACATATAAACACACATACCACATAGTTACACACACACCAGACACACAAGCCATACACATATGTGTACCATACACACACCAGCCCACACATACACATCCCACACACACTCCCACCACACATACTCACACACCGTACATATACCACAAATATACACATACTCTACACACACCCCATGCTACATATACACATATAACACACACAACATACATATACACCATACTTATACACATCACACACATACCCCACCTGTACACACACACCTCATACACATACATCACATACATATACCATACATAGCATAAACCCTACCATACCACACCTCCCACCACACACACACATACACATATACACCAGAAACATACACACACAATTTTAATTGTTAAATTCATAAATCTGGCAGTGGCTAATTGATGTAACTAACCTTAGATATGCCTATTTTTGAGGTCTTACTAACTGTAACTTCCCTTTCTCCATTCTTTCAAGAAAATATATCAGATTATAAGGTCGCAAAAAAATAAAATAACAATCCTAACCTTTAATCAGTTCTCATTTATAAAAAAAAAAAAAGTAAGACCACATCCTTAAGCAGTTTAAATGTTATTAGAAAAAAAACTGCTGGGATGAGCCCTGGCTGCTGTGGCTCAGTGGATTGAGGGTCCGCCTGCGAGCCAAGTGTTGCTGCTTCGATTTCCAGTCAGGGCACATGACTAGGTTGTACGTCAGGTCCCCAGTTGGGGGCGCGAGTGAGAGGCAACCACACAGTGATGTTTCTCTCCCTCTTGTTCTCCTGTCCCCTCTCTCTAAAAATAAACAAACAAACAAACAAATAATTTTTTAAAAAAACTACTGGGATGTAGCTCTCAAACCATCAGCATCAAAGTTAATCTCCTGCTTAGAATGACCTCCCCTCTAATCCCTGCCCCCACTTCTTCAATTACATAAATCCTGCCAGTACCTCAAGTTCCAGCTACTCTGTAGATGAAAATGCTATAACCTCCCCTCTGTGGACTCTTCCAGAGCTCACAAATCTAAGTTTTCTAAGAGTCAAGGGGGTATATGCATGATGCAAGCCAGGTTTCAGACATATGCATTCACTACTGAGCAGTGGGAACATGGCAACCGGAGAGCACATGCTCCCTTTCACTGGGCAGCAGCCAACCAGCCCCATCCCACTGCTGCTATGTCGAAATGCAGGTCCTAGGCAACCAGGTCTCCCAGTGCTTTAAGAGAAGACCAAAATCTGCATTTTATGTGAAATATCCCTATTTTAAATATTAACTGAATTAGGAAAGTTAATATAACTTTGTGATCTGCATTAGACCCATGGAACCACTAATTTGCAACCCCTGGTCCCTACCAAACATGTAAAACTTAATGATAAATGATAAATGATAAATGTTACAGAGGTGTGGTATTGGGTGTGTCTTATATTACCATTTAGACCAGTATGTCTCACAGAGACATATAGAAACATATAGGTTATATATAACTTGAAAATAAAGCAGGGCTTTATCTAGTTATCTTCAAATTTACCTTAAGTTTCAAATAATGTATAAGAAGGGCCTGAAATAGTCATATTTATAAAAGGACTACAGTCATCAAGTTAAGGGACGCTGAGCCTGATGCTGAGGCCCCAGAGGACAGAGACTACACCCTTACCTATTTTATTCAATTTAGCCAGATTGCACATATAGTACCAATAAATTTCAAAACTATAAGCAAAGTATCTCATTCTTTCATCAGATCTTAGTAAAAGCTTCATGTACCTAAATATTTTTACTCTGTAAGCTTAATAGTTCTAAATTTATCTTAAAAAGTAAAGGAAAGTGCCTGGCACAGAAAAAGCATTCAAAGCGTATTAGTTAAACTTAACTAAAAAGAAATAAACAAAAGACAAAACTTCCACACATCTTGTCTCAGAAGAGAGAGTGCCCTGTGGCTTGGGCTTCTTTTATCAAAAACATACCCATACCTTTTTGTCAGATAAACTTATTTGGTTTTCCTTGTGTAATGGCGTGAATATTGTACAAGATTTCAATGCCTTTTGTTTTCCAACTCGAACTGTCCCTTAGAGGCTCAAAGTCCTGACAAAGTGTTTTGCTGTGTGGAAGTGCTGTCTACATTTGTCTAGCAAACAGGTTGCCAACTAGAAAGCCTGATGGGTCTGTAATTTGTTATGGGCACAACTGAGCTCCAGGCTGCTTCCACCAGAGAGCAAATTCAACATTATAAAGAGAAGTGTGGACAAGAGAGTCTTCTAGCAAGATTCCCAATAACCAGAATATGGACATGAGATACAAAGATGAACAAAACACAGATTGCAGAGAAGGTACAGCTGAGCAGCAGCCTAAGAGAGAAAAGGGAGGATTTCAGCACATTTTTGTATTGAAGGGATAGTGATGGGCACAGAGGAAAGAAGAAAATATCTATTGTCACCTGCTATCCTTTAACAACTGTAAGAATTAGGCCACATTATCTTTGTTTTACAGATGTGGACACTGAGGTTCAGAAAGGCTGTGTAACTTGTCTACAGTTTTACCCAGCCAGGTAGTGGCTGAACTGGAGTTTGGCCAGTTCTTTCTGGCTCTAAAGCTCAGTCCTAGCCAATTTCCAGTAAGTCACCCAGATAGTCTACTCCATTCTGTGAAACTACAGAGTGAGGAGAGAGTATTGTTGATTTTTTAGTTTAATTTTGTTAAAGACATAATAGGCCAACCATAAAAAATTTTTTAAATTAAAAACAACCAGCCAAGCTATAGAAGACCAGTTGATAGAAAATGTATTTTATTCAAGTATATATTAAGCATTTATTAATATATTTGAGATTCCCCAAATAAGATAGAGATAGAAATTCAAATACATTCAAGATAAGCTCAACCATAACCTTCATTTGTCATTATTACATAAATGGAAAGATATTTTCATCAAAAAGAATGTTTGTTCACTTGATCACCAAATATTTACGGAAAAACAACATGAACCCAAATTGGTCTGGAATGGGAGAGGGAGGAGCCACTTATGCTTTTTGATAAGTACTGTGAAGCAAATATTGACGTGCTCCAATAAGAGAATAAATGGAAAATATTCTTTAGACAGGGAGGACAGGGAAGGATTCCCTGAGGTTATGATATTTAAATATTAAGACTGAAATCATGAGAAGGAACCAATCATGTGAGGGGTTGAGGAAAGGGTGTTCCAACCAGAAGGTTGAGTATACGGAGCCAGTGAAGACAACAAGCTCAGCTTATCCTGGGAGGTGGTAGCCAGTGTGAGTGGGTGCAGCAAGCCAGGGTCGGGTGTGTAGTATGAGCTGAGTGGAGAATTGGGTCAGACAGAGCCAGTCAGATAATCATGGGTCTTCTACACAACTAGAGTGGGTTGGATTTTATTCAAGCTCAGTGGAAAACTATTGAACAATTTGGTCTTAATCAAGGGACCACTGTGAACTAATGGATGGTTCTGTTAGCTGTTGCATGAAGAGTTGATCAAGTGAGCACAAGTGTGGAATCTGGAGACCAGGCTGAAGTCTGGGAGACAGCACTTGGATATTCTGATGGATGTGTGCCCTTGACCCTCCAGATTTGCCCTCCACCCTTCCCTATCCTGTTGTCTACCTGTTGGCTTACGGAGATTGAAGCCACAGGTTCCCATGCCTTCTGACTGCCAATGGGAAGCCCCAGCCGGAGTTTAGAGGAAGAGAGAAGAAAGAGGTTGAGACCTTTATTCCTTCAGCTCCCAGCCACCCTCCAGAGTTTATCACAGGCTGCTGTGTCCCTCAACCCAAGACTGCAGGACCTGTCAAAAAGCAGACTCTCCTCAAGCCCTCCCCCAGGATTCCAGCACCCTTCCCTCTCCTTTCTCTTCCAGGCATTGGGTGGTACCAGAAAAGGCTGTTACTAGCCTCAGGGCACTGAACTGGGGGGGGGGGGAGGCTTGAGTTTTTAAAACAATGCCTCTATTAAACTCTAGTCAAATTACACAATTTGCATATGACATATGTTTTCCGCTTGGTTACTTACTGATAAGAATGAGAAAGGCAAGATTTGATTTTGAAAACTTCAGTTACTGTGATCCTTAACTAACATTGTTTGTGATATAAGGGTCACAAACCCAAGAAGGTTAACATGAACCTTTATCTTTTTACCTCTTTAGGAGAACGAACACCATAAATTGTCTGAAGACATAAAATACCAAAACCTCGGGTATCAGGGTTCAGAAAACAAAATAAGAATTCATGATCACGAATATTTGATTTCAGGCCAGTTACCAAGCTTTCTTGCTTAAATATTTAAATTTATATTTCTCATTCAATTTTTCATTATTTAATCAGTATATTATTGGGTGCCTTCTACTTGCAAGGCACTATTTTAGGCCCTAGGGATAGAGTAGAGACCTAATCAAAATTCTTACTTCTTGAAGCTCACACTCCAGAGGAGAGTCAGAAAATAAACAAATCAACCAAATCTTATGTGATCATAAGACACAGTTAAGGAGGATAGAAGGTGGGAAATTTATGAGACAGAAGGCCTTCTTCAATGGTAATATTTGGACAGAGACCTAAAGGAAAGGATGAAGCAAGCAATGATGATATCCAGGGGAAGAATGACCTAGGAGAGAAAACTACTAGAGGCCAAGGTGGGAATTGCTGGACACGTTTGAGTAACAGTAAATGGCCAGTGTGGCAGGAGCAGAGAGGCAATGGCAATTGGTAGCCTGTGCAGTCAGGAAGATAAGAGGGACAAGGCCACTAGCCCCTTTTAGAACTTGGGCGTTTATTTTGAGACAAGAAGCTATTAGGGTTTTGAGGAGAGTACTGACAAAAACTGACTTAGTTTTAAGAGGAACATTTGAGCTGCCCTGTTGCAAATGAAGTGACAAAGATAGAAAGGGAGAAAACAGGCAGGCCAAAGTCTAGGGCAGAGACGCTGGTAGCCAGACCACAGTGGTAGCATTTGTGTTTGATAAGTCTTTTAGATATCCAGGTGGAGGTGAGTAGGCATTGGATGTATAATCAAAGTCTGGAGTTGAGAGAAGAGACCTGAGCTGGAGACAGAAATTTGGAAAACATCAGTGTGCACCTATGAGTCTGCATGAGACCATCCAGGAAGTGAAGAGAGTGAGAAGAGACAAGTTCTAAGGGTGGAACTCTGAGGCATTATAAGTTGGCCAGTCAGAAAGGAGAGGAGGAGCCAACAAAGGAGATCAAAAAGGAGTGCCCGCAGAGTGACAGGAAAACCAGGTGATCCCAAAGCCAATTGGAAAAAAAGTATTTCAGGAAGGAGAAAGTGATCAACTTGTCATGTATTGTTGATGAATAAGTAAGGATAGAACAGAGAGTATAACAAAGGATTTGGCAAAGAAGGTGACTCAGTGATTTAAGTAGTACAGTTGATAGTTGGATGGAGAAAACATGTACAAGCAAACACGTGGTGTGATGTTCTTTGTAGTCTATGGGGAGCATAAGAATGTTTGGTAGCCAGAGGCGTTAAGCAGAATTTCTTTTTAAAAAAAAATTTAATTTGAAGATATTATAGCACTTTTGAATGCTTCTAGGAATTATCTAGTAGGGAGAGGAACTCAAATGATGCAGGAGAGAACAGATAATTGCAGGAACAAGGGGGCGGGTTGAGGGCCCATGAAGGCTGTGGGTGGGGGCAGAACAATTCATCTTCTGCAACAGAGCATGTGGTCCAGTCACAGAAACGCTGGAGAGAACATATGGAGGTTTTCTCCTGACTGAGTTTTTTCAGTGAAACAGGAAGTAAGGTTGTCCATAGAGCAGGACAAGCAGAGAAGCCACTGGAGATCTGAGGAAGAGAAGAGAATGTGAAAGTCATCCAGGGTAAGTGAGGGGAGTTGGGACAGGCAGAAGGATAGCTGGGAAGTGTGCTGGGGTCTAAACTGCCTTTGATGGGAATCCATAAACTCCATTTATATTAATGAAAACCATTAATATTCACCTAAGGTGGGAAAGAAAATAAGATACCATGTGAAGAAAATACAGAAGACATGGCAATCTGAAGCTATAAGAATTCCAAATGTCTCATTTGGTGGTGTTCTAAAGTTCCCACAGGAGGTACTCATCCCCACCTGGGTAAGGAGATGAGGTAGGGCAGTTGCAGTGACTGAAAGAAGTGAACAAAAGAGAGTATGGAGTCTCCACTCTCCTCAACCACATGTGAGCAATTTCTTGAACACAACATTTAAATATATGAAAATGATCTTTATTTTAGGTTCTTTCTCAATTAGCCCTTCATGTTCTGAGAATGTGAGAAATCTGAAACTCTACTTTAAAAGCTTTCTTGTAAATTATCACTGGTATGTAAAAAAGCTTAGCCCCTAGATACAGCAAGAAAAGATAGACTAATGACCCCTGACGTTAGAATTTAAAATGACCTGCATGCAAACCCACTTTCCCCCAACTCTTTTGGAATGCAATGACCAGGGAGAATTAGAATTGCAAAAATGCCCAGAGCCATATGAAAATTATACAACCAAGTAGTTTCACAGCAATATTGAGAAAAGACTACCAAACAAATACAAGATCAACACAGAGAGACAGATGCATATATGTATATATAAGTGAGTGTGTGTGCATGCATGTGTGTCTGAGAGAGAGAGAGGAAGAGAGAGAGCACAACATAAAAAATTTATTTCTTTACTTTGTTCTCCCTGAGCAAAATTTAAAATATAGATACTGGTTTGGTCACATTTCAAGAACGTGACATATGGTTCCTATTTTAGTTCCAAATGATTTTTCGCTAAATGGTTTTTGATATATTTTCTTGTAAATAAATATAAAGGAGACCTTCTGAATATCTGATTTAAAAAATAACAAACTCAAGCAATTCAATTATCAAGATGGATTTTCCAATACTCTCTGATACTATTTTCTTCCAATTGTTATTTCTTATCTTATTAGGCACCACAGAAGTCCAATGCTACAGCTGTTTCTCTCTGGGATTCAGCTAACACTTGGACTGTGACAATGAAAAAGAGGTAGACTGTTTCATGCCTTATAGCCAGAACATATTAAATAATGCAAACAAGTTTTGAAAAATCGTTCAGCCTATATATTAGCTGCACAGGCATTTGCTAACACCTGCCCCCTCTCCTCAGCCCTCATCCTTTTTCTGTCCCTCCCACCCACATAGTGAAAGAAAGAGGAGGTTCTCTACTTGGCCCATGAGAAGAAGAACAGTCAATGCCAAACAATTTCTTCTTTCTCTTCTACTGGCTCCCAAAAAACCTAAGGCAATTTTGTACAGATCTTGGGCTCACATATCCAAATAGAACTCAGTGATTATTTCAAAAGCAGTGCACCCAAGGGTAGACACCTCCTCATGTGTATGGTGAGCAATTAGGTGTGGGACACAGAGTAACTGACGTGGCACTGAAACACCTAGTGTGGATGACATCACACTTTGCCTGCTCTGTATCTGTTCTCCTCTACTTTATCAGTCACAGAACCCTGATTTTTATTTTTATTTTTAGTTTTATTTTTGGAGTGGCCTATATAACAATATTAAGCATCCAGAATTCCTTGCATCTAGGAGTGATCAAAATTCCATTAATTGACTACAAGATCAAAGAGGAGTTGCTAGGAGGGGCTTACAGGAAAGTTTGTTGAAAAGGGAAAATTCAGATGACTTAGTTTGTTAATTGTGCCTTTTGCCCTGGCTGGTTTAGCTCAGTGGATTGAGCGTCGGCCTGCGAGCTAAGTGTCGCTGGTTCGATCTTCCAGTCAGGGTACATCAGAGAAGGAAAACTCTGACTCCAAAAAACCTCCGCTGCCTTGCGGCATACCTCTTCTGGGGAAAGGCTAAGGGAGTAAACCCCGACAGAAAATCCGGAGCCGGAGTCCCTAAGGCGGTTTGACGTTGTAGTCAACACCGGCAACTCCTGCGGCGCACCTGAAGCCAAGCTGTATCGACTCCGTCTTTCCCTTGGATCCTTCAGCTGCGAAGAGAGGGGGGGTCTGCTGCATGGGCAACAGCAGACCCTCCATATCACCCTGCCCAGGCTCTGTAGCTTCAGCTTCACTGGAGAGGACACTCCAGCGTCATCGCAAGATGTCGATTCAACACGGGAGGAGACAGATGCCGTGTCACTCCCGTGTCGGACTGCACAGCCATTCTCGGCGGTGCAGATAGACACTTAAGAAGCTACACCATCGTCTCTCGAGACGGACGGCTGCCGACGACGACGACTTACCTCTTCCTCTTGCCTGCAATGGCCAAAGGTGGAAGAGCCAGTTTGTAAGCATTAGGACAAAAGTCCCGTGGTTACAACCTGACTGCTCCAACTTTGCATAACTGAATAGAAGGACAGAAGGAGCTGGGTTCTGATGGCACTCGGAACTTGTTGCAGTATCATGGAAAAAATAAACCCCTCTTTGGTCAAGCCACCTGTGGTGGTTAAATTTATCTGTCAGCTTGGCTTCGGCAGATATTTGGTCAAATATGTTTTGATGTTACTGTGAAAGTACTTTTTGAGGTAAGATTAAGCTTTGAATCAGTAAACTTTGTTTGAATAAAGCTCCATAATGTGGGTGGAGCTCATTCAATCAGTTGAAGGCCTTAAGAAAAAGACTGACCTCCCCTGAAGAAGAGGAAATTCTGCGAGCAGATGCCTTCAAATTTGAACTGTAATATCAACAGTTCCTGGGTCTCCAGCTTGCCAGCCTACCCTGCAGATTTTGGACCTACCAGTCTCCACAATGATGTCAGCCAATTCTTTAAAATCAAAATCAATCTCTTTCTCCCTCTCCACCCCCCTCTCTACACACACACACACACACACACACACACACACACACACATGCGTGCACGTCTATATATATATGTATCTGTCCAGAAAGTATCCAGCCATGCACTATAAAAAAAGAGACATTTATTGAAGGAGATACAAGATACAAGAAACATTGTACATAGGACAATGACACCTAAGTCACCTTCAAAGTAGACACCTTGGGACCTTACACAGTTTTCCCAACATCTCTTCCATTGTTCAAACTGCTGTGCAAAATCCTTTGTTGGAATTGCCATCAGCTGCTCTGTCATGTTTTCCTGAATCTTATTGACAGTCTGAAATCTCTTCCCTTTCAAAGTTCATTTTAGTTTTGGGAAAAGCCAGAAGTCACAGGGCACCAAGTCTGAGCTGTGGGGGGTCTGAGTCACCTGGGTGATTTGATGTTTTGCCAAAACACTCTGCATGAGACATGATGCATGAGCGGGCACATTGTCGTGATGAAGGTGCCAATTACCAGTTGCCAATAGCTGTGGCCGTTTTTGTTGTATTGCATCTGTCAATCAACAAAGAACTCCTTATTAATTATTTGGCCTGGAGGGGCATATTCATAATGGACAACACCTTCCCAATCAAAAAACACAATTAACACAGTCTTGATCTTGCTAAACTTTGCAATGCCTTCTTTGGGCTCAGAGAACCAGGCAACTTCCATTGGGATGACTGAGCCTTTGTTTCTGGATTATAGGCGTAGACCCATGATTTACCTACGGTTATGACCTTCTTGAGGAAATCTGGTTCATTGAGGAAATCTGGTTTGAATTAAGTCATTAGCAATTGCAGCACAATGTTCCTTCTGCTCCGGCAGCAAAAGCTGCAAACAAATTTTGCCATGATACATTTCATGCCAAGATCCTGAGTCAAATCTCAGACACAGTAGTTTTGGAATTCCCAGATCATCTTCTAGTTCTCATACTATCAGTCACCAGTCTTTGCTGATTGCAGCCTGAACATGCTCAACATTCTCAGGTGTTCTACATGTAGCAAGCCTTTTAAAACATGGATCACTTTCAATAGATTCTTGGTCATCTTTGAAGTACTCATGCCATACTTTTATTTGCTCTACACTCATTGCATAATCCCCAAAAGCCTTCTGAATTATCCGAAAAGTTTCTGCAGAGGAATGTTTGAGCTTAATGCTAAATTTGATGCAGATTCGTTCCTCTATTTGCTCGTTTTGAATGTGATGGACACACAGTTCAAATGCTCACTCAACAACATCTACAGCCCTCACTGACGAGTGCAGTGAAGTTCTCATTGTTCATGCTTGTGCATTCCAACCCACTCTCCCTGGCTACCAGGTTATATCGATGACATACAAATTGTTCTCATTATATTAACAATAGCTGGAATGTCTCTGGACAAATCTTTATTTATTTATATATGTATATATATATATATATATATGTATTTATACACACACATATAAAATTAATATACCTATATTTCACACACATGTGTATGTCGTCGTCGGCAGCCATCCGTCTCGAGAGACGATAGTGTAGCTTCTTAAGAGTCTATCTGCATCGCCGAGAATGGCTGTGCAGTCCGACTCGGGAGTGACACGGTATCTGTCTCCTCCCGTGTTGAATCGACATCTTGCGATGACGCTGGAGTGTCCTCTCCAGTGAAGCTGAAGCTACAGAGCTTGGGCAGGGTGATATGGAGGGTCTGCTGTTGCCCATGCAGCAGACCCCCCCCTCTCTTCGCAGCTGAAGGGTCCAAGGGAAAGACGGAGTCAATACAGCTTGGCTTCAGGTGCGCCGCAGGAGTTGCCAGTGATGACTACAACGTCAAACCGCCTTAGGGACTCAGGCTCCGGATTTTCTGTCAGGGTTTACTCCCCTAGCCTTTCCCCTGAAGAGGTATGCCGCAAGGCAGCGGAGGTTTTTTGGAGTCAGAGTTTTCCTTCTCTGATGTGCCCTGACTGGAAGATCGAACCAGCGACACTTAGCTCGCAGGCCGATGCTCAATCCACTGAGCCAAACCAGCCAGGGGGACATGTGTATATATATATATGAGAACTAGCTTCCCTATTGGTTCTGTTTCTTTGGAAAGTCCTGATTTACACAACTCTAACTGTGTGTCTACTCATTGCTGCTTACTGTAATCATCTCTGATGCTTCTGAGATCTACCACTTCATGAGCTGTGTAACTGTACACACCTTTGTGAGCCTCAGCCTCCAGACCTGTAGAATGGGATGTGAGTAGTAGAGGCTCTGTCAGCAGGTTGTAAGAGCTGCATCAGAAAACATGTGTAAAAGTGCTGTATTAGCTATATAGCCCAATGGGAATGTTAGGAAGCATTGTCATGACTGGCTCACTATGTCAATTCACAACCATAATTCTTCTTCATTCATGGTTGAAAAAAATAATAAATCTTTACATCTGATCATTAAAAAGTCATTATATTATGGCAGTTACATCTGAATAAACCTGAAGGGAAATGGGGAGTCATTATAGAACATGTGGAAGTTCAGAAAAGCACAAGAAAGAAAACAATTGCTGCTGCTATCTACTAATATCTAGCATTTATTGAATTCTTATTGTGTACCAGGCAGTGTAGGAAGTACTTTAATGTATTATCTCTATTCTATTGAGGTTAAGTACTATATTATGAATGACAAAACTAAGGATTAGAGTGAGTAAATAGCTTGTCCCAGGACACACACCTAGTAAGTGCAAAACCAATTCAGTCCCAGGTCTGAATAATGCCAAAGTTCCTGCACTTAACCATTAAGCCACGTGGTAGGTGATGGGCTGTGTCTTTAATAACATATTTGCTAATGCAGACTTAGAATGTGATTGGGTAACCTTTACGCAAGTAAAAACAGTAAATGCACTTTGCTCTGCAAATAAACAAGTCAAAATGCAGGGCTGCTGGCTGTCTTACCCAGTATGGCACTTTATTTTGAAACGAAGCAGAAACTCTTCCATATTAGCTACTCTGCTAACACTGCCTTTTACTCCAGATAAAGATATCCCTTGTGAGGCACCCTGAAGTTTATCAGTAGAAGCCTGGGTTCATCCATGTCAAACTGCCCATTCATTCATGATCTCATTTTATTTTCCCTATAACCTTCTGAGTCAAGAAGGGCGGGTGTTATTAACTCCATTTTCCAGGTGAAAGAACTGACCCCTGGAGAGGTTAAGTAAGTCATCCAAGGTCACACAGCAAAATAGTGGTACAAGCAGGACTGGTAAGCCTGTCTGCAAGTATCCAGCCCAGTATACTTTCCATTATGCTGTTTTCCCTCCACCTGTCACTTCCACCATCCTGAAGGGCTAGGAATTGATGGGGCATGCTAGTATTCCCTCAGGGTAAAATTATCCTGTCGAGGTAGGAAAACATGATTGCACACACCCTATATACACTATAACTGCATCTGACAACATGGTTTTATAACAGTCCCGCCAAGGATGCAGAAAACTCCCAGACTGCCATTCAGAAACAGACACAGAGGATCAATTTCATCATGAAATAAGATTTCCTTGGTTGTGGATGGGTGGGTGGGCAGGTAAGTGGACGAACTGCATTAACAATGGAACAGTAGACTGCAAGGTAAAAGTTATTTTGACTTTCATTGCCATTAAGTAGAGACAATGCAGACTCGGACCCAGAAGGAGGCATGCCCAAGTCAGAATATGGAAAAGCTTCACATAAAACCTTCTGTGACTTTCTACTTCTAAATTGCAGGGTATTAAACATAGTTCTTCAGGATTAACAAATGAATATATTTACTCATTCCATGTTATATTTGTAAAAAATTAGGAGCAAAGGAGTATTGATTAAGAAAAAAATTAATAAGTCACAGGATAAGATCCTGGTCATACTCCATCTTTCCTTGTATGAAAGAACATACAAGTGAAGGTAACATCCTTCATTATCAACTTAGCTTGAAAGCTAGGATTTTCAGATGGGAACGTTTGCTTTTTGTAAGCTAGACAAGCAGATTTTCCTCAATGGCACTGGCCACAATAAAGCAGAAGATAACTTCTCTTCTCTCAACAGTTTAGATGAATGGATATCAGAAAGCAAAAAAAGGAACTGCAAGATATAAAGCTCAAAAGATTTAAAGACAAAAGACTGGAACTGGGAATGGGAGTTCCCAGGAAACTACAATGAGAAGGCTTCTAAACACGCTGTCTGAGCCAGCGCCGGCGACCTTCCGTCAGTGAGGAGCAGCGCTGAACCTGCACTGCCCACAATGATGTTTCCTTGAAAATCATCAGAAAACCTCAAAAGTCTTTTTTTCCCTGCTACATTAGCAAAGGGAAGTTCAGACACCAGGAGACTGGTCACCTTCTCAAAAAGAAATTTGCCGCAGACTCACGGGTGTTCAAAATGTGAACCAAGTTTCCTTTTAAACAAAAATTAATATCAGTGGGTAACAGTTCATCTGCAATGACTTGAAGCCACCAATTTTGGCTGAGCGGTGAGGATATGAGGAAAAGTTGAGGGAAAAGCAACGGAGGAAAAAAGTGAACCAAAGAGACTTTCACTAATGGTACTGGGACCCATATGATCCAGGCATGGTAACATTGTTACAGAAACAGGGGAGTCCAAAAATCCCCAGAGTTTGCTGCTGGGGGATGGGGAGAAGTAAGCAGCTTTTCAAATGCTTCCACATGCCTGAGGCTGGTGGCTACTGTCTTTCTTATGCAAATGGCTTTAATGCATCCAAAGCCTCAGGCAGATGGGAGGAGTCTTGAACCAGGGGACGGTATGGAAAGTACACAGAGCCTACTTAAGGTTCTGTGAATGGTCAGAACTATTTGCAACGCCCACTGCGTCAGATGGGATATATAAGCAGCTGCAGACATTTTAGCTCTGACTCTATCAGACTCTCTCAGATGCTCGCTCTCGGACTCTCTCTGGCTCTCGCTCGTGCTCTCACTCTGGGACTCTCTCAAGCTCTCGTTCAGGCTCTGGCTCTCACTGGCGCTCTGGCTCTCGCTCTGGCGCTCTGACTCAGGCTCTCACTCGCGCTCTCGCTCTGGCGCTCTGACTCGGGCTCTCACTCTAGCTCTCGGGCTCTCTCGCTCTCGCTCTCTCGTGTGCTCCCTCCACGTGGCTTGGTGAAGGGGCCTTCTCCATGTGGCTTGGAGAAGGGGTCTCCAGGCTGCTTTAAGAGGCTCTTGCCATGCAGTTTTGAGAAGGAGAGAAGATCCACACAGTTTGCAGGAAGAAGGCAGTTTGCAAGGAGGCTGAGAATCCAGGCAATCCTGCATTGAGAGCTGGAGGGCACCACAGCACAGAAAGGACCTCCCCAATCAGATTGAATGATTGGCAGCTGCTGGTAAAGCTGAACTGTGTTGGGAAAGTAGGGAAACGGTTTCTCTGACTTCCCTAAAACTAGCCTGGTTTGGCAGTGGGGGAGGCAAGGATATGTGTTTGTGGGTATTTTAAAGAGCATAAGACTTAACAACAGAAATCCGCAAATAACTAAATCTATATAACTGTTAAATAAACAATTCTTTTTCTTTTCACCAAACTCTGGTATTGAGAGTTATAATTTTGGTGGCGGGCAATCGGGCCCCTGGCTGGTTTGGCTCAGTGGATTGAGCGTCGGCCTGCGAGCTAAGTGTCGCTGGTTCGATCTTCCAGTCAGGGCACATCAGAGAAGGAAAACTCTGACTCCAAAAAACCTCCGCTGCCTTGCGGCATACCTCTTCAGGGGAAAGGCTAAGGGAGTAAACCCCGACAGAAAATCCGGAGCCGGAGTCCCTAAGGCGGTTTGACGTTGTAGTCAACACCGGCAACTCCTGCGGCGCACCTGAAGCCAAGCTGTATTGACTCCGTCTTTCCCTTGGACCCTTCAGCTGCGAAGAGAGGGGGGGTCTGCTGCATGGGCAACAGCAGACCCTCCATATCACCCTGCCCAGGCTCTGTAGCTTCAGCTTCACTGGAGAGGACACTCCAGCGTCATCGCAAGATGTCGATTTAACACGGGAGGAGACAGATACCGTGTCACTCCCGAGTCGGACTGCACAGCCATTCTCGGCGGTGCAGATAGACTCTTAAGAAGCTACACCATCGTCTCTCGAGATGGACGGCTGCCGACGACGAATCGGGCCCCTAACTAAAGAGCCCATGGGTTTGTTTTCAACTGGAGCAGCCCAGGGGTTCTGTAACAACATGTCAAGCAGAAAGAAATACAATCCAGGATGCAGAAAATGCTTCACATTTTACTTAGAGTCATGACAAAATGTAAAACAAAAGAGTGCATTCTTAATGCATAGAAGACACCATAAAATCATTCTCTTCTCACTGCTACCTTTCTCAAGATTCTTTCCATGGTTAGGAGCTGGCTCATGACCACTCTCCCCCCGGCCGTGACCCAAACCCTCTGACACCCATTCTGGGCAGCCTCTCTTCCTTGCTTTCTTCATCTCTCAACTCTTTACTATGTAGTTCAACACACCTCTCAATTTCTTTAGTTTTCTTCCACTTTCTTTAGCTTTGAGAAGAGCTGGGAGTTTGCCCAGGGAGCACAATTTCTTCTTACATAAAAGTTAGGGAAATGGTGAAGATCATTAACATTAATACATTAATAATTTTATCCTGCAACACATTATAACATTTTGTCTCTTAGGATTCCATTATTTTAAATGAATCCAAACAAAAGCTAGCACTTTAACAGGGGTGCCTTTTCAAATAGTAGACAAGGAATTCAAGACCTCAAGAGACACAAATGATTCCAGTTTGACTCCACAGATCATCAAAGGTAACAACAGGAGCTAGGGCTGAAAAAAGACATTTGCCTTGTGTCATTCTGATCAAAGCAATCAATATATGCCGGCATTGGGCTAGGTAGTAGGAACACAGAGATGAGGGAAGCAAAATCCTTGTCCTTGAAGAGGTCTAATACAGTGTTTCTCAAACTGCATTCCATAGAACACAAATGTCCCTTGTATAATGGGTTCCATCGTCCAAATACTTTAGGAAATGTGGCATACTAAATATATTTTGAGGTATTTTTCATACCCATCCTAATCTTAAATTTAAAAACCTTTGTTTCTAAGGAACAGACTAACAGTGACCAGAGGGGAGGGAGGGAGGGAGATAAGGAGAGAATAAGGGGAAGGGTTTAGTTAAGGAACTAGTTTAAATGACCCATGGACATGGACAATGGGGTGGGGACTGACTGCGGAAGATGGGATGCAGTGGTGGAGCAGGGGAGAGCAATGGGGAGAAAAAGGAACAACTTTGAAAGAACAATAATAAATACATTTTTAAGTATATTTTATTGATTGTTGTTACAGTAATCCCTTTTTTTTTTCCTTTTGCTCCCCTCCACCCAGTACTCCCCTTACCTACAGCAATCCCACCCCCCTTAGTTCATGATCATGGGTGGTGCACATAAGTTCTTTGGCTTCACCCTTTCTTATATTAACTTCCCCCTGTCTATTTTGTACCAACCGATTATGCTTCTTAATCCCTGCACCATTTCCCCATTTCTCCCCCTTCTGCCTCCCAGCTGATAACCCTCCAAATGATCCCCCTACCTATGATTCTGCTCCTATTCTGATTTGCTTAGTTGGATTTTGTTTTTATTTTTTGACCTTCTTTTTCTTAAATAAGTCCCTTTGACATTTCATATAATAATGGCTGAGTGATGATGAACTTCTTTAGCTTTACCTTGTCTGGGAAGCACTTCATCTGCCCTTCCATTCTAAATGATAGCTTAGCTAGCTGGATAGAGTAATCTTGGTTGTAGGTCCTTGTTTTTCATCACCTTGAATACTTCTTGTCAGTCCCTTCTTGCTTGCAAAGTTCCTTTTGAGAAATTAGCTGATAGTATTATAGGCACCCCTTTGTAGGTAACTCTCTACTTTTGCTGCTTTTAAGATTCTCTCTTTCTCTTTCACCCTTGGCATTTTAACTATGATGTGTCTTGGTGTGGTCCTCCTTTGGCCTAGCTTGTTTGGGACTCTCTATGCTTCCTGGACTTGTATGTCTATTTCCCTCGCCAAATATGGGAAGTTTTTCTTTATTACTTTTTCACTTAAGCTTTCAATTTTTTGCTCTTCCTCTTCTCTTTCTGGCACTCCTATGATTCGGATGTTGGTATGTTTAAAGTTGTCCCAGAGGTTCCTAAGCCTCTCCTTGTTTTTTCAATTCTTATTTCCTCATTCTGTACTGGTTGACTATTTTTTTTCTTCCTTATGTTCCAAATCATTGATTTGAATCTTGGTTTCCTTCCTTTCACCATTGGTTTTGTGTGGGTTTTCCTTTGTTTCATTTAGCATAGCCTTCACTTCTTCCCTTATGCATTTGCTGTACTGAAGCATATCTTTCAAGCCTGTGAGCATCTTTATCACCAGTGTTTTGAACTCTACATCTGTTAGGTTGGCTATCTCCTCATCACTTAGCTCTCCCACTGGAACCTTGATCCATTCCCCCTTTTGAGCCATACCTCTCTGTCTCCTCATCTTGACAGGCTCCTGTGTTTGTTTGCCTCTGTGTCTTAGTTAGAGCTGTCACTCCTATTACATTACATTGTAAGGGGCGGGACCTTAGGTATTCATCATACAGAGCAACCCATTTCACCACTTTGTGACGCTGTGTGTTGGGGAGGGGTCTGAAAGGGAACAATGCCACTTGCTCAGCATTCACCCCCTTTCCAGGCACTTCTCCTGCTTCCTGTATGGGATTGGGGCCTCTCTAGCCACTGCTCTGGCTGTCATTTCCAGAATGGATGGGTCTGCAGACATTCTAGGACCATGGGGGCCCTTTAAAGTAGCGGAATCTGCTGGGAGACCAACAGTTTCTTCCTCCGCCCCAACCCCCACTGGTTTACACAGTCAGAAGCAATGAGGAACTGTGAGCTGTGCAGTCTGGTCTGGTGTTGGGAACACTCCCCAGGTGTCTCTCCCTACTTTTTAATACATGTGACTGCATTTTCTGCCAGCCTGCCACTGCCGCCACTGCTGCCACTGCCACACCACATCCTCTCCACCCAGCTCTGTCCTTCCTACCTGTCTGGATGAGTATTTCTCCTTTATATCTTTGTTTGTTAGACTTCCATGCAGCTAGATTTTCTGGAACTTCTAGTTGTCTCTAGGTTTGAGGTAGTTGTATTCCTTCTTAGTTGTGGAGGGAGACACATGTGCAGTCAAAGCCTCCATCTTGGCCAGAAGTCCAATAAATATATATTTTTTAAAAACTTTGTTTCTTTACTCCATATTTCCCAAATTGAATTTATCACTGACCCATTTGCCTTGCAAAATACACGTCTCGAGATAAGCTTACAAATGTTAACATAGATTCTACCTTTAGCTTAAAAAAATAATTAAAATTTTTTTCGATAAAATAAGGGTAATAAAGACATGTTCATATAAAATATACTGTATTTCAAATGAACAGATAAGTGAATCTAAATGTCATACAAACTGAGAGTGTTTCTGTCTGCACACTGCAATAAGAAAGTGAACAAGAGAAAAATTAATTGAACGTGAATACCTATTTTGCTTGTGTTAGCAGTGGGAGAATTTTTTTAGGCATAACAGGAGAAACTGTAGTAAAATCAGATCCTTAGTATCTATAGGGGTTACAATCAGAAAAATTTTCTGGTATCCAGCAAAGGGCTGGTGACAGATTTCTCATCAGTCAGCTCTACAGCATGGTTCTTCAGCCAGAAACACCCTATCAGTCAGCTCCACAGTTTGTTTTTCCAGCCAGAACAGGCCCCATCAGTCAGCTCCACAGCATGGTTCTCCACCAGTACCATCCCCATCAGTCAGCTCCAAAGCCCAGTTCTCCAGCCAGAACCAAGCCCATCAATGTCAGCTCCACAGCTTGGTTCTCCAGCAAGATGCAGCACTATGGCTGCTTTCTCATCAGACCAGTTCTGCAGAATGGTTTTGGACATTGGTCCTGGACTCTTAGTCTCAAGCCTGTTTTTCTGGGATTCCCAGTGATGTTTTTGAAAGTCTCATATCTTTTAGTAAATTCCTCTTCTTTATAAGCTAACCAGAGCGGATTCTGCTGTTTGCAACTAACACCCCTAATCATATTTCCCATTTCCCACTTCCAGTATCCAGGCAAATAATTGTTTCAACAATTCATAACCTAACATTTTCCTCTAGGGAAACTAACCTGGCAACATTTTCCATGAAGTCGCTACTGCCTCCACTCCCCACCGCTTTACCTCCAAGCTATAAGTAGTCAGAGACCAACGCCTAGTTCTAGAATTCCACCCGCACTCCTTTTCCAACTCAATCTTCTTTCTTAGCCTAAGGCGCTGGTCTAGTTATTGTATGAAATATGCTTTCTGTCAGTCAACCTGGCAACATCTTTTGCTAAGTCAAAAGCCTAGCTCTTCATTTATCTTTCAAGTCATAAGTACATCCCTGGGCACACTGGTGCTTTGAACCCAATGTTTATCTATCCCATTCTTCAACAATCATTTTGTCTACCTATTTTTGTTGTTGTTACACTTTGTGTAGCTCTTCCAAAGTGTTAAGAAATCTGTCAGAGTAATTTCAAAACAGGAATAGAGTGAGCGGTCTATGTGTTAAAAGTAGGCAAGGCTGCCAGGAATTGTGTCCATTCCCAGTGTGGTGAGTGACTGCACAACTCAGGCAAACTGTAGGGACATCCATGGCACACACATCCCCCAACAAGAAGAGAGTCTTAGTGCTTCTCAGGCTTATAGTTTAAGAGCACAGGGTCAAACTAGGCCAATGAAGAAGGTTGCTTAAAAATTGCTAGAGGAAAATACTTAGTCATCTTATGAAGAAGAAAAGGCACATTTCTTTCTTTTTTAACTTAATGCAGTAATTAAGGATTTAGCTCCAGCATGTGAATTCCCATAGAATTCTACTTAGCCCCTTCTCTATGTCAGAGCAAACTTAGTTTCACATCACTGGTGCTTCTCATTTATCTTAATGCCAAGGATTTATTTCTTATGCAAAATTGTTCATTTTTACCAGCCTGAAACTTAAAAAAAAAAGTCACATTCTCTTCTTCAAGAATTTTCATTAAGCCAAGGTGTCATCAAGCTGAAAATCTGCAGACTCAATTTTGGCTTTCTTCCACAGGAAACTGAGAGGAGCCCAATCCCAGCAACAGCAGATTAGCACAGGCACTGCTGATAAATTCTTAACAGTGTTGGGAAGAGAGAAACATACATGGTATTAACAATTTACAGCAATTTCTAAGTTGAACCAATAAGTTTGTTTAGACTGTCCCATGGCCTAGGAGCTGCAGTCTTCAAAAAAAAAAAAAAAAAAAGTCAGGCTTTATTCCCCTGATGTGCACACAGAACATGGGTTAATACTTTGCTACTAAGACCTGGTATCACTAAGATAAAAATTAAACATACAGATGATAGACTAAGTGGATTGCTCACATCTCATCTATGCTTATTGGTTTAGGCACTATAGAATCATCAGCAAAATGTAAATAGAAAAAGTCTCTAACCAGAAAAAAATTATCAAGTTACCTATGCAGTGTCATAAGAAAATAATGAAAGAATTTCAAGGGAAAAAAAATCAAACTTTAGTAAAATACTTCAGTCAAAAAGATAGACATTAACAGTTATGATCTGCATAGCAATAATCAAATCAAAGAAACGTCAAAACAGTCAAAACCCAACAATTAACTCAAGGTTAAAACCCAGAGTAGCTATTTATTAGTGCTCATGCTACTCTCTAGCTCTGGGTCTAATTAAGCTCAAACATCTGCTTAGGTTTAACCCTCTGATCATATGGGTGTCTAATATCTTTCAGTAGAATTTTCTTGATTGCTAAGGAAAAACTCCTTGCTCATTCCATTAGTCTTTATAATCATGGTATTAAATCATTCCCCCTAGCGTTTTCCCCCAGCTACCATTTGTGTTCCATCAAAGCATATCTGTTTTCCTTGAATCTCAGCTTTTAGATGTCAGTAGCCATTTGGTAATTTTTCTTCTTTTCTCATAAATTAAACCATTGCAGCATCTTGCAAATGACCTGGCTACTGCTTTAAGACTTGAGCTGTAACTGGAGCTTGCTACCAAGCTCTCTAATTAAGCCACAATATCATCATTCCTCTAGTTTACAAGATAATCATCAAATTCCCTTTTGTTAAACTATTCGGCCTATGGCCTTATGGTTTATTCACTTGGGAACTAGATTACAGTTTCCCAGACTTAAGCTACAGTGGAATTATTGTGATGTTACAAATTAAATTAATGCCAAACAATGCCAGCCCAGTTTCTGGCTTAATATCATTTCCTTTCATATGGCTACATCATCATTTTGTCTTCATTAACCCTCTTTATTAGTATTTTCACAAGTGTTTCTGAACTCAGTCTTCCTGTTGAATTAAATCATTTCTATTGGAATGTGGCTGCTCATTTTAGGACTAAAAATTTTAGTCTGGGTCTACAGTTACATATTTAGTGGATGAGCTTAAGGAAGATATGAAAATGGTAAAATTACCTTCGTGATGGCATCGTAACTGATAGAACAAAGTACATTTTATAAAACTTTCACATACCTTATCTCATATTATCCTTAAGAGAACTCAGAGGTTGGGGAGAACATTTTATTGCTCACTGGTTTCCAAACTATCAATGTGTACCAAGTCCATGACATTGTTTAAACCAACACAGCTCCTTTTACATCATTTTACTTTATTTTTCAACAATCTAAATAAGACCATCATTTAAACAAAGGGTACTCTGGCTTTTAAATAAGGGAAGTTTGAAAGTCTCTGTTACAGAGGAAAGAATCAAAGCTCAGAACAGAAGTGGGTTTACCAAAGTCAAAGAGTGAACAATTGAAAACAATCCAGGTTCCCTCCCTCCAAGGACCAACATTTGGTTTCAATACACTTATATTCCCTGAAGAATAGAGAATGCATTTGTGAACTTGTTTTCATCACTTTAATGTATTTTTAAATAGTCTTCTTGTTGATTGCCAAGAGTTAGGCTCTAGATGGTCTATATATCTCTTCCTGATTCATAATAACTGACTCTTAAGTCTTTTATTAACCAGTAAGCTCACCTTAAAGCAGCCACTGGGCCACACTGGGAACCCAAAGGCACACAGAAGGCCAGGGAGATTATCTCTATGCCAGACAAGACACACAATCATGGGACATCTGTGAAAGAATTAAAAACCTAGAGAAAATTCACTAAAAATGTAGAACAAATGACAAAGATCTATCAAGTCCTGAGGAAAGAAACATTAGTAAGTTGGTTAATATGAAAAGAAGAAAAAGAAAAAGAGGAAAATAAAGCACAGGGAAACGGCCCATCCACTTGCCGTTCTTCACTGCTTTTCAAATTAACGAGAGACAAGTTAATAGCTATTTGATCTCTCTAGGGACCAGTTTCCTCATGGGCAAAGTTTATATGCTATTTCTACTTTTCTCTACTTTGAAGTCTGTGAGGAAAAAATGCCACAAGATAAAATACTCTGATGGGTCTTAGAAAACCATAAGGACTTCCACAAATATAGTAATAGGAAAGGTGCTGCATCAGTGAATGATGAAAGATGGAAGGTACTAAAGGTAGTTAACAACTTGTATAACTGTCCAAAAATTATTTTATAATATATTTAAATTTTTTTAAATTGAGAACTCTCAAGATAAACACAATTGCAAGAAATAGTCCCAAAGCTGAAGAACTTGTTCCAAGGAAAACCTTAGGAGTCTCTGCAAAGGGGATCCATCATCACTGATCCCAGCCCTCAAACCCAGGGAAAGTGAAGTTTAATCACTCAGAATATGTTGATGAAAACCCACTGGGTGTCACGTTCTATTCTAAGTTTTGAGGAGACGTTAGTGAGCAAAACAAGCTCTTCTATAAAATCCTTTAGATGAGGAAGGAGGCAGGAGGCACTTTCTGTTAAGAAAGGAAGAAACAAGAGGGACTTCCAGCCAAGACGGAGGTGTAGACAGACACGCTGTGTCTCCCTTCACAACTAAGAAGGAATACAGCCACCTCAAAACTAGAAACAGCCAGAAGTTCCAGAAAATCAGACTGCATGGAAGTCCAGCAAACAAAGATATAAAGAAGAAATACTCATCCAGACAGATAGGAGGGGGGAGCTGGGGCAGAGAGGACAGGGTGTGGTGGTGGTGGCAGCAGTGGCGGTGGCAGTGGAAGGCCAGCAGAAAGCGAAGTCACACATTTTAAAAGTCAGGAGGGACACCTGGAGAGCATTTCCAGCTCCTCACCACACCTCACAGCCCATGGTCCCAGCACTGGGGAAAATCAAGCCTCATTGCTTCTGATTGTGCAGACCAGTGGGGGTTCGGGTGGAGGCAGAAACTGCCGATCTCAGCAGATTCTGCTTGTTTAAAGGGCCCCCACGGTCCTAGAATGTCCCTAGACCCACCCCCTCTGGGAATGACAGCCAGGGCAGCAGCTGCAGGGATGCCAGTCCGGTGCGGAAGTGGGAGAGCTGCCTGGAAAAGGGGTGAGTGCTGGGCAGGCGGCATTGTTCCCTCTCGGACCCCTCCCCCACACACAGCGCCACAACGTGGTGAAACACTTCACCCCTTACAACGTAACAGGAGCAACTGCTCTACCTGGGATGCGAAGGCAAACAAACACATGAGCCTGTCAGAATGAGGAGACAGAGAAGTGTGGCCCAAAAGGGGAAATAGATCAAAGTTCCAGTGGGAGAACTAAGCGATGAGGAGATAGCCAACCTAACAGATAAGAAGGGAAGTGGAGTACTGGGCACAGGGGAGCAAAGGGGAAAAACATTGGAACTACTGTAACAACATAATCAATAAAATATACTTTAAAAAATGTTAAAAAAGAAAAAGAAAAAAAGACTGTCACCCACAAGTAACTTATGGAAATAAAAACATTATTATTTTATAAGCTAACCTAGCTGGCATCTTAAACTAATATCCTAAAGTTACTAAGTTATTCATAACAATTTCACGAAGAAATGTAATAAGAACAGAGATGGTTCACATACTAGCTCTGCTACTTACCAATAACTGACTTCAAATAAGTTATTTCATATCCCTGAGTCCCAGTTACTTCATCAATAAAATGGAGATAATAACAGAACCCACCTCATAGGGACATTGTGAAGATAAAGCATGTCAAATATTATCATGGTACCTGGCATAGAATAAGTTCTGAATTGATGCTTATAGACAATTATAATTATCATCTGAAAAGCCTGGTGTTGTTTCAGACAAATATGAGAGACGCCATGCATGAAGAGGAATGTATATTTTTCATCTTGAAATTAACAGTGTCTTGCACAGATCCTATCACAAGGTAGAAGTTTGATAAATACTTGTGAATAAAGAATGAGTGAATGAATGGGCTTCTTTTCTCATTCCATCAAGGGCCAAGTCTATATTACTAAATTGACCTAGACCAAAAAAAATTTTTTTAAGTGTTTAAATCCAATTCAATAAGTTTAAAAATTAATCCCTTTCAGTGAATTCTCTACATTTATTCAGGAAGGGGTAGGAGAAGCCAGAGGCACTGCTACAACTTAACAACACAACCTGGTTATTCAACTTTCAGTGAGAAGTTTACCTCACTGGGAAGAATTAGAAGGTTTCTTTCCCCTTTCAGAATCCTGATAATCACCTTTAAAAGAAAAGCCAGAGAGAGAGAGAGAGAGAGAGAGAGAGAGAGAGAGAGAGAGAGAGAGAAACAAAGAAAGAAGAAAGAAAGAAAGAAAGAAAGAAAGAAAGAAAGAAAGAAAGAAAGAAAGAAAGAAAGAAAGAAAGAGAAAGAAAGAAAGAAAGAAAGAAATAGAAGGGAGGGAGGGAGGGAGGGAAGGAAGGAAGGAAGGAAGGAAGGAAGGAAGGAAGGAAGGAAGGAAGGAAGGAGGGAAGGAAGGAAGGAAGGAAGGAGGGAAGAAATGAGGGAGGAGGAAAGGAAACAAGACAAACAGGAGAAGAAAAAACAGAAGATGGAGAAGAGAAAGGTCTCCTCATTTTAGAGATATATCCCCACCCCCTGACTCAACCCAGGGAGATGAACTATTCTGTCAGCAGCTTGTAGCTACAGTTCTCAACCAAGGGATAAAGTGCGGGCACTTCCTTCCAGCAACGGCCATGTAGATGAAATCTTGTTGCGAGTGTAAAGGAATATGATTTTTTATATTGGAAAACATATTTATATAAATGGCACCAATTCTACCTAAAAGAGCAAAGTATCGGGAAATGTGAATTTGCATAAAATTCTTACCACAGCTTATTACACATACTGTTTTCTTGCATCTTTATCCATCCTCTGCCCTGGCTGGTTTAGCTCAGTGGATTGAGCGTCGGCCTGCGAGCTAAGTGTCGCTGGTTCGATCTTCCAGTCAGGGCACATCAGAGAAGGAAAACTCTGATTCCAAAAAACCTCCGCTGCCTTGCGGCATACCTCTTCAGGGGAAAGGCTAAGGGAGTAAACCCCGACAGAAAATCCGGAGCCGGAGTCCCTAAGGCGGTTTGAGGTTGTAGTCAACACCGGCAACTCCTGCGGCGCACCTGAACCCAAGCTGTATCGACTCCGTCTTTCCCTTGGACCCTTCAGCTGCGAAGAGAGGGGGGGTCTGCTGCATGGGCAACAGCAGACCCTCCATATCACCCTGCCCAGGCTCTGTAGCTTCAGCGTCATCGCAAGATGTCGATCCAACACGGGAGGAGACAGATACCATGTCACTCCCGAGTCGGACTGCGCAGCCATTCTCGGCGGTGCAGATAGACTCTTAAGAAGCTACACCATCATCTCTCGAGACGGACGGCTGCCGATGAAGACGACGACGATCCATCCTCTAGAGGAGCACTGCACAAACGTTACTTCCTCAGAGAAACCCCCCTCACTCCTCAGCCTGGGTGCAGTACTGTATTACATGCTCTAACAGTATCTGGTACCCTTCCTCAAGAGTGGCTAGCACTACTATAATTAAGTAATTATTTGGATAATTGTTTAATATCTGTCTGCCTGTGTACCCTGAAATCACTCACAATCACTCACACTTGTACATTGGCTTACATGAAATAGATAAGTGAATATATACATGTACAGGTGATCTTAATTATTTGTGGATTCTGTATTTGTGAATTTGCCAACTTGCTAAAATTTATTTGTAACCCCAAGATCAATACTCATGGCACTTTGAAGTCATTTGTGACCATGCACAACCGTAAAAAAATTGTCACCAGACACACACATTCCTCACTGAGGTAAAAAAATATGACACTCTGCCTCCCTGTACCAGTGTCTTTTTTGTGGTCTATTCAGTACCATGTTTTTCACATTTCTTGTGCTTTCTGTTGGTGATTTTACTGTTCAAAATGGCCCTCAAGTGTAGTGTTGAAGTGCCACGTGATGTTTCTAAGTGGCAGAAAGCTTTGATGTGCCTTCTGGAGAAAATACAAGTGTTTGACAAGCTTTATTCAGGTACAAGTTACAGTGCTGTTGGCCATGATTTGAATGTTAATGAATCAACAATGTGTATTAAATAAAGTGTCTTTAAACAAAAACAAACATAAAACAAAGTTACATATTGTTCAGTTAACTAAAATGTTATGGTCAGAGGCCCCCAGGAACCGAATCATGTAAAGAACAATGGTTTAGTATCATATATGGCACGTTGAATTTTACCTTAAATGTTTTACAATGATTAAAATCTAAATTATTTACATTTTACCCACTAATAATAAACACTACACAATTCCAAACTATGTTTATCCCTAGAAGAAAGAAAACTTGATATGAAGCACTGACTTAAGACATTCCCTAAAGTGAACTAACCACAGGTAAAAAACAAAAAGTTGAATAAAATACATATATATATACAAGAATATTGATCTTAACCTGTTCCATTTGTATGGTGGACAGTAATCTAAATTTAAGCTTCTTTAACATCCAGACTTTTTGCAGGCAGTAATTTCTAAGTACTTAACTCTGTATCCTTTGACTAATAGACACTATTTCTTAGTAAAACTTTTAATTAGATGTGTTTGTTGAGAGTAAAAATAGAAAGAAAAAAAAATCCTGGTAAATTGTTCTACGGAAATTCTGATAGTAACTAGAACAATCATACCATTAATAACTCAATGCTGGCTGAAAACTATACAATCTTGTGTGATTTATACAGACCAGAGTTGGCACATGTTGTAGCGCAGGTAGATACAGGGGCACCAAGAAACCACTTCACAGTTTTTCCAGAAGTGTAGAGTCAAAAAGGTCACTTGTGGTAAAAGATCTTTTGGATTAGTCTTTTAAATCAATGCATGAATTAGAGATAATTTACATATAAATAGGCTAATACTCTGGCTTTGAAATTAAATGAATTTTTAAAAGAGTTAAGTAACTGCAGAAAAGGTCAGTGAGGTATTAAGTATACATAAAGTGATTTTTGAAAACTACTTGTCTTGTTGGTTTATTAATATTGTGTATTCGTTCTCAGTGTTGTTCTAAAAATTGCATGCTTAATTAGCAATGCACCAAAGTCAAAGTAAGGCTCCAAAAATAAGAAAAACCTATTTTCCAAATCAGTATTTGGAAGAATAGGTCTATAATCTAGACATGAAAATAGTCAAAATTAACCTTTGCTTACATATTAATACATACTGATTCAAATACGAGGTCTGTCCAGAAGGTATCCAGCCATGTAATATGAAAAACAGAAACATTTATCAAAGAAGATACAAGATACAAGAAACATTGTACATAGGACAATGATGCTAGAGTTCCCTTCAAAGTAGGTATCTTGGGACCTCACATAGTTCTCCCAGTGGCCATCCACAGCCCCATCATTTTTTCCTGAATCTCATCAAAGGTCTGAAATCTCTTCTCTTTCAAAGGTGATTTTAGTTTTGGGAAAAGCCAGAAGTCACAGGTGCCAAATCTGGGCCCTGGTAGGAGCTGAGTCACCTGGGTGATCTGATGTTTTGCCAAAAATCTTTGCATGAGACATGATGCATGAGCAGGTGCATTGTCATGATGAAGTTGCCAATTACCAGTTGCGGATAGCTGAGACCTTCTGAATCATCCAAATAGTTTTCATGGAGGAATGTTCAAGCTTAAAGCAAAATTTGATGCAGATTCGTTGCTCTACTTGTTCATTTTGAATGTGATGGCTACACTGTACACATGCTCATTCAATGATGTCTACTGCCCCCACTGACTAGTACAGTGAAGTCATCATTGTTCACACATGTGCATCCCAGTCCACTCTCCTTGACTGCCAGGTTACATTGATATCACACAAACTGTTCTCATTATATTAACAACGGTTGGACTTTTTCTGTACAGACCTCAAATACCACAACATAATCTAAGGAAGCATGCATCATTCCAGTGAAATTTACTTTGGTATTTAGCTTCACTGATAAATTATAGCTTTTCCCAAAACACAAAAGCTAGATGGTCCACTGAGTTATCAGAGGGGGATCATAATCATAATCTCTAATCCCAATTTGCCCCTTTGGAGTATAAACCTGGAGTTATTCCAACTATGATGAAGGGATAAAACCACCACCCCTCTTATAACATAGTGTACCTTAAAAAATCTTGAACCCCAGGATAAATAGGTGGTGCACAGGGCATTTTGGGGACAGTGAAACTATTCTGTGTAATACTGCAATGGTAGATACATGTCATTATGCATTATGCTACTGTGCAACACAGAGCAATCCTAATATAAAGTAGGGACTTCAGTTAACAATAATGTTAACTAAATTGTAACAAATAGCTCATCAATTATAATAAATGTACCAAATACTAGGTGTTAATTAAAGGGAAATTGTGGGCAGGCTGAGAGGGACTATATGGAAACTGTACTTTCTGATCAATTTTTCTGTAAACCTAAAGCTACTCCAGAAAATAAAGCCTGTTTTTTAAGTTGGTGAGACAAGTGCAATAATATACTCAGAAACACTTTCTTGAGATAAATGGTTTACAAACTATACTCAGAGGAGCACTATGAGCCTTAGGAAATGATTCACTGACCACTTGGTTTGGGGATGTTTGGGGAAATGGATCAGGGGAAAAAAGGAAGCAATGAACAGGAGGCAGCTCAAGCTCTGTCTCCAGCTTCTACCCATTTCAAGCAGGGTAACTCCCCTTTCATCTGTTGTACATATTGTTTTTCCACATTGGAGTCCATTAAAAAAAGGGTTCCTCAGCTAAAGAAAAAAGAAGGCATGAAAAAGACACAAGCCCCTCACAATACCTAGATAACAATCCCATATATTAATACTTTGAGCTACTGACTAAATAAGCATTTAACTCAAACTTCACACCTGACCATTATTACAACCCATGACTGAGCCAAGCAGAAGCTGAATGAATATATTGGAAGTCTAACTGATCAGTACTTACATCACCCAGGCACCCAATACTTCTCACTAGTATATGCAACAAACTTTGGAGGGACAAGGGAAATACAAAGCAGAGTTCCAAGAAGTTTATAATCTTACAGGACAGATAAAACTACTACTTATAACAAAATATGAATACAATAGAAAATGTCTGAGGCATTCAGTATCTAGCTTAATGAGCTAAAACAGATTTCAGGTCTTCTGTCAAACAGCAGATCAACAACCCTGAATCATGTGAGAGTGAGTGCAAATGAGAGCATTCCAGTGCCCAGTTAAGTCTCACTTCCCTAAATCTTTGTTTCCCTCTGAAAATGCAAAGTGAACGACAACAATCAGACATCAGCAATGGAAAGTGTCCAGATGAGAGACACGAATAAAAAGAACAGAAGCAGAATGTAAGCAATGCTTCACTGTTTTATCTTCAATTGCATACGCACCTCTTCTCAAAATTGGTGTTTCCCCATGAGTACTCACTAATGAATCAGGTCCCATGATCTTGTAGATGGCAGGCTGGTTCCAAACAAAGGTACAGAAGACTGAATGACCTCTTTCAGGGGCTACTGGGAAATGTCCTAACAGCAGAAGCAGCAGCTTCTGATCAGGGTGGCTTCCTGCCCAAGACCTCCTCAGCCTACTTCAGAAATAAACAACTCAGACATTGTTTTTTCCTGAATATCCAGCACTACAGTAAAGAGAAAAGACTCAGCTATTTATGACAGGTGCAGAGATATTTTTCAAGTCTCTATGTGTGTTATGCTATAAATTATCCTGTTTGTGGGTTTGAGACTAAATATTCATGTATACAGATCTGTACACACACACACACACACACACACACACACACACTACATTACAATTAAAACCATGTTGTCAACAGCCAGTCAAATCCAGAGAAATTTATCGTTCTAAATGCAGGCACACATTCAGGATAAAGACAGGAGGATTATAAATGCTTCAACAATTACCAGAATAAATAAAGTGCCTGAGTAGCATACACATTTGCAACACAGTCTTGCTGGTTCACACTGATGACCAACCAGCATGCCTGTTGCAAATGAGAGCCTGGGAGATCAAACATGATTAAAAATGCAAAGATGCTGCACCCAAATAACATGCTTTATTTGACAAGGAACTCTGGACTCAAAGGCACCAATGCAATCTATGATAAAAGTGCTTTTTTGTTAATTCACTTGCCCACTGAGACCCCTACAAAAGAATCACAGTACAGGACCCTCTTAAAGTAGGCCAAGTTCTTTTATTTATTTATTTATTTGTTTGTTTGTTTGTTTATTTATTTGGTTTTTCAATTACAGTTGTCCCCTTTTCCCCCAATTTCTCTCCCCCACCCAACCCACCCCTTCTCCCGCAATCATATCCCTCCCCGTTGTCCATGTCCATGAGTCATTTATACAGGTTCTTTGACTAAACACTTCCCTTACTTATCCCCCTTCTCTCCCTCTCCCCTCCCCGCTATTGACTGCTATTCTGCTCTTTGTTCTATTTAGTTCCTTTGTTTGTGTTGTTCTTTAGTTTCCTGTATTAGGTGATATCATATGGTATTTTTCTTTCTTTGCCTGGCTTATTTCACTAAGCATAATTCTCTCTAGTTCCATCCATGTTGTTGCAAATGGCAGCAGTTCCTTCTTTCTTTCTGCTGCATAGTATTCCATTGTGTAAATGTACCACAGTTTTTGGATCCACTCATCTACAGATGGGCACTTAGGTTGTTTCCAGCACTTAGCTATTGTAAACAGTGCTGCTATGAACATAGGGGTGCATAAGTTCTTTTGAATTGGTGTTTCAAGATTCTTCGGGTATAATCCTAGTAGTGGAGTCGCTGGTACAAAAGGCAGTTCCATTTTTAATCTTTTTAGGTAATTCCATACTGTTCTCCATAGTGGCTGCACCAGTCTGCATTCCCACCAACAGTGCAGTAGGGTTCCCGTTTCTCCACATCCTCGCCAGCACTTGTTGTTTGTTGATTTGTTGATGATGGCCATTCTGACTGGTGTAAAATGGTATCTCATTGCGGTTTTTATTTGCATCTCCCTGATGGCTAATGATGTTGAGCATTTTTTCATGTGTCTATGGACCTTCTGTATGTCCTCTTCGGAGAAGTGTTTGTTCAGTTCCTTTGCCCATTTTTTAATTGGGTTGTTTGTTTTCTTGATGTTGAGTCATATAAGCTCTTATATATTTTGGAAATCAGTCCCCTGTCTGTGATGTCATTGGCAAATATGTTTTCCCATATGGTTGGTTTCCTTTTCATCTTGCTGATGTTTTTTTTTTCCTGAGCAGAAACTCTTTAGTTTGATGTAATCCCATTTATTTATTTTTTCCTTTATTTCTCTTGCTTTAGGAGATGTATCCGTGAAGAAATTGTTACGTGAGATATCTGATATTTTCTTGCCTATGTTTTCCTCTAGGACTTTTATGGTATCACGGCTTACATTTAAGTCTTTGATCCATCTTGAGTTTATTCTCGTGTGTGGTGTAAGTTGGTGGTCTAGTTTCATTTTTTTGCACGTCCCTATCCAGTTCTCCCAGCACCATTTGTTAAAGAGGCTCTTCTCACTCCATTTTATGTTCCTTCCTCCTTTATCAAGTATTAGTTGACCATAGAGGCCTGGGTTTATTTCTGGACTCTCTATTCTGTTCCATTGATCTATATGTCTGTTCTTATGCCAGTACCAGACTGTTTTGATTACAGTGGCTTTGTAGTATTGTTTGATATCTGGTGTTGTGATTACTCCTGCTGTGTTCTTCTGTCTCAAGATTGCTTTTGCTATTCGGGGTCTTTTTTGGTTCCATATGAATTTTTGGAGGATTTGTTCTAGGTCTGTGAAATATGTCATTGGCATTTTAATAGGGATTGCATTGAATCTGTAAATTGCTTTGGGTAGTACGGCCATTTTGATGATGTTGATTCTTCCCATCCAAGAACATGGTATTTGCTTCCATTTATTTGTATCTTCCTTCATTTCTTTCTTCAATGTTATGTAATTTTCAGAGTACAGGTCTTTTATCTCTTTGGTTAAGTTTACTCTTAGGTACTTTATTTTTCTTGTTGCTATAGTAAATGGTATTTTCTTTTTTGTCTCTGTCTCTGCTATTTCATTGTTGGTGTACAAAAATACCTTAGATTTCTGTATATTTATTTTGTACCCTGCGATTTTGCCAAATTCACTTATTATATCGAGTAGACTTTTAGTGGAGTTTATAGGATTTTCTAGGTATACTATCATGTCATCTGCATATAATGATAGTTTCACTTCTTCTTTCCCAATTTGGATGCCTTTTATTTCTTTTTCTTGTCTGATTGCTGTGGCTAGGACTTCCAACACTATGTTGAAAAGGAGTGGAGAGAGTGGACAACCTTGTCTAGTTCCTGAGTTCAGGGGGAATGCTTTCAGTTTTTGTCCATTGAGTATGATGTTGGCCTCAGGCTTCTCATATATAGCCTTAATTATGTTAAGGTATGCTCCCTCTATTCCCATTTTGCTGAGTGTTTTCATCATAAATGGGTGTTGTACATTATCAAATGCTTTTTCTGTATCTATTGATATGATCATGTGATTTTTGTCTTTCATTTTGTTTAGGTGATGTATTATATTTATTGATTTGTGAATATTAAACCATCCTTGCATCCCTGGAATGAAGCCCACTTGATCATGATGTATGATCTTTTTGATGTATTGCTGGATCCTGTTTGCCAATATTTTATTGAGGATTTTAGCATCTATGTTCATCAGTGATATTGGCCTGTAGTTTTCTTTCTTTGTTGTGTCTTGACCTGGTTTGGGGTTTAGGATAATACTGGCTTCGTAGAAAGAGTTTGGGATTTTCCTCTCTTCTTGGATTTTTTGGAACAGTTTGAGGAGGATAGGAGTTAGTTCTTCCCTGAATGTTTTGTAGAATTCGCCTGTGAAGCCATCCGGTCCAGGGCTTTTGTTTGCAGGGAGATTTTGGATTACTGTTTCAATTTCCTTCTTTGTTATTGGTCTGTTGAGACTTTCCACTTCTTCTTGATTCAGTTTTGGAAGGTTGTATGTTTCTAGAAATGTGTCCATTTGTTCTAGATTGTCAAATTTCTTGTCATAGAGTTGTCTGTAGTAATTTCTAACTATCATTTGTATTTCTGTGATATCAGTCGTGATTTCTCCTCTTTCATTTCTGATTTTGTTTATTTGGGTCTCCTCTCTTTTTTTCTTGATTAGACTGGCTAGAGGCTTGTCGATTTTGTTTATTTTTTCGAAGAACCAGCTCCTAGTTTTGTTGATCTTTTGGATTGTTTGTTTAGTCTCTATGTCATTTAGTTCTGCTCTGATCTTGATGATTTCCTTCCTTATTCTTGCCCTAGGCTTTGATTGTTGTTGTTGTTCTAGTTCTTGTAGCTTTATGGTTAGGTTTTTTATTTGAGATTCTTCTATCCTTTTCAGATATGCCTGTATTGCTATAAACTTCCCTCTCAGGACTGCTTTTGCTGTGTCTCACAGGTTTTGGGCTGTTGTGTGCTCATTATCATTAGTTTCTAGAAATTTCTTGATTTCTTCTTTGATGTCATTGTTAACCCATTCATTATTTAATAGCATGTTATTCAATCTCCATGAGTTTGGGTGTCTTTGATTTTTTTCTCTGAGGTTGATTTCTAGTTTCAAGGCATTGTGATCTGAAAAGATGCTTGATATGATTTCAATTCTCTTGAATTTGTTGAGGCTTGTTTTGTGTCCTATCATATGGTCTATCTTTGAAAATGTCCCATGTGCATTTGAAAAGAATGTATATTTTGATTCTTTGGGGTGGAAAGTTCTATATATATCAGTTAGATCCATGTGGTTTAGTGTGTTGTTCAATGCCTGTATATCCTTGGTGTTTCTTTGTTTTGATGATCTGTGTATTGTTTATAATGGATTGTTGAAGTCCCCTACTATGAGTGTGTTGTTGTTAATATCCTTTTTGTGGTCTTCTAGTATTTGCTTTATGTATTTGGGTGCTCCTATGTTGGGTGCATATATGTTTATCAAAGTCAAATCTTCTTGATGGATTGTTCCTTTAAGTATTATGAAATGTCCTTCTTTGTCTCTTTTTATTGCCCTTGCTTTGAAATCCGTTTTGTCTGATATGAGGACTGCCACCCCGGCTTTTTTTTCCGGTCCGTTTGCTTGGAATATTTTTTTATATCCCTTTACTTTCAGTCTGTGTAAATCTTTTGTTTTGAGGTGTGTTTCTTGTAGACATAAAATATGTGGGTTCTGTTTTCTTATCCATTCCGTTACCCTATGTCTTTTAATTGGAGCATTTAATCCATTTACATTTAAGGTTATTATTGATATGTATTTATTCATTGCCTTTTGTACCTCTGTTCCTCTCCTCTCTTGTTCTTTTCTTCTTTTTTCTTAGAACACTCCCTTTAGCATCTCTTGCAATGCTGGTTTGGTGGACATGTATTCTTTCATTCTTCCTTTGTCTGAGAAACTCCTTATTTCACCTTCCATTTTGAATGAGAGCCTTGCTGGGTAGAGTATTCTTGGTTGTAGGCCTTTGTTTTTCATTGCTTGAAATATTTTTGACCGTTCCCTTCTGGCTTGTAATGTTTCTGTTGAGAAATCAGTTGATAGCCTTATCGGAGCTCCCTTGTATGTTATTTGCTGTTTTCTCTTGCTGCTTTTAGGATTCTCTCTTTCTCTTGAAATGTTGCCATTTTAATTATGATGTGCCTTGGAGTGGGTTTTTGGGGGTTCCTCTTCATTGGAACTCTCTGTGCTTCCTGAACTTGTATAACTTTTTCTCTCATCAGGTTCAGAAAATTTTCTGTCACTATTTCTCCTATCAGTTTTTCAATTCCATGGTCCTTTTCTTCTCCCTCTCTAATTCCTATGATCCTGATATTATTTCTTCTCATGCTATCCTGTAATTCCCTTACATCTTGTTCATATTCTTTCAATCTTTTTTCATTTTGCTGTATTGTCTGGGAGTTTTTCTCTACATTATCTTCTAACTCACTAATCCGATCCTCTGCTTCATTTAGTCTGCTTTTGAGTGATTCTACTGTGTTTTTCAGTTCAGAGATTGAATTCTTCAATTCTTCCTGGTTCTTGTTAACAGTTTCTATGTCTTTTTTTATGCTGGTGTAGTTCTCTGCAAGTTCCCTGTAATTTTCTTGGAGCTGCTGGTAACTTCCTTGGAGGTTGTCATAGTTGATTTTAAGGTTGTCGAGTATATTGAGCTTCTTTACCACCATTGTTTTGAATTCCATGTCTGATATTTGGGCTATGTCTATTTCATCTCTCTCTCTTTCTGAGGATTCCTCTTTTCTCTTCATTGAGGGGTTATTTTTGCATCTTACCATGTTGGATTCTTTTTGTTTGTTTTTATTTATTTATTTATTTGTTTTTTTGGGGGGGTGGTCTGCTTTGACTTCCCTCCTTTGTGATGTGAGATTCTTTATGGGAGATCTGGAGGTTTCAGTGATGCAGTCTCTTTGATATCCTGAGCCTGATGTTCTTGAGTTACCCTTTCTGTCATTTGTTTATGCTGTTCGGTTATATTTCAGATGTTCTTTGGTAGGATCTTCCTTCTGGCTAGTTGGTTGAGAGTCACTCTATCCGCTTTGTCTTGAGTTCTTTTGTGGATATGCTGTTAAAAACATAAACACACAGCCCAGGCAGAAGACCCACACCCTCAAAAAGTATCCCCCACTCTCTGTCCCGCTATCATCAGCCAACGAGCCCGTATTAATATAAATGTAAATAGATTAGAGCTTTTATACTATAAGAAGAACAGATAAGAGTTGTTTTGGGGGAGGAAAAATATAATTTTTGATAGAGGGGGTGATAGATTAATAATAGTTGAGACTGTGCAAGCCAGTAGGTAATATTTACATTGTATGTTAATAAAAATAGAAGAAAAGGATGGAAAAATGCATAATATAGTAAGACAGTGGGATTGTATTGTATTGGGCTTATATAGTAATTATATTCTATTATTTAGAGTGATAGAGGGGCTAAACTAGACACATAAACAAATAAACAAAGATTAAAGAGAAAGGATGAGAAGGAGAGGTTATATGCAACACGTTAGAGATAAAGTTTGTTTTTATTTTTGGAAGGGGAGAAAAAAAAAAAGAAACCCCCCCAAAAAAAAACCCAAGAAAAGAGAAGAAAGAAAGAGAGAAAGAAAAGAAAGAAGAAAGAAAGAAGGGAGAAAAAAAATTGAAAAAAAAAAAACAAACAACAACAAAAAAAAACCCAAAAAACCCAAGAAAAAAGAAGAAAGAAAAGAATAAAGAAAGAAAGAAAGAAAAGAAAAAATAAAGAATAAAGAAAGAAAGAAGAAAGAGAGAGAAAAAATTGGAAAAAAAAAAAAAGTATATTTTTACTCCGTTTTAGCCTTGGTGTGTCGCCTTCTTTTTCTGGGTCCGCAGCTGGTCTAGTGTGGAGGTTCAGAGGTTCTTGTTTCTTGCAGCACTGGTGTGCACCCGTGGTTGCCGCAATGGTGCACGCCCACAGTTGCCGTCACGGCGCGCTCCCTTGCTGCCCGCTGGAGCCAGTTGAGGTGTCCTTGCGCGGGAGCCACTCCACGGGCGGGGCGGCCCGAGAGTTTGCCCTACGGTTGGCACCTATTATTGGCAGGCCGAGATGTCCCTGCGCGCGTCCCTGCACAGGCACAGGTGGGCGGCCCGAGAACTTGCCCTGCAATTGGCGCCTATTGTCCCGGGGCTGAGGTGTTTTTGCGCTCGCGTGCCCGTGCCCTTAGTCCCGCTGAGTCGAGCTCCGGGAGTTGGTCTCTCTCCTCTTAGGGCAGGGCCGTGGACACTTGTGCTCAGTGGAAGTGAGCGTCCGTGAGTCGCTGCCGCCCACTGTTCCGGCGCCGCAGCCGCCTGCCTTCCCTCACCCGTCTGGGCAGACACGGACAGGGCCTGTGCTAGTGGTCTGCTTTCAGGCCTGGGGCCCAGCGCCCACGGGAGCTGGCTAGGGGTGTCTGTGCACGGTCCTCTGCATGTTCAGTGGGCCCTCCCTGTGCCCGTTGGGGCACTGATCTTATGTCCGTTGGGGAGTGTCCAAGGGACGCCTGGACTCATGGCCCCGTGCACCTGGGCCAGCGAGTGAGAGCACTTCCCTATGTGCGCCCCCGCGACCCAAGGGTAGGGTTGGGGAGTGGATGAGTGCACCACTGCGCCTGCGCTCCTCAAGAACGGCCTACAACCCCCAAACTTTCCTCCCCTCTCCACCGTCCACTAGAGAAAAATATAAAGGAGAATTATGTTCTCACTTGCCCGGCAGCACTCTGTCTCCTGTCCTTCAGCACCAATGCCACTTGGTCGAGTCCCGTCTCTGCCAGCGGGCAGAGATCCACTCTCCTCCCGACTCCTCTCTGGGGAAACCTGTGGTCGCCAAAAAGCCTTTGTGTGCTTCCAGCCGCAGCTCAGGCAGCCGCCCCAGTCAGAAATCTCGTTTCGTCCCTTTTTCCTCCACTATCCTCACTAAACAGGTTGTTCCCAGATGGATTTTCTCTAATCCAGCAGTGCCATGGCTCGACTCCTGCCAGTGTCCAGCTGCTCACTGAGATGTTCTGTCTGCAATTAGCCCAAACTGCAGACGGGTCTCGGGATCCTGAAACCGCAGCCTCTCCTCACTCCTCCGCCATCTTCCCTACCTCAGGCCAAGTTCTTTTCAGCCATCAGCAATTCCATTTTGAGGCTATCCTTCAGTAACACAATTATTTTTTTCATTGAGAATGGATAGTTTGTATTTTACCAAGATGAGCCCCAGAAGTTGTTAGGAATGTGCTTAACACATTATCTATGAGCATCTGAATAGTTTTATTATAAAAAGTCTCATTAGAAAACTATCTGTCCCTAAAACATATAGGCTATCAGAAGGTCAGGTATAAAAAAACCAACTTTTCATACTTTTCTTCCCCCTTTTGACTTGTATTACATATTGAGGTAATTAAAAAGGAAAACAAAGTCTGCAGTTTCTCGTCCAGGTCGCAGCTCTGAGGTGAGCCCAAGACAGCCATTTGTTGCTGTTTCAATGGCCTTTGCTGTGTTCTATATCGAGGCCTCTGTTGACTTACTGTTGTTCCCAAAGCTGTAAACTGTCATCAAATCATGAGTGTGCTGTGTTCCCAGTTATAAAAGAAGACTACCCCCGTTTTAACACCACCTTGGCAAATCTTCCAGTCTGTGGGTTTTTAAATCTTCATAATGTTATGGGAGATCCTTGGCACCTGAGGAAGTTACTGGGTCTGGAAAAGATGGGGGGATGGGGTGGCACAGACCCCTTAAGGATGAGTGCAGGGAGCCAGCAGGGGAACACTATGTTGCTACAGCTCTTCTCAAAGGTTTCTCAATGGCACAAAAGGGCCTGAGTCACAGGGAGTCTCTTGGTTTGGGGAAGACAGAATAAAAACTAAAATAGTTGGAAAAAACTGGACAAGAAACAATGCTGATCAGTAACTTAGCAGAGGGCTTACATTTTTCCTTTTTTTTTTTTTATGTTTGTAATGTGGAAATTGAGCAGGACACAAGTAATTTCTCATTCTTTTCAGGTCAGTGAGAAGTCATTCCTGGTGTTATGGGATAAAGTGTGTCACCTCCCCATCTTTGCATAGAATCCTCATGTTGAAGTCCTAACCCCCAGGACCTCAGAGTAGGTCTATACTTGGAGATATGGTCTTTAAAGAGGTGATTCAGTTAAAATGAGGTCACCTGGATGGGCCCTAATGCAATGACTTGTGTCCTTACCAGGAGAGAAGACTAGGACACAGACATGCAGAGGGAAGGCCATGTGAGGGCAGGGGAGAGGACAGCCATCAACAAGCCAATGCGAGAGGCCTCAGAGGAAACCTGGATCACCTTGATCTTGGACGTCTAGTCTCCAGAATTGTGAGAAAATAAATTTTGTTGTTTTAGCCACCCACTCTGTGGTTTACTAACTTTTAATGTGTTTTTATAACGAGTCCATACATGAAAATGGTTTACAGTTTTCTATTTGGTGGTGTCTGTCAGACTATGGTATCTGTGTGAAGAGGGCTTCATAAAAACACACCAACAGTTTTCCTTCTTGGTTTGTGCTATGGATAATTTCGTCTATTTTTATAATTCTATGACAGTGTAGTATATGTACATATTATCAAATTCAAAAAGTACAAAAAGGCATACATTTCAAAATACCTGCCCCCTACCTGTCTTCCAGCTGCCTAGTTTCCTCCCCAGAGACAGTTATTGTTCTCTGTTGCTTTTATATTCCTTTATAGATATTATACGCATGCACACATGCATTCATGCACACACACATCGATTCAACTGGTGATGTAACAGATAACGCTTTGCACCTTGCCTTTCTCCCCTTCCCCCAATATATTTTGGAGATTATTCCATAGCGATAGACAGAACCTCTGCATCCTATCCAACAACTGCACAGTGTTCCATTTTGCAGATATAAAATTAATCTTACCAGTTCTCATTTTAAATAGTATTATCATTAACTGCTCCTTAAAAGTTGAAAATAATGTGACTCTGAAAGCATAAAGACATGGTGTTTTTTCAGATCTTTGATGATTTCCTCAGAGTTTTTCGATATCATTAAAGCTTTTCTCATTCTTCTTGGGTAAGTTTGGGTAACTTATTTACTTATGAAAAATTCATTCCATGGAGATGTTTTTGAAGTTCTATGCCAAACATTTTGCAAAGGTTCACCTTTGATGCTTTAATTTCTTCCTTGGCCATGGTTCCTTTCCCCTTTTCAATTTTGTGTTTTTGTAGTCCCACCTTTTCTATGATTAAGCGAATGAATTATTTCATTGTTTAATAGTGTTTTCAAAAAAACAGCACTTGGGTTTATTCATGATACTTACTGGATTTGTTTTTAAATAAGAAAATTTATTAATTCATTTTGCTCATTAGATTCCACTTATGAGTGAAATCATGTGGTACTTGTCTTTCTCTGGCTGACTTATTTCATATTGCATAATGCTCTACAAGCAAAATAGAGAAACTCACAGAGGCAGGCTGACAACTGTCAAGGGGGAGTGGGTTGGGGGACAGGATCAGGGGTGGAGGAATTGAGCAAAAAAGAAAAAAAAGAGAAAACTCATGGACATGGACAATAGTGTCATGATTGTGGGGTGGGCGCAGGTAGAAGAGGGTAAAGGGAAGATAAATGGTGATGGACAGAGACTTGACTTGGGGCGGTGAACACACAACACAGTGTACAGATGATGCATTGTGAAACTGTGCACCTGAAACCTGTATAATTTTTGTTGACCAGTGTCACCCAAAAAAATTCAGTAAAAAGGAAAAAAATAAGAAAACTTAATTTTGACTTTGTCTTTATTATTTGCTTTTTTCTACATACCTTCCACTTACTTTGCTATTCTTTAAAGTCAGATGTTTAATTCCTTTATGTTACGGACTGAATGTGTCCCTCCATATTCATATGTTGAAACCTATGTGTTTGGAGATGGGAACTTTGAGAGGTGATTGCTTCATGGGTGGGAGCCTCCTGAGTGGGATGACTATCCTTATAAGAGAGCTCCATCACCCCTTTCCCCATGTGAGGACTCTTCAAGATCACCTCTATTAACCAGGAATTAGGCCCTCACCAAACACTGAATTTGCTGGCCCTGAGAACTGTGAGAAATAAGTGTCTGTTGTTTATGCCACCCAGACTATGATATTTTGTTATAGCAGCCTGAGTGGACAAAGACAATTCATTTTTGTTCTTGTTTTTCGTGTATTTCAGGCCATACATTTTCTCCTAAGCATTTTAGTGGCAGACAATTAGTTTACATGTTATATTTTCATTATCAATGGCATCTAGATTTTTTTCAAATTGGGTTTTGAATGTTTCTTTAAATTAAGAGTTACTTAGTAAAGCATTTTAAAATGTCCAGATTATAAGATTTGATAATGAATATCTAGTTTATTGCACTGTAATCAAGTGATAAAGACTTTACTATTTCAACCTTCCTAAATTTTTCTACAATTTCTTTGTAATCCATTAAGAACATGTACTGCAAATTTTCCAAAGACCCATAAAAGGAGATATATTCTCTATTATTAGAGTCTAAATTTAGATAGTATTATCTAGTTCATCTTTATCAATTATTTTGTTTAGATTATTTTTTTCTACTTGATCTTCCATAGACTCAGATGATTTTAAAATCCATTATGTTTCTGTGTATTTCTCCTTGCATTTCTATAGTTTTCACATTGCATTACTCTATGATTGTATACATTCTGAACCCCACTTTTTAAAGGGACCTCCCTATCACAAACATATCACCACCAAAAATGATCAGAAAACATAACCGAGCCTCTGTTACTCAGGATTTTGGTGTGTGGCCTCTGGACATCACAGCCAGTAACTTACAACCTTGTGCCTAATGTCATCCACGCCCTGGGAAATTGTTCTTTACCTTTCTTGCTCAATGTCGCTGAAGAAAGGGTGGGCAAGTCTGAATGTCAGGAAGGGGTGTGGGTTGTGGGTCATGCAACTGCGAAACTGCAAACAACAGAGACACACAGTGCTCTGAGGTGGGGGCAGTGCAAGGGCTTAAGGGAGAGATGGATAAATTAATTTGTCAGATCCTCCCTCTCAAACAGCATGAAAGCAACAGATTCTTGCATTAAAAAAAAAAAAGGAAAAAAAAAAAAACCTCAGTTCCCAGTATGCTGCATATCTATGTCCTTTCTTTGAATCTTCCCGTGCTACTTCATAGTTTCAGAGGTCTCATAAATTTGAGCAGCATTTACAACTGTTGCACAGAATGGCTTAAGCACACTTTGCAGTATTAAATAATGATGCATTTCTCCTAAAATCTTAACACAGGTAGATCACAATATAGCTTGTATAAAACTAGATATCAATTCTTTACATTGGTAAATAGACATGGAACACAAAACTGGAAATCATCTTATCTTCATAAAATATTTAATAATTTTTAATTAAAATGTCAAAAAATGAAAATATTATTAAATCCAGCATTTTAATTGACTTAATTTTTTTATTTTGGTTAATATATTCTGCATTTTGCCTTTTAATTCTAATAAATATTTTCAAATTTTTATTAAAAATATATCTTTTTTGAAACATTCAAACCTTAATTTTAACTTTCCTAATTTTTGTAATTAATTTAAATGCTTAATGAAAATATATTCAAATTTTACATGTTGTGAACACAAAAATGTAGTTTAGCTTTTAATTCTTTAGATCAGAAGTCAGAAAACCTCTTCTGTAAAGGACCAGAGAGTAAAGATTTTTAACTGCTGTAACTGCTTACCTCTGTCCTGTAGGACAAAAGGAGCGCTAATGTGTGAAGAAATGCTTGTGGCTAGGTTTGACCTCAATACCTTAGATCATTATTGTCTAGAGAAACAAATTATGTTTTTAAAAAGTTGATTATAACACTGTAATTATTTTACTGCAATTAAGATTAACAAAATAACTTATTTGGATTAAATATGTAATAATTTATAAATTATTTCCATCTTTTAAAAAAGTTATCCAAGTATCATAAGCCTAATAATAGGATATGTGTAATAATAATCAAATTTGGTTGTCTTTGATATTTTTGCCACTTTTCAGTCATTTAAAAATGATAGTTCTACCTACACTTTTAAATTTTGTTGTTAAAAAGTTATATTGTCATGGTAGAAGGATATAAAACATTTTTAACAATTTATTAGCTGGATTTATAACTTTTAAATATTTAGACAGATGATATGTGGCCTCCATTGGTACCCTTGCCCTGGTCCCCATAAACCTTAGGTGTAGGCCTGGGTATAAGAGTGATCAAGAGATTAAGTCCCTGCTCTCTTGAATTACATTCCAGTAAATTCTACATCCACTGGCTCTACTCTAGGCTAGTGGACACCATTTTTCACATGGACTATTACAATAGCCTTTTTATTGCCCTCCTCTCATCTATTCTTGTCTCCCCCCACCCCCCACACACAAACTATTTTCCACACAACAGAGTAATATTTTAAATATATAAATTGGAAATCATCACTTCTACCCTTAAAGCCTTTCAATACTTTCCATTCCATTCCATTTCATTTCCATTGCATCACATTCAGGATGAAATAGCATGCAATGCCCTCCAAAATCCTGCTCATTCCTGTCTATCCTGTGCACGCCTTTCTTACCCAGTGCTGGCCTTTTTTTTTTGTGCCTCTAATACACTCAGGTATTTCTTGCCCCAGGGTCTTTTCATCACCTGGCTGACTTATTCCTCCTAGCACCACCCACCTTTGCAAGGCTGACTTCTTTTTATTCTTTAGAACTCTTGCTTAAACATCAACTTCTCAGAGAAGACTTCCTGGTCTATCTGATCTAACCATAGGGGTAGGCAAAAGTAGGCTTACAGTCGTAATACAAATAAATAATTAATAAATAGTAATGCAAGAATAAACTGTGTTTTGTGTACTCAGAACTGTAAACCTACTTTTACCCCATCCTGTATTTGACCCTTGTTATTTTCTGTCATTGCGCCCTCTTCATTTCCTTCAGAGCCTTAGGAAAAAAACTTGTAAATATATGTTTTTCTGTTTATTTATGAATTTACTATCCTGAAAGTTCTTTCAGCGCAGGGACAACCTCTATTTTGTTTATTACTTCCAGTGCCCACCATAATGCCTGGAAGTGGTAGTTTTTGAAAACATATTTGTAGAACAAGCAAATGAAAACACATTCTGGTCATATCCAACCCCTTCAACATAAAGCCTACACTCCCTCAAGCATGGTAATGTCAGGGTCCCTTGAACTAATGATTTTCAAGTGCACTCAGAACCTTTATTCCTGCTGTCTCTCCAAGCTAAATTTCCTTCCACCCACTCTCTACCTTCCAAATGTTTCTCTCAACAATAAATACACTTGTTCCACCTAGTTTTTGATACCTTCTTTAGCCCCGCATAATAGGTTTCTCAACTTTCACATTTATTGTCTGAATCACTCACTTTTGTATAATCTTATGGTGCTTAATTCTAAGTGCCCAGTGCCCTTAACAGGGCACTTAACAGGAACTGTGTGCACTTACTCCAGCAGGTGGCATAGAGTGAAGCCTCAAAACATATGGAGATTGCATTGCAGCAGGCTGGGTTCCCTACCCTACCCCAACACCTCACCCTGAAAAATAGAGCCTAAGACAAGGTTTAAAAGCATGTATTTTATTTTAGGAAAGGACCCTAGACACAACAGGTTTAGGGGACTAGAGAGAGAGAAGCAAGGAAGAAGGGTGTCTTAAATTAGGCTCCCTAGAAAGAGAGACCAAGATGGGCATTTTTGCGCAAGTAATTGATTGAAGACGTGCTCTCAAAAGAAAGCTGTGAAGAAATGAGGCAGCAGGTGGACCTGAGAAGAAACCAAGAAAATCGGTGGCTTCAGCTGAAGTCTAGCCTCAACCGAATCCCATGAGGAGCTCTGGAATATGAATGGCACCACAGAGTTGTTCCATCTTGGCAGCTTCAGTTAATCATCAACTATGGATGTCCTTGGTCAAGAGTAGGTTATTTCTGGGGAAAGTGGCTCCCCTTGGTGGAGGGTAAGTCTCTGGAGAAGTATTCATCTGTGAGACCTTAGCATCCAGCACTCTAAGTAGCTGGGGCATGGGTGTACTGACCTAATGAAGTTGATCTTGGTGGGGCACCAGTAGCATCCTCTATGGCAAGAAATCCAGTATAAGGATATATTCTTAAGTTGCTCACCACTATGAGAAACTGGTACTCAATCTTGCTGGAACTCTTTGAGAAACCTTGTGTGCTTCAGATGTACAATAGAATGTGCTTCATAATTGTTGAACTAGACATGGAGGAGGAGTGCATTTATTCACCAGCTCCCATCCTCACTAGGCAGGGGTTACTCCACAGTTTACGAATTTCTTGCGCTTCCAGGCTGCCATTCCCCACCCAGGTGTCAGAGACGCTCTGGAGTAGAAAATAGGGATACTGGATACAGCTTAGCAAGAGGTTTCAGCCACACCTGCCCCAATCTGGTTCCACAGCAATGGCCCATGTAAAAAAGTGAGACAAGAGGATATAAGGTTGGTCACAAGAATGTCCACTATATTAATTAGTTTCCCTAAATCTTTGGAGAATACATCTAATCTGTCCTACTCTTGAGAATTTTCAGGGAGCTATAGCTGTCCTTCCCACTGCTCCTGATATATGTTTTGGACTACCTACTTGTTATGCATTTTCAGTTATTCAAGACATGGGGCCTTACAGATCAATATTGGGTAAAGGAAAAATGAAAATTAACTTATCAATCTAGTAGTACCTGGCTCTGTATTTTTCTTAGGGTCACTGGCATTGGTGGCATTATTTCATTCTTTGGTGATAATCATATATGGAATGTTCCATTAAAAGACTCAGATATTGTCTATAACGAGAACAAAGATGAACCCTAATAGGCTCTATACACTAGTGATGATTGTCAAGTGCGCATACTGCAAAATGGTCCCCGAACACAATTATAAATGGCAAACAGGGATTCCTTCCCCCGACAAAATGACAGGTTCCCACAATGAAACAAATCTGCAAGATAGCACATTGCCTTCAATTCCCACAGTGACTAAGAAGTATTGTTCATGAGGGTTAGAAACATATAATATCCAACTTTCTTGTTTAATTATCAGAACCCATCAAGGACTCAAATGCACAGGTCATTGTTGCCATTACGAAAGAATTTCTGCCAACAAGTTATAGTCAGCTTACTATCATTCATTCATGTCGTTACTAGAAATAATTTTGTGGTAATTGGTGTATTCTAGACAAGAGAAGACCGCAAATGGCTGCTGGAATCATTAATGATTTGTGCTAACTTTCATGATAAAAACGATATCAGTTTACCAGATGCTGCCTTAAGCCGTGGGCCATTAACAGGAGGGTGTTCTCAGAATGTTTTCAGAACAAATTCCAGCTGGTTTATTTTCAGCTCACAGACATAATCACATGCATCCCACATCAGACCCACCACAATGCTGTCAGATACATCACAAATTAACGGCTCCATGTGCTCATGATCAGCTCTTATTCTTAAAAGCAACACATTGTCCTGCTGAGACACCCAAATATTAAATGAGCATTTAAAAAAAATGCAAATGCATCGCTTTAACAACTGTTTACAGTACTCAAGTGTTCAAAATGTCCTTCACTGTCGATTTTGCCTCATCGCTTGCCAAAAAACAAACAAAAAAAACACCCAAAAAACAAATTCCTGTCCTGTGAAGAAGGCTTTCAGGCCAAGTCTCTTAGGAACGGGGGTCAGTTTACTAGTGGACTTAATATGTTTCATCAGAAGAACATCAGCACCAGCATTAAACAAGCAGGTTAAAAAATACTCCAGGAAATTTAATGTATACTACATTAGTATCCACAGCAACTCATATGTCTAAGCAATCTGCTGCATAAATACATTCCTATGAAAAAAAGGTTCTATTTTTCCTGAATCTTCAGAACAAATGTACAGCTTATTTAAATTCATTTTCTGTCTTGACCATGTACAAGGCTCCTCTCCCCAAGACTGAACAATCCTATTTGAAGACAAAGGTATGTCTGCACAACAAAATAAAACAAATGAAGGAAAAAAGGGATAGTTCCCTGTTTTCACTGATTTTCAGTTGATTGCATCACTGTTGCCATTTCTTGTGATCAGATTATCCACCCAGAAACTGTAAGAACACAAATCTTTCATTAGCACTTAGTGGGCCAAGTGCTGAGTTTCAAGAATCAAAACCTTGATGAGCAGGATGGCTCTTAATGTGAAAAAGCGCCCGGTGAAGGCGACCAGGGCCCGTTTGTGCACCGCATTCTATCTCCAGCAGTTGTGTGTGTAACAGGACTTCTATAACCATCGCCTACATGTACAGTAATTGTTAATTAGCGCATTTGCAGCCAGGCGCTGCCAAAAACAGGATGGCATTCTTCTACCGTGATTAGGGGTTTTGTGAGCATTTTGGGGTGGGGGACACTTTCTCACTGAAGATTCTTCCGCCCTATTCACACTCATTCAGCTCTTTCTAGGGGAAGTAAAAGCTGCAGTGATAATCCCTTAAATATGACTTGGAAGAGTATAAAAGGTGCAGTGTATAAGCAATTGGATGAGGAAGCCTTTTATGTGGAAAAGTCACTGAATGGGTGGCTGAGGACAGCATGCATGAGTGGGGAAACAGAGGGAAGGACTCTCCTTCCTACAGTGGAGACAGAAGCGGGAATAGCATGGCAGCTCAATTTCCTTTAATCATCTGATTACTGTGTAGCCCCTGCCCCTTGTTTCACCTTGTTTCTCAGTACCAACCAGCTCCTTGCTGCCATTTTACTCTCAAAGGGGCAGGGGGTAGGGGGTGGTGCAATGCGATTTTTGGTAGGGACCCAGTTTCTCACTGAATGCCAACTCAGCCAGCTGGCACTGAACAGGCCAAGCCTTCTTCAGACAGGGTTAGCAAAACTCAAATTAGCATGCTCCATTTTAAAAACTTGCTTTTATTTAAAGACTAATTCATGACAAACACTGGCTCCCCCACTGAGATCTGGCGCCCCAGGGGCTGGCACTCAACCAAACACATGCAACTAATTGCCACCCTGGGATGACACGCAGCTAACAAGCTCCATTTTGAGGCAGTAGATTCACTAAGAATGTAACCCCGGAAGGCAGGGACACAGAAAAGCTCCTTTCATAACCCTGTCCTAGGCTAACTATGGCAGCAAAGCTCCTGAAAAACACTTTTGTTTCCCTGTACCAACAATTTATCTTCACGAATGTCTGCAAACATGGCTAACTCAGAGGAAGGTGGCCAAGGCCACTGTGATCCCCTCATGGTTATTGCAGGCAGGGACTCTGCCCATTCTGTGAAGAAAATACAAGTCATCCACTATCTCAAAGCTCTGCTCCTTGCCCCAACTGCAAATCTATTGATATGGGTTTATTTTTTTTAATAATTTACTTATTTATGTTTATTTTATTTTTAGAGATAGGGGAAAGGAGAAAGAGAGGGAGAGAAACATCACTGTGTGGTTGCCTCTCACTCGTGCCCCCAACTGGGGACCTGACATGCAACCTAGTCATGTGTCCTGACTGGGAATCAAACTAGCAACACTTGGCTCGCAGGCCGACGCTCAATCCACTGAGCCACAGTGGCCAGGGCTGATATGGGTTTAGATGCTCAAGCCTCCTTTACATAAACAAGGACACTGAAGCCAGATGCCTAGGTTCAAATTCCAGCTCCACCATTTACTGGTAATTAGTAAGTAATTTAACCCAGTTATGCCTCTATAAATTGGGATAATATTAGCAACTGCCTTGTAGGGTTACTATGTGTATGGAGGAGTTAACTAATAATTTACATTAAACTGTCTAAGAATCATCATTCCTTTATTAAAGGAGCTCTTTGAGTCTGAAATAGCTCAACCTTATAAAAGGAAACTTCCCTTTGTATACTCTGCATTTCAGTCGAAGTCCACATCTCCCCATAAACTTCCCAGGATTTCAACCTCTTAGCCTTTGCTCACCATTCCTTCCTCTCTTCCACTGTCCTTTGCCACTGCCCATCCCTGCATGACTAAATCCCATTCTTCACTGCCACCTCTGCAGGGAATCTTCCCTACCATTCCAGTGACAAGGAATCCCTTCACTCTTGGCACACCACTAGCATTTCTGCAAATCATTGACAGTATTTTATGTGCCTATTCTATTTTCTCTTCTAGTCTTACAGCTCTTTCTGAGCATAATGTGTAAATAACTAGCATATAGTAGGCACTCAATGAATACTTGTTGAATAAGTAGATAGTTGAGTGAAAAAATTGCTCTGCATAAATGAATAGCTCTATACTATGCTTATACTGGATACTACTTAATGATAAGGACATGAAAATAATTTCTTAAAGACATTCATGGTTCTTTGGCTCAAATTAAGAGTTCGACTTAGCTTGTCAGTGACTTAGGCTCACAAATCAAACCTACCAGAGGGATTTGTCAAAAACTATTTAAATCTTCTAGGGCTGCCATGACAAAATACTATATGCTGGATGACTAAATAACAGAAATGTATTCTTAGCGTTTCTAGAGAGTCAAAGTCCAAGATGAAGGTGTCAGCAGATTTGGCTTCTCCTAAAAACTCTCCCCTTGGCTTGCAGAAGGCCACCTTCCTGCTCTGTTCATGGTCTTTTCTGTGTGTGTGTGTGCATCCCAGGTAGCTTTTCCTCTTTTTATAATGACACCAGTCATATTGAATTCAGTTCCCACCCTTCTAACCTCATTCAACCTTTATTACCTCTTCAAAGGCCCTGTCTTCAAATACAGTCCATTGAATTTTGGAGAAACAAAATTCAGTCCATAACAAACACCCAGAATATAAATATCCCAGAACTTCTTTAAGTTCACAGGGAATTGAAGGGAGAGCAGAGAGCATGATTAATCCTTTGCTCCTTGAGGTGAGCCCTGGCATTCAGGCCCTGATTATACTAGCAAAATAATCAGCCAGTGGAGGCAAGCCTGGCACCAAATACACAACTGTTTTATAATATTTAGATGAAAAAACCCACCTCTCTTGAGAACTTGTGATTCATTTAGGGGACTCAGCCATGCCTCCTTTACTGGTGGAAGAACATCAGCATCCCTGGAGCAGCCATAACAGCACTGGCTTCTGTTAAAGCCACAGTCTCTCAAGAACAAGTGGAAACTTCCAGCTAAAACTCTGTACACTTTCCAGGATGAGTATCACTTCAGTCCTTGTAAGAGACAATTTATCTGAATCCTATCTTTCTGAATACAGACCTGGAACTTGATGTACCCCTGAACATCAGAACCAGAGTCTCATACCAGCATTCCTTCCTCCATTTATAATTCTAAATGCTGTTAACAGTACATACCATTTGTAATAGATAGTTTGACTTTCTTACATTGCTTCACATCACTAATTCCCAATTAAGCCAGTCCCACACTTTACTCCATAAACTGATGGCTCCCATGGAACATGTTCATATCCCTCTCTTAAAACACTTAACACTTTTTACCTGGTAGAATAATGATTTACAGGCATCTCTCTCTTGCCAGATTTTTGAACTACTTAATGTTAGGATTGTGTTGGACCCACTGTTTTATCTAAACCAGTGTCTAAAGTGATGTGGCACCCAGCAGAGTTACAATAAGAGTTTCCTGTATAGTTCACATAGACGTTGTTAGAATCATAATAGCAGTGCTAAGCATCAGAAGTAGCATATCACAAAGTCATCCAGCTCTATCAGAAAGGAGGTCAACACCTTAGAGAGATTAAATATCTCCCTCCATTTTTAATCCAAAGCTTCTAGCCAGTTGACCCAGAAACATCCCACACCTTCACCATGACTTACCAATTTGTCTGAAATAATAAAGAGGAAAATGAGAGGCTATTAGCTCCACTTCCATTCTCAAGTCAATCATCCCTCTAAATAATTAATCAGTTGAAGTATTGCCAAGAAATTTTCAGGCACCTCTCCAGAAGTATAAAGTAGTCATTTTCAAGTGAAAAAATTAACCATTTTATTCATCTGGAAGTCTTATTATTTATTTTAAGAAGTTGATTTGGGAAGCTTTTTTTTCCTTTCCCTTTTGAGTGCTGGGGGAGGTAAGAGAGGTCTAGGTTAAAATTGAATGTAGCTTCCCTCCCACCACTCATTTATTAATGACTGAGTTACAGATCTAGGTAAGAAAAAAAAAAATGTTCTGAAATATTTCCTGACCGTTAAGCACTGTAACATTGTTTTTAATAGCATGCCACTCTGACTGATCATTTCTGGCAAAGACAAAGTGATCAATTGTCATCCTTTCTTCCCATGATTGATTAGTAAAGAACATCAGTAACAGGCTTCTGTGGAGATTGTACTCTAGGGGAGGAGACAGTCAAAAGGAAAGTAAACCAAAAAACAGCTATGGTAAGTTTTACAAAAGGAACAAAAAAAGGGGCTAAGAAAAGGGGACGATGTACCTTAAGTAAGGTGTTAGTAGCAGAAATTATAACCTATGGATCAGAAGAATCCTGAAACTATGGACCTTATATGCAATCAAATCCAAAGTATGAATATGGCATGAAAAATTTTTTTAAAAAAAAACATATTTAGTTATCAGCTTACCTCAGAGACTGAATTTCCAGTGACACCTGCCTCTCTGTCTTTTATTCTAGTCATGTGTTTTTTCCCTACTATTATCACAATTTCTTAGGGGCAGTTTTCTGAGTAAGAAGCACAGTGTGCAATTTGCCTGCCCATCGCATCTGATGCTCATTAAGGTCACAACATTTATGTAAGTGATGTACTTTTAAAGGTAGTGTGATATGTAGCTAAAAATATGTTTTTTCTTATCTTTTTGGCTTTTTTTTTAGAGGACAGAAAGTGAGTAATAATGCTCAGTTTAGCTTAAACTGCATCTGTAGAAGTTTGCTTAGGCATATGTTGATAGCCTTATCAATGAGAATGGAGCCCAGGACAACTAGATATCTTAAATTTTGAAGTATGCACTTTGAGGTACACATATATGACCTTCTTAGGCACTAGGAATATTTTCTTTGGGAGACTTAACCCCATGTTGAGATCTATTACACTAAACAATTGTCGAATGAAATTATTTGGTTATATATAATTTGGTTTAATTTTTTAATTGCCTAAAATTTCTCAATACTCCCATGTATTTTCAGAAATTCATAAGGAGTGAGAAATGCTAACTCATAACATGTCTCTAAATGTAGACTTTTATAATTACTAAATTTAGTAATTAATAATAAAAATATAATGTTCCATTTTGTTGATATTTCATTAAATGTCTATTCTGATTCTGTAATTTCTCCATACATTGAAACCAAAATAACTTTTAGTTCTCGATATTTTGCAAGGCCCTTGAAAACACAATGACCCTAGTCGTTAGGCCTGGGTAGCCAAAGGTTAAAGAAACCATGGAATGTGTGACTCATTCCTGGGTCTCCTATGGCATTCAGGGTATGTCCCAAAAATAATGTAGATGCTATTGTAACTATGCGTGATTCCCTTTAGCCCAAATGAATGTACTAAAATTCCTACTATTAAAAAAAAAAAAAAAGGCCTGCTCTTTTACTGTGATTTGTGCACTTCTCTCTGAAGGTCCACTCAACTTCACTTATAAAGGTCGCCTTGCTTTTTCTAGTAAATTTTCAAACCTTAGTGCATAAGAATCTTCTTTAAAATGGAAGTTCTTGGGCCCCATCGCCAAAGAATCTCATTTAATAGATTTAAGTGGGGCTGAGAAAGCAGAATTTTAGTCTTCTGAAACCCCAAAGGGTTTATAACCCTTCAAAAAAACATTGGTCGATGATAACAGCTGCCAAATTTGTCTTCCCTTAGAATCCTGAACAACCTGCGTCTATTTAGGCCAGTCTCTGAATCCTGGCTCCCATTAGAATCAACTAGCTTTTAAAACAGTTATCTCCAAAGATTCTAATGTATTTGGTCTGGGAGGGAGCTTGAGTATTGGTATTTTTAAAGTTACCATATAAACAAATCAAGTAACATAGACAGCCTAAGGATGTAACCTCTTTCAGCCACCCACTGAGGTGATGATAAGGCCTAAACATCCTAAAATAAAACCACTGCAGCAGAGATTTAGCAAAACTAAAACCCACCCAGACTCCTAGTCCCAGTTTGTTTGAACCCCAAAACACCCAAATGGGCCTATGGTTACAACACAAAAAGGAAAGAAAAAGAGCCCTTCGTTTCGATTTCCATCTACTGGTGAAATGATTTACTAGCTCTATTATAAAAGCAACTCCATTATAATTTCAGTGTTTGAATTATAAACAAAACCAAAAAGATGCAGAAGGAATAGTCTCTTAATCAAAAGTGTAAAACAGAACAATTTCTAGCTGCAGTTAAAAGCAAACTCTGAAATATTAAGAGTAAGCTCTCCAACCCTTTGATTTCTGCCTCTTTCCCATAAGAGTGACACTAGACATTTTTTCAATTAAGCAGTTTGACAACCTGAAGAAACCCACAATGCATGATTCAATGAGTATATACTATAGGCACGGTAATCGGCAGGCTGACAATTTGTTCATGTTGAACTGACAAGAGAGCACTACACATAAGTAAAAAGGTTTTAGGGGGGTCTCTTTTCATTAAATAAGCTTTATAGATGAGAAACATTCCAATTGTATTGGCAAAGCTGTCACTGGTGGTCCCAGGGTGATCTTACTCTCCGTCACTCTCCAAGTCCTCAAGTATGGAAGAAATTACTTTTTAAAAACAAAGCATGAACACAAAATGCAGACATTTAAAGATTCTCTGATGTCATCAGAGTTTACGTGGAGACTTCTAAGTCATGACTCCATTGGTGATTTCACATTACACAAATTGTAACCTGGTATGTGCTGTTTCTTCACAATCGCTGCTTTATTACCTGGAATAATTCTTGGAAAGAATGCTTAAACTGTTAAGTTATTCAATATTTTACAAGCAGTGTAGTGTACTGGAAAAAAAAAAGTGAGCTTTGGTGACAGATAGATAAGGGTTCATACTATGACTAAAACCATTATATGGCCTTGGTCAAGTGACATCACTTCTCTGAAGTTGAGTCTCCTAATTTACAAAATGTGGACAATAACATCTACTTTGTATGGAGGAGACTGTAAAATGCTTCTCACAGTTGCTGACAACATAGGGGTACGTAAATGAATTGACCCACAGAAGTTCAGAGTATGGACTTTTAACAAAGTTAACTACTCTCTGAATTTCCTGAGATTTCCACCATAAACCTTAGAGTTATATAAGAAGGAAAACAATAATCTAACATTTATGCACCAATGTGGTTGCATTTAAACCTATCAAGATTCTGAAAGGCAGATGTTATCACCTCATTTTTATAAACAGGAAGGGATCTTATGAGAAATTTCTGACAGAAACCTCTTGTATCCCTCTCTTTGCTCTGCCTACCAGAAAACTCAGTGAATTTTTGTGCTCAATGTGTATTTGCAACTCTATTAGCAGCCATGGCAAGAGAATTTATTTCTGAATTTTCTATCTATATTTTATTAATCTTATTTTAAATTGGTGATACACTACCACAAATGAACTAAAGATTTCTTAGCTAGCTAGTAAGGGAGCAACAACCAGGATTTGTGTCATCTGATTCTAGGCTAGGGACCCTCACATGTTATGGAAATTGCATAAAGGTTCTCACAAGCAAATACTGTAAAGACATACCTTATTGTTTCAGTCCTATGTCACACAGAGAAGCAAACATTTTAGCCTTCTATTTAAGAGTAGAAGGTATGAAATCTCCATTGTCCTTATTTCAAAAATGGGGATAATATCTATTTCTTAACATTGTGAAGATTCAGAGAGAATATCTACAAAAGCATTCAGTAATAGTTAAAAAGTCTAAAATATTGACCCTTTAAAATATAAATGTGATTTTATCAATAAGTAGTAAAACTCAAATGCATAACTCTTAAACATCACTTAGAAATCACTTTTTTCTCTGAACTAACTGCATGTTCCGATGTAAAATTCTGCTCCAGGCTGAACCAAGATCCACACTTGCTGCCCTTCTTTCATGTCATAGGGCACATGGTAATTTGGGAGTTGTCAGTAATCTCTGAATTCTTACTGTAAACATCTCTTCTGGAAATACAGAAATCTATCGAGAATATACACATATCAGGTTTTCAGGTTCATAATCCATACAGTAGAGTACCCAGTGCATACATTAATAACAATGGGCCAGTCATGTTTTCTCAGAAGAAATGGTAGTGCAGTGGGGGAAGCGTTGCAAACTTGAATTTGAAGGTGGGCTCTGCCATCATCTCTTATGTGATATTGGGCAACAGACTGAACCTCTCTGAGCCTTTGCTTCTTCCACTGACAAAGGAAGGAAGCAAATATGTCCAACTAGTATAACTGTTATATGTACACAGGGGCGATATTCAAGATATTTAACAACTGCTATTGAATGTACTCAATAGCTATTCTGGTGCATGCATTAAATGTAAACTCTGTTTGATGAATTAAACCATGAGAATGCTTCCTTTGATCCTGGATCATGGGAGATGCTCAAACATAAAATGCACTAAATAAAGGAAAGACGCATTGCCAACAATGTGAAATGACATATTTATAGTAGTTAGGCATATAGATAGATAAGCTCTCCAACTATCCTTTTTTCACTTGTGTTGAACTTTGATTCCACACATTTTATTAAGTAGTTGTTGATTTTATTAAATGATTGTTAGCTTAAAGTGATGTCTCTTCATTCACAGTTGAATTAGTCCTCAAAAAATTCTGGATTCCAAAAAAAGTGATCTTACATGGAATTTTATCAGATACATACACTCATTTATAATTCTTATGTCATCTCAATGGATGACCCTTTTATTATTATGAAATGCTCTCCTTTATCTTTGGTAATATTTTTTGTCTTAAAGTTTATTGTCTGATATTAATATAGTCACTCTTATAGACTTCTTATGCCGCTTCCATGCTGTTTCTTTTCCATCAATTTAATTCAAACTTATCTGCATCTTTATATACAAAGGTTGTATCTTAACAGAATATAGTTGTTGTTCTTTTTAATCAATTCTGATAAACTCTGCATATTAATTAAAGTACATAGTCCATTAACATTTAATATAATTACTGATATGGTTGCACAGAGGACAATTATATTATTTGTTTCCTATTTGCCTCTTCTATTTCTTATCCTCTATGCCTTTCTTCCTGCATTCTTTGTGGATTTATTTTTTTAATTTTAGTATTCTATTTTATCTATTGTATTTATTCTATTGTGTTTTTAGTGGCTGTTATGGGGAATAAATACACATTCTTGACCTTTCACAATCTATTTAGACTGTGTAAACCTTGCAAATATATAAGTCCATTTATCATTCTTCATGCTAGAAATGTCCAGTGTATTGCATCTATACACAGTACACTATAAACACCACAAAGCAGTGTTATAATTTTTTCATTAACATTTTCTATGGCCCTGGCCAGTCAGTTGAGTTGGTTGGAGCATCATTGCATATGCCAAAAGGTTGCAGGTTCTATTCTTGGCCAGGGCACATACCTAGGTTGTGGGTCCGATTCCTAGTCAGGGAGCATATGGGAGGCAACTGATCAATGTTTCTCTCACATTGATGTTTCTGTCTCTTGCTCTTTCTCCCTTCCTCTGTCTCTAAAGTCAACAAACATATCCTCAGATGAGGATTTTAAAAATAGGCTCTATGTATTTTAAAGATACTAAGATAAAAAAAATACTTTTATACTTACCATCTCTGACAGTATTCATTTCTTCCTGAAGATTCAAGCTTCCACTTTATCTCTCTTTATCTCCTTTAGCATTTCTTGTGATGTAGATCTACTGGCAATGAATTCTCTTAGTTTTATCTGAAAACGTCTTTAATTTGCCTTTATCCTTGAAGGATATTTTCACTATACATAGATTTCTGGGTGTTTAATAGGTTATTTCTTCTGTACTAAGGATCATGGTAGGAGGGAATGGAATAGACAGAGAGAGGTTGAGAAGAACTGTATGCACAACTAATGGACATGATCTAAAAGGGGGGAACAACTGGAGGGAGGGGGGCCACCGGGTGGAGGGGAGCAGAGGGAAGGGAAATTGGCACAAATGTAATATAAAACACATTAAAAAAATAAAATAAAAATAAAAACTGTTTCACTTTTTCTGGCCTCGGCAGTTCCTGATTAGAAGTCAGTGCACATTTAAAGCATTGTTCCCTGAAAGGTAATGTGCCATTTTTCTCTGGCTACTCTCAAGATTTCTTCTTGATTATTGGTATCCACAACTTTGAATATGATGAGTCTAGGCATGGTTTTCTTCAAATGTATTCTGTTTGGGTTTCATGGAATTTCTAGATCTATATATTTATGTACTTCACTGAATTTGACAATTTTTCACCATTATTTCTTCAAATATTTTTGTCTCGTTCTCTTTTTCCTCTCCTTCTAAGAATCCAATTACACATATGTTAGGCCTTTTTATTTTTGTTACACAGGTCCCTGAGGCTCTGCTCATTTTCTTTCTGTTCAGTATTTTAAATCTTTCTTCTTTAGAAAGAAAATTTCCACTGATCTGTCTTGAAGTTCACTGACACCTTCCTCTGTTACTTTTAACTGATATAAGTTCACTCAGTGAATTTTTATTTCAAATATATTTTCAGTTGTATAATTACCATTTGGCTCTTTTTGTGTTTCTAGTTGCTGTGTTTTTATTCACTGTGAGTGTATTCGTCTGTCCATCATTGAGTATGGTTATAATAGCATCTTTAAAATCTCTGCTAAATCACACATCTGGATGGCCATGGAATTAGTCCCAGATGATTGCCTTTTCAATTCAGAAGGGTTTATATTTTCTTGGTTCTTCATATGTTATGTAATTTTGGGTTGTATCATGTGAATGTATGAATATGAATATTATGGTATGAAGCCTATTAAAGATCTTTGAAGAACATTGATTTATTTATTTTAATGGCCAATTAACTTGGTTACATTCAAATTGAAAAATATATTTTGGTTGGCAGCTCAAATCTTAGTTTTGTTCTTTCATCTTTAGCTGTGCTGGTGTGTGCCTGCTCCTTGCAAGTGTGCTTCTAGAGTCAGTCAAAAATGAGGCCAATGTTTAAACACACAATTGTGAGCTTCCCCTGTCTACTTCTTTCTTTTCCAGGATTCTAGCTTGATTTTCCAGTGACTGTGGTCACCCTGAACTCTGTTCTTTGGATTTTCAAACCAAGAAGACTGTAGGTTTTCTATTGGAGTTAGCCACCCCACATCAGGTTAACTTCAGCCTGTCTTCAATCTAACAGCTGTAAAAGGGGGAACTCATTCTGCACTGGTGGCCCCTGCCTCTCAATTTTAAATTTCAATTCCCGTCTAAAATATGTCTGCTTATTTTTACTGCCTAAGGCCATCAGGTAGTTTTTTTCCCTCACACTTTATAGTTGTCACCTGTGAGAATGTCAGGTTTGTAGAGCCAAACTAGAAGCAAAAACAAGTAAAAACATTTAGAAAACATTCCTTTGCTTCTCCTAGTTCCTCTACTCAAAATACTTAACCTCTACCCATAACGTCATACAGTGATATTTGGTTTTGGTTTGAAGTAGAAATCTAAGTCAGACTTGGGGTTTCCTTGATCATCTGGCCAAGCATGTGAAAAGATTTGGCGTGAAAACACAGCATACAGTTAAATGATAAAACAGCAATTAGATCTTGCTCCAAGACTGAAAGCATTTCATCTTAAAGTAATGAGGCTTGTACAGGATCATGGGTATCAAAAATTATCTACATGGAACTTTGTCACATTATTTATTTTACCTTAAAATTATGTTCTGTTCTCAAATACCTCTATATCCTGCTTCATTGAAAACTACAATAGGTAATATCCTAAGAGAAGTAGAATATTAAAAATAAGATCCTTAAATACCAACACAGAGTTGGTAAGTACACATTTCCTTCTAATAATATTCCTATGGCTACCATTTCTTTAAGGGTTTTTATATGCCAGGCACTTTGCTAATCATCTCACATAAATTGTCATTTAATCCTTCATTACCATTCTAGGGGGTACCTCTTATAATTAGACTCATGCTATGGAGGACAAGACCAGAATTCAGAGAGGTTAAGTGTGCTAACTGAGATCACAGAGCCAAGAGCAGAAATCCAAGTCAGCCATCTTAAAGAGGATAAACAGCAACAAGTGTGCATTGGAATTAGGAAGCACATGCCATTTACCTTAGAAATAAAAAGGAGTCTTTCCAAGCAAGGAGGAATACATGAAGATTCTAACATTTGAAGTTATAGTCTACAATTTCTCTTTCCATTAATTACTTACATTAAAATGTCCCTCTTTCAGATATATATTTTATACTGATAGCTTTCTGTACAAAAATAAAATAAAAATGCCTTACTTTATCGCTTAAGAGCGCTAACCAGAACAATAACATAAGAATCAAGTAATTCCATGCAATGACTCATAGTAAAGAGGCATATAATACTAGTGCTCCATTTTACTTCATTTACTGACCCTAAACCTTCTCTGTTTTCCAGAGAAACTCTAACCACGCAGGTGATTCACCAGAGAGAAACTGGGCACATTAAGAAATGAAGACACCTGCCTCATCCCACCACAATTGCATTTGTTGAGTACTTCTAGTCTAGAAGATGTAGCAATGTCCCACAATGTTACAAATTTTAGGGGCAATCCTGCCTAACCCATGGGTTTCCAGTCACAATGGAATGAGACTGCAAGGAAGGCACAGTCAACAGTTAGCAGGCAGACAATGTAAAATGGAAATGGGAGACAAGGTCTTGACTGCAAGCTACAAAATGAATATGCGTATTATCTTTATGTTCGGGAACATGGAGCTTTTCAATATCAGTATTCATTAAACGTGTAAAATTGTTTGCCAAGATCACATAATGGGAAATATTGTTAAGGGGGTGGAGATGAGAAGTGTGTTAGAAAAAGAGAGGAGTATACATGAGTTCCAGGAAGGGTTTTAGGAACACAGTCCACTGATAACATGTTGGGGAAATTTTACCACATTAGCTCATTTTTCCTCCTTTCTTGTTACTTTTTTAAATGCATACTCAAGAAAGCCAGTGCAACTATTCAAAGACATATGAAGATAGATAAGTGATTATTTTGCCCTCTCTTCAAGACTGTTTACAAGATTTAGCCTTCATTGGTCCTAATGTATGCCACTAGGACTTAACTCTGACCAGTAACAGTCCCGTGCCATTTTAAGAGGTATGTTTCATATCAAAAGCATCTTCCTGCTGCTGCTAATTTCATTTCAATTCCGTGATAATTCTCAAAGCCACGTAAAGCATAACAAATCTGACTGTATAACTGCTTAACCTTACTCTTTACACATAAAAATTACTAAACATGTGTAACTGTCTGGTGGGGTGAGAATAATATAATAGTATGTCAATCAGGTAACAGTTAAGCTACATTTCACACATCCAAAAAAAGATAATGCTCTCTTTAAAAAATGAACTTATCACTCCTTTATTTAACTGACATAATATTTATACCCTAATTTTAAAATGGCAGCTACAAATAGAAGTCAAGAGAAGGTAAATTCTCACAGGGAATTGAGCCCTGACATTTTACAATTTTAAAAGTTCTATTTTATATGTACTAGTATAAGGATGCCCATAATAGGTCAATTACAACAAACTATTTCAAGTTTTAAAATTAAGTAAATACTACCTTACCAATGACTGTTACCTCCTCAGTGCTGAGTGACAGGATGCGCAAGGCTTTTAAAGAGGGTCTACGCAGGCAGGTGCTCTGGGATACCTACACCAAAATCAGGAGATTCTGATGATTTCAGCAGTGACCTGAATAGCTGCTAGGTACAACTTACAGCTTCATTAGGAACATTCACCATGGATACTGAGTTAGTTGGCTGCACTGGTGTTGTTAAAAGGACAGAATAAAGGTACACATATGACTCCAGGAGGCATTATTATTCCGCATAAGAGAGACTATAGTTCAAGAGTGGCTTAAGTGACTCACACAAGAATCACAGACAGGAAGGGGCAGAATGGTGCCTCGACACTCTGTCTTCTCATTTCTGCTCTAGGACTGTTCTGCCTCCATTATTTGACCAACTTCATCAGCTAACCCATCTGGCACTGGAACTTTATATTTTGCAAAAAGATGAGGCTGACCCACGAGTCTGCTAGGAAGAGTACTTCTCTGGTTTTGAAGTGGTCTGTGCCAAATCATCTGTCTAAACAGTATTTTGTGCATCACTTTACTTGCCTTTTCTTTGAAACCCTGGTGTCCACAAGACTCTGAGGGAATCTGACAATGGAAGGAACATGAGTTCTTGGTCCAACTGGCCTGAATTTGAATTCTTAGTAATGCATTTACTATCTCTGTATCTTTTACACTTCCCACATCTGTCAAATGGGCATGATGATATCTGAGGGGTATATCTATCAAGAGGATAATTTTCTTTTTAATAAGGATGAGTACCAAGCATAGTTCCAGTTCCTGGCACACATTAGATGCTCAGGCAAAGTGTGAGCCCTGTGCCCCACCTGACTTGTTAACTGCAAGTTACAAGAAGTGACAAGGCCAGAGAGACCTCACTACCCATAAAATACTTAATGACAATGTACAATATAATCCTCCTGCTGCTCAGCCCCTCTGGTCTGACCTTTACCTCTGCTTCTCCTTCCTACAACCTTCTTTGAAATAAAAATGTTATAATTATAAGCAACTATTAATTTCCTAGGATTTTGTTTAAAGGTAATTATTTTCTTTCTTTATCTAATGGTTTTTTTGTCCATATCATGCTGTATGGTCTGCTCAGTGCAATAACTCTACACAGATAATCATTCGTTCAAAAAATATTCATTGAGTTTCTACTAAGGTGTCAGGGATTGCTATCTACAGCAATGAACATAATAACCCCAAATCCTACCTTCATGATGTCCACATTTTGGTTGGGAAGACAGGCAATAAACAATAAAAATGTAAAATACATGATTGTTTAAATGTTTACAAGCTCTAGGGAAATATAGAGTGTGAAAAAAATGATAAGGAGTGTCATAAGTTGAATTATGGTCCTTCCCCTCCACCCCACCCCACCCCCCAAAAAAGAAACGTTGAAATCCTAACCACCAGTACCTCAGAGCATGACCTTTTTTGGAAATAGGATCATAACATACATAATCACTTAAGGTGAGGAGCAGAAGCAGCTCCTACTCCAATATGACTGGTGTCCTTATAAGAAGATGGCCATGTGACAACAGACACACACATGTGGTACACCATGTGGTGACGAAGACAGGGACGAGTTAGGAAGCTGCAAGCCAAGGAAGGCCACAGACTACGGCACTCCACAGAAGCCAAGAGGAGGCGAGAAAGGACGCCCTGCAGGTTTCTGAGGGAGCGCAGCTTTTAGACTTTTGGTTTTCCAGAACTGCGGGACAATAAATTTCTGTGGTCTTAAGTCACTTCGTTACAGCAGCCCTAGCAAACTAATATAGTGAGTTAGGGGAAATTGTAGCATTTTTAAGCAAGGAGATCAGGAAAGATCTCACTAAGAGGGTAACGTTTCAGGAAAGACTTCAGTGATGTGTAGAAGATGGCTCTGATAAAGTTCCAGGCAGAGGGAACAGAAGAGGAAAAGGTCCAAGGCAGGAGAATGTTAGAATGCTTGGTGTTAGAAAAACAGCACAGCCTGGAGGCCAGTGTGGCTGAAGCAGGGCAAGGAGAGTGGTGTGGACAAGGTCAGAGCTATGGCAGGGGGTGGTGGAGGAAATCCATCACCAGTTCTTGACTGCACTTCAATTGGTCACAGATGGGTAGTTTTCTGAGGCTAAAACTCAAAACTATGTTTTAATAATCACTGATTCCTCCCAGGTTGGCTCAGCTTAGAAAGCTGAATTTAAGTTCAACCAACAGAGGGAACCATCTCTCACTTGGTAAGTCACAGAGCCCTTAACCAGAACACCAGAAAGTCACAGTAGCTGTCATCTTCAGCACATGCCAATGCCTCTGGAACCACCGGGAAGAAGGAACACACATTTACAGAGTAAACTGAGAGTGTGCCATGAACATCTTTTACCTTCCTAAAACACTCATTTAAATTTTCTAGAAACAAGGGAACAATATGCTTGATTAGTTTCTCAGCAGACTTAGTAATTTTGCTTTTCATATTTCTGTCCTTGAATCAAATTTGGCATTAACCTTATATGTTCTAGGGCCTAAGATTAGATATTTTCTCCCTTCAAAATGAAATTTTTGCTTTAAAAAAAAAGTTAGCTTTCTGATAATTAATTTTTGCTGCTAATAACCAAAAGATCCACTTTGAGACAAGGAGGTCATTCTTTAAGAGGCTAGAAGTATGAAGAATGTTCCTTCTCTCCCTGGAGAATCTATGGAGGGAAAAAGCTTACAGGAAAGCTCGGTAATCATAAAGTATAAGCCCAAAAGGTTGGGTCAATATTATGTGTTTAAAAACATCTTATACTATATGTACACTTACTTGCGAGACCTTAAGGCTTTGCAGAAGCAGTTAAAAAAATCCATTAAGAAAAATCTGGCTAAACCCACATCTTTACATAATGCAACTAGGAGGCAGAAGGCACCATTTCAATTCTGGATCTGCCTCAATTACTTCACCCCCCACAGCCCTAGTGTTTAAAAATCACCCCTTTGTGTTTGTCATGCTACAGATAGGGTTTGAGTTAGTTTCTACCAATAAAACAACCAAACAAGGTAGAAGGGAATGCTATGAATAAGTTACCAATGTAAATGTGCTATTTTTGCTTTTGAATTTGGGTGATGAAAAACATAATTTCACACATGGAAATTAGACTTTTCAGAACTACCACAGTGAATCATTTAATTTGTTTGAATAAGTACTCATAATAATATGGCTGCTGTGTACTGCAATAAACATTGGATTTTCAAATGAACAAATGGAGTAGGTGATAACTCCTTATAAATGGAACTGCAGCAAAGATCATTCAGCAAAGGGCTGTGCACCGAAGAAGGTGGGTGAAAAAGCATCCTGCTCCAATCCCCTGAAAATGAAAACAAATCATCATATGGCCTCTTGATTCTACATTTTCTGAGCCTGGCTAAAATCATGACTGGAGATTTACAATTAAATGATGAGCAACTGTTGCTATTTTGGGTTGTCACAAGGTAACATCACATTATTTAGGACAAATGAGGATACAATCATTTCATTCCTTCAGATCATAAATTGAAGATGTTTTAGCAAACTAGCATAAGAAGACAATTTTGCATAGTGGTTAAGAATGTGCATTTAAATACTTGGCTCTACCAACCAAATAAGTGCGTGACTCTATCCAAATCATCAATCTTCATCACGTTCATTTTTCTCATTGGTAAATTAAGTAATAACTTTGCCTTCCTCATAGATTTATAAGAGGAACAATTTATGTAAAGGATCTGGGACATGGTTAGAATTCAAGAGTAGTTACCATTATTATTTTATTGACATCGGCATCATTGTTATTATGTTTAACAGTATTCTCATTTTTATCTATTATCCTCATTTTCACAGCAAAGGAAACCATCAACAAAATGAAAGGCAACATACTAAATGGCAGACAATAATTGCAAATCATATATCTCAAAGGGGACTTATGTCCAAAGTATACAAAGAACTCATATGATTCAACAGCCAAAAAACAAGCAAACAAACAAACAAACAATCCTATTAGAGTTAGACAATGGGCAGAAGATCTGAATAGATACTTTTTCCAAAGAAGACATACAGATGGCCAACAGATACATGAAAAGATACTCGATATGACTAATCATCAGGGAAATGCAACTCAAACCATAATGGGAAATCAGATCACACCTGTTGTAATGGCTATTATCAAAAAGAAAAGAAATGACAAGTGTTGGTGAGGATGTGAAGAAAAGGGAACCCTTGTGCACTGTTGGTGGGAATATAAACTGGTGCAGCCACTGTAGAAATAGTATGGAGGTTACTAAAAAAAATTAAACAAAAATGACAATATGATCCTGCAATTTTGGGTATTTATGCAAAGAAAACAAAACACTAATTCAAAAAGATACATGCACCATTTTTACAATAGCCAAGTTATAGAATACAAGTATCTATTAATGAATGAATGGATAAAGAAATTATAGTATATATATATATGTGTGTGTGTGTGTGTGTGTGTGTGTGTGTGTGTGTGTGTTCCCTGGCTGGTGTGGCTCAGTGGATTGAGCGTCGGCCTGCGAGCTAAGTGTCGCTGGTTCGATCTTCCAGTCAGGCAGGGCACATCAGAGAAGGAAAACTCTGACTCCAAAAAACCTCCGCTGCCTTGCGGCATACCTCTTCAGGGGAAAGGCTAAGGGAGTAAACCCCGACAGAAAATCCGGAGCCGGAGTCCCTAAGGCGGTTTGACATTGTAGTCAACACCGGCAACTCCTGCGGCGCACCTGAAGCCAAGCTGTATTGACTCCGTCTTTCCCTTGGACCCTTCAGCTGCGAAGAGAGGGGGGGTCTGCTGCATGGGCAACAGCAGACCCTCCATATCACCCTGCCCAGGCTCTGTAGCTTCAGCTTCACTGGAGAGGACACTCCAGCGTCATCGCAAGATGTCGATTCAACACGGGAGGAGACAGATACCGTGTCACTCCCGAGTCGGACTGCACAGCCATTCTCGGCGGTGCAGATAGACTCTTAAGAAGCTACACCATCGTCTCTCGAGACGGACGGCTGCCAATATGTGTGTGTGTGTGTGTGTGTGTGTGTGTGTGTGTGTGTGTGTGTGTGTGTGTGTAATGGAATACTACTGAGCTATAAGGAAAAATAAAATCATGCCATTTGTAAGAATGCAAATGGACCTAGAGGAAAATATCCTAAGTGAAATAAGTCAGACAGAGAAATACATACACCGCATGATTTCTCTTGTATGTGGAATCAAAAACAGCAACAACAACAACATACAGATACAGAGATCAGATCAGTGGGTACAAGCGGGGATGAGCTAAATGGATGACCTATTTTTTAAACTTCAATAAATTGAATTTTTAAATGTTTTAAGTTCTTCCCTGTACTGTGTGGCTTAGTTGGTTGAAGTATCATCCCATAAACCAAAGGGTCATAAATTCAATACCCAGACAGGGCACATGACTAAGCTGTACATTTGGTCCCCAGCTGGGGCACGTACAAGAGGCAACTGATCAATGTTTCTTTCTCACATCAATGTTTCTCTCCCCTCTTTCTCCCTCCTATCCCTTCTCCCTAAAGTCAATAAGCATGCCCTCAGGTAAGGATTACAAAAATGTTTTAAGTTCATTAAAAACAGAGCTAACTACACTGTTTGGTAATTAATTACTTTCATTCACTTAGCAAAGTATTTATTAAGCATCCAATCAGTGTCAGGCACTAGCCCAGGGGCCAGAGTATTAAGATGATTGAAGTAAGTCCAACATGATCTATGCCTCTTGGAAGTTACTACAAGAGATGGACACAAGTCAGACTCCCACAGGGAGAGGATCTTTTCCATCTGAGGGAAAAGCTCTAAAGGAAAGGAGTAGATCATTCTAAGAGATACTGAAACAAAGGAACTTGGATTAAACCTGAGACCTGAAGGGTAAGAAGGAGGAAACAAGGGTGGAAGAACACACATCCAAAGGCATGGAATATAGTGCGTCTTCATTACTAATAGGTCAGTGCAAACAGTCCATTGCATAGTTCAGTTTCAGTGAAGAACTATATATCACATTCTACTATGAGTCAGGCTCTGTGCTGAGCCCCAGGACATGACCCTTGCCCTCACCCTTACTTCACAATACCTAATTCCTTTGTTTGAAAAATGCACTGAAATCAATATTAACTTTGTAACCAATAAATTCCACTTTTATTTTTTATTCCAAAAAGATTTCATGTCCAAGGAAAAATTGTAATGCTTTCTCTGGTCAGACAAGGAATGCTACATAAACCAAATAATTCCCTTTCTACCTTGGGATATAGGAAACCTACACTATTTAGATCATTCCATAGGTCTATCAGTTTATACTAGAAAAGATGGTCAGATTTCTGTGTTATGGTTAATTGTTCTATTATTTGCACACTACCCTTAATTCAGTTAGCACCCTCAACTTCTTTGGGAAGTTGATAGAAGAGGTGAAAGAAGGGACAGGAAAATAGAAACAGACGGCAAGTTTCTTGAGGTCTGGGAATTGTTCAATGGGCCTTTTGCAGTTTCCATGGTAGCAAATATGGGACTGAATGTAAAGCAGTTAGTAACTTCTGATTGATGAATGGCTAAATGAAGACTACAAAGACTCTTACATCAACTTGGGTTCAATTATGTGGGAGAAAAAGTGAGAGTTGCTTACTTCTATCGAATCTTCATTTGAGAAAGAGTTCAAAATAGTAGTTGAAAAGTTTAGCATGATTGTTACTGTAAAACAGCTCAATAACCAAATAGAAAAAACATGGAGACCAGAAGAAGAGAACTTTACAGTATCATTAGAGATGTCTTTCAGGGAATGAGGTTCTTATAACAAGATACTTCTCTTCCTTACTCTAGTGCTAGTTAAAAACAAGAGAAATGTTACAATTTGACATCTAAGTGAAAAAATGTTAAGCTTCTTTATGACAAAATGAAATGCTATTTCCTAATGTTCTCTCAGTTATTTGGGTTGGGTGGGGCAGGGGGGAATTGTAGTCCATTTGTTTCAAAACTCCACATTGTGAAAATGAAATTATAATATAACCCCCTGGTTAACAACTATGAAGAGAAATATAATTTTTAGAAGTTTGGAAGATACCTATTTTATCAATATTAGAGAACTGTAGAGTTTTGTCTTTTTTATTGATTTGAGAGAGATAGAGAGAGATAAATTGATTTATTTTTCTACTTATTTATGCATTCATTGGATGATTCTTATATGTGCCCTGACAGGAATCAAACCCACAACCTTGGTGTATAGAGACAACACTTTAACCAACTGAGCACCCAACTAGGGTGAGTTCTCTCTTGTTCATGGTCAAATCCATCCAATGCACAAAAAGCAACAAATGTTACATTTGATGAGGTATTAAAACATCTTAATCTTGCCATTAGTTCAACATAGTGAAACTTTCTGACTTAATCTCCAGTCATGAACTGTCTGTTGATATCACAGCAGTAAAGAGTGTGCAGCTTGCTTCAAAGGCTGGCTAAGACCTGTCTCATGATGCTTTAATTCCTCTGATAGGTAGAAAATTAAATCATTTCTGTATTCCTTAGAAACTCTCCAGTGCTAACAAGTACATCGCTTACCCAACTAGTTGATAAACTGAAAAGAAAGCAGTATTAAGTGATGGTACTTGAGGAAACAGTTAAAAGGAGAAACTCAGAAAACAAGATTGTGAAGATAGATAATGAGAGTCTCAAGAAATAGTCTAGTGAGGGAAGGAAGAAGTCCCAGCTGAGTAATGTACGTTTTTAAAAGGTAACTGATTCCTTAAGGCAATTACCTAAATGTGAGAGTTCCTTTCACAGTTCTCAACCTTATACTCTGAAAGGGAACTTCTTATAATGCAAGAATAAGAGAGCCAATTACTTCAGCACCAAGCTACATCCTAAATCTCTGGAGTTAGCAGTTCAAAAAAACTGCTGAAAAGTGTTCTTATAAAATCTTCACTAACAACTCTGACTTTATACATGTAGAATCCAAAAGGATGAATGAAAACTAACCAATTAGATAGCAAAGTAGAGAGAGCACTGAATGAAAAGACCTACCAGAGCTCAGTTGTACCTCCACCACTAACAAGCTCTGAGACTTAGATCATATTTATAATAAAAATCATAATCATAATAATTAATAATTAATAAGCACTTAGTATGCCAAAGACTTTGCATTATCTGCCATATCAACTATAATTTTTATAATGCAATCTTTATAAACTTCAAGAGAGAAATTACCATGAGCCATGTTGTGGAAAGACAGTTAAGTAGTTTGTCTAAGACCATGTGGCTGTAAGGGGTGGGGTCAGGATTCTGAGGAGAACAGAGTTTGCCACCTGAAAATATGCCTTTTGGGATATTGATTATTTTATGTAGGTTATTTTAAAAAAACAAAAACTCAGAAAATGTCTAATCACTATGCTGTACACCTGAAACTAATAAAATATTGAATGTCAATGGTAACTAAAAAATAAATAAAAATTTAAAAATCCAATGACTCAGAAAAAACCTTCGGTCTTCCCCTAACTTCCAAAAAGAATTTAGACAGAGGACCTATGCCAGGAAGGGAAATACCATCATAGATAACTATAGTTTACTATGAACTGGTGCGTGATAGAGAGGAGTCTAGCAAAGACCCCTTTGTGTCCCATTATTAAAAATGACCCAGTAAATATTCATTTACCAAACATTTGCTTTTCTATCTATATGTAAATTGCCTTCTTGCCCTTTAAAGCCTCAAACCACAACCCCTTCCCCCCTTCTCCTTAGTTCAAGATGACATATAAACCTTAACTGCCAGATCTCTTCCAGGTCTTATATTCTTATGGAACCTCCATATATACATACATAATAAATTTAAGCATTTTCTCCTGTTAATCTGTCTCCTGTTAATCTGTTTATTAGTCCATCCAAAAGAACTTAGAAGGGCAGAAGGAAAATTAATATTTTTAATCTTATGCTTCAAATGCAAAACTCTCCAACACCAGAGCCCAACCCTTAACCACCAATCTGCAGACCAGCTCAGTAAACTGCTAGGATGATCTAAATGGCTTCTTTCAGCAACAGGGTGCTAAGATTTATGAGGCAAGATAGAACAATGGAGGAAGCTCAGGTTTTAAAATAACTCTGTGGCCCAGGAGAGCAGCTTCTTCTCGAAGCCTCTGATTCTCAGAAAACATTAGTTTCTTATAGGTTGTCCAAAGGATTAGAGATAATACTAGAGCCACTAGCCTGCAGTAATAATAGTGATAACTAATATTTATATAATGCTTGCAATGTGTCAGGCACTAAGCATTTTCACACATTAAATCATTCAATCTTCACAATAACATTAAGAACACTATGATTTTTTAGAAGAGAATACTATCATTTTTATTCCCATTTCACAGATGAACAAACAAAGGCAAGGAAAGTTAGTTGACTTAAATTAGTTACTAAATTGCAGGTCTGGGATTTTAAACTGGACAGACTGAATCACTCAATAAAATGTTGCATGAATGACCTCAGCTATATCTTAAAGTCTATGTCAGTCTCACCCAGACTGAGATAAACTCGGGAGGATGAAACAAACCCATAAGTATATATGGAAGACCTGCTAACTTCTGGCATTCAACAACTTCAGTAGGAATTAGCTAGAGAGAGATACATCACCTACATCATATATACAGTATGTAGCTAGAACTTTCTTTTTTTAAGGATTCTTGGCTGATGGCTCTTTTCATGTTAATTCCATGTTGATTTAGGTTTACTAATTAAAAGAGGCTCCATAAAAGTTGTTTTTCCTGCTTTTAATCTGGGAGGAAGGAGGAATATAATCATATTCATTTAAAAAATTATTTCAATAATGTATTTTATTTAACCCAACATATAAAAACATTATTTCAACATGTTAATAAAAAGTAATGATATTTTACCTTTTCTAAAGGAAGTGTTCAAAATTCCAAGTGTTTTTTACATGTATAACCCATCTCAAATTACAATAACTACATTTCAAAGGTCACTAAACACAGGCTACTAGTGGTTACCATACTAGACAATGCAAGTCTAGAGTGCTGGCTTGAAGAAAGTACTGGTTGTTCATATTTATAGGTCTCTTTTCCTGGGCTGGTCAAATTCCCCAGAAAAGTGTCTTCCAATCTCCTGCCTCAGGTGTATAAGCCTAGCTGCCACTGTTCTGGGATCTAAGTGCGAGAAAGAGCAGGAGCCCCTTATGTATACTTTCATATACAACCCCCGTTTTCATCATCATATCCCTGTCCTCAGCTATGCCTGATGATCCCAATCACACATCCTGTGGTCCACCATCTCCAGTCTTCCTCCCATAGGTGTGGGATAGAAGGGGGGTGAGGGGGCAGTTCCCAGGCTATGAGAACCAAATAGTTATTTATTATTTTTCAACATCCTTTTAATATTCCTTCACTCCCACTTTCATAAATTTATAATGCCACTAATTCCTGACCTTTTCTAGAATCTCAACTTAGATGTCGCCTTTGTTCTCCTTCCAAATCAGCCTCTGGCCTTTTAAGGCAGCTTATACAATTACATTCCATTATATTCTCCCATATTCTTTTTGTTTATACTCCTCTCCCCCTTTTTAAATTAAACCTTTATTTTGACATAATTGTAGATTCACAAGCAATTTCATAGGAAAATATAGAGAGATTCCATGTAACCTTTACCCAATTTCTCCCAATGGTAACACCTTGCAAACCTATAGTACAATAATAACATAACCTGGACATGGGCATTGAAATGGTCAAGATATCAGAATATTTCCATCACCACAAGGATCACCATGGTGTCCTTTAACAGCCACATCTATTTCCTTCCTACCCCATCACCATTTATATGATTTTGTCATTTCAGGAATGTTATATAAATGTAATCTTTTGGGATTGGCTTTTTTTCTCCTCAACCTAAATCTCTGAAGATTCAGCCAAGTAGTTGCATGTTTCAATGGTTCATTGACAAGTAGTATTACATGGTATGGATGAACCACAGTTTGTTTAATCATTTACCCAATGAAGGACGTCTAGGTTGTTTCCAGTTTGGGGCTATTACTAATAAAGCTTCTATGAAAAGGTTTTTGTGTAATCATAAATTTTCATTTTCTTGGGATAAATGCCCAGGAGTATGGTAAGTGAATGTTTGGTTTTATAAGAAACTGCCAAACTATTTTTCAGAGTGTCTGTGCCATTTGACATTCTCACCTGCAGTATATGAGTCATCTAATTTCTCTGCATCTTTTTCTTTTTTTATTTTAACCATTCTAGCCATATAGTCATATGTCACTGTGTCTTTAATTTGCATTTCTTTGATAGCTAATAATGTTGGACAGCTTCTCAAGTGCTTATTTGCCATCTGTATAACCTCTTCAGTGAAATGTCTGCGTGTCTTCTGAACATTTTCTAATTGGATCGTTTGTTTTTTACTGTTGAGTTTGAGAGGTATTTGTACATTCTAGATACCGGTCCTTTGTCAGGACTAGGAGATACATCGTTTGCAAATATTTTCTCCCAGTCTATAGCTTGCTTTTTCACCCTTTTAACAGGGTCTTTTACAGAACAAAATTTTTAATTTTAATGAAGTCTAATATATACTTTTTCCCTTTATGGATTGTGTTAGTGGCAAGTCTAAGAACTCTTTGCCTAACTCTAGAGACCTTCTCTGTGTTTCATTCTAAAAGTTTTATAATTTTATGTTTTACATATAAGTCTATTATACATGTTAAGTTAATACTTATAAAAGTTGTGAGACTTACTTTTAGGTTCATTTTTGCCAATTGCCAATTGCTCCAGGAATAGTTGTTGAAAAGACTTTTTTTTCTCCATTTAAGAACACTGCACATTTGTCAGAAATGAGTTGGGTCTATTTGGGGGGTTCTCTACTCTGATCACTTAATGTCTGTGTCTATCACTCCATAAATAGCCACATAATAGCTATATAATAAGCCTTGAAATCACATAGATTGATTTCTCCCACTTAATTCTTCTTTTTCAATATTGTTTTAGCTACTCTACTTCCTTTCTTTCCATATAAATTTTAGAATGATATTGTATATCTAAAACATTATGTTGGGATTTTGATAGCAACTGCATTGAAGCTCTGTATCAATTTGGGAAAAATAGGTATCTTTACTATGCTATGACTTCCAAATCATAGTATTTCTCTCCACTTACTGTGATTTTCTTTTATTTCTTTCATCAGCATTATATCATTTTCAACACACAAGTTCTGTAAATGTTTTATTAGATTTATACCTAAGTACTTCATAATTTAAAGCATGTTCATTGGCTATATAGAAGTATAATTGATTTTTTTAAATTATTGTATATCCTATAGCCTTGTTGCACTCGCTCATTAGTTTTAAGAGGTTGTTCTTATTTTAGATCACTTAAGAATTTCTATAGTAGAAAGTCATGCCATCTGGAATAATGACAGTTTTCTTTCTTCTTGTCTACCTATATGCCTATTGTTTCCTTTTATGACTTATTGCCTTGACTAGAACTTCCTGCTCTATGTTGACTAGGAATGTCAAAAAAAAAAAAAAAAAAAAAAAAAATCCTTGCCTGAACTTAAAGAAAAAGCATTCAGTATATCACCATTAAATAAAATGTTATTTGTGGGTAATAAAAAATGTCCTTTATCAAGTTGAGAAAATCCACCTCTATTTCTATTTTTCTGAGTTTTTTTTAATCATAAATCGGTGTTCAATTTTGGCAATGCTTTTTCTGCATCAATTGATACAATCATGTGGTGAATTACATTGAATGGCTTTTCTTTTTCTTTTTTTTAATCCTCACCAGAGGACATTTTTTCATTGCTTTTAGAGAGAGAGGAAGCAGGTAGGAAAAAGAGAGAGGGAACGAGGGAGGGAGGGAGGGAGGGAAGGAGAGGGAGAGAATGAGAAACATTGATTGGTTGCCTTCTGTACATGCCTGGACTGGGGATGGTAGGCACCAGACCTAGGATCAAACCTGCAACCTATGTATGTATCCTGACAAGGAACTGAACCTACAACCTTTTGGTGTACAAGACGACACTCCAACCAACTGAGCCACACCAGCCAGGGTGATTGGCTTTTTAATACTGAACTAGTCTTGCACCCCTGGAACAGAACCTACTTGTATTTTTTACTGAATTGGTTGCTAATATTTTAAGGAGTTTTGTGTCTATAGTTTTCTTTATTACATTGTTTTTGTCTGGCTTTGATGTCTAGGTAATAGTTGTTTCATAAAATGAATTGGGAAGTGTTCTCTTCTATTTCCTGGAAGAGTCTGTGTAAAATTGGTGCTAATTCCTCATTCTATGTTTGGCAGAATTCTCCAGTAAAATCATACGGACTTGGAGACATCTTTTAAGAGAGTTGAAAATTATAAATTCCATTTCCTTAACAGTTATAGGGCTATTCAAATTTTCTATATCATTTTGGGTGAATTGTGGGAATGTTTTTTAAGGATGTGGTCCATTTTCTCTAAGCTGTCAAATTTATGTTGTGTGGAGTTGTTCATATTATTCCTTATTATCCTTTTGATATCTGCTAGATCTACAAAGAAATCCCATTTCATTCCTGATATTAGTAATTTATGCCTTCTGTCTTTATTAAAATTTGTCAGTATTCCTAGATGTTGTCAATTTTATTAACTTTTTTGAAGAACCAGCTACTCTTGCTTTCTTGTGTAACGTGTGAATGATATAGCTGTTTTCGCATTATACGTTAATCTGACTCATTATATTTGAACTGAATTTCTAATACAGTACATAGCTGGATCATATTTTTAAAACAACAGCCAATCTCTGTTTTAATTGGTATTTTTACACCATTTAGCTTTAATGTAATTATTGATATTTTAGGACTTAACCTACATCTAATTTTTATTTGTTTTCTGTTTGCTCATTCTGAATTTTTCAGTTTTCTTTATTCTGCCTTCTTGCAGGCTATTCAAAATTCTGGAATTCTAGTTTGATTTATCTAAAGTGTTTTTGAGTCCATCTCTTTGTATAACTTCTTTAGTGGTTACTCTAGGTATTACATCATATATTCATAAATTATCACAAACTACTGGTGTCATTTCAGCAGTTTGAGTGAAGTTGAGAAATCTTAGCTCTTATGTCCCTTTACCATCTCACATTTATAATATAATTATCTTAAATATTTCCATCTTTTGCATTCATCAGAGAGGTTGGTGATTTTTTTCTTTAGTCTTCAAACATATTTTTAAAATCTCAAAAAGATGAGGCAAGCCTACTGCATCTACCAATATTTTTGCTTACTGTTTTTTCTCCCTCCCTGGTGTTTCAAGACTCCATCTTTTAAAATCATTTCCTTTCTGGTATCAATTCTTATAGAAGAGGTTTACTGGTGATAAATTCTCTTAGTTTTCTTCCATCTGAGAATCCCTTCACTCCTGAAGAGTGCATTTACTGGTCATAGGATTCCAGGTCGACTGATAAGAGGATTCTGCATTGATTCTGCATTGACTGTAATTTTCATTCAGTGCTTGAAAGCTTGAAGTTCCTGAGCCTCAGCAGAAACTCAAAAATATGACATGCAGGGAGAACTAAAAATACATATATAATAAACTGGATCCTACTGAGTTAAAAATGTCACCAGGCTACAAGCAACTCTGATTCTGGAAGGAAAAACAGATTTATAAAAAATAATTACAATTACATGTGATAAGTGCAAAAATGAAGGTATATGCTGCTGGTCATGGTGCTGACAGCAGTGTTTCGGACAATCAGCAGAAACTTCTCAGGGGAGACGTGTGAGCTGGGTTTTGAAGGCTGGGTGGTAAAAGGAGTTTCCAAGTAGAAGGGGGAAACGTGTGCAAAAGCCCTGAGAGAAGTGAAGATGGTGCAGTTGGCAAACAATGCAAACTAATGCCTGGCTGAAGTTCAGGACACCTGCAGAGGCAAGGGGAGAGGAAGTGGGAAGACGGGGAAGGTGCGGATGCTGGGAGCCCTCGTCCCCCGCTAAGGAGTTTAGACTTCATTCTGTGTGCGCCGCAGGGAGCAGCCATGTGGATGAAACTGGTGAGTATAATATTCTTAGCAATGATTACTACTAATATACCCTGTAAAAGGTATCTTATCACTGAAATATTATATTCTAATATGTATCAAAGTTTAGTTTATGTTCTGGCAGGACGTGTTAATGGCCAACAAAAATAGGACACTCAGCTGAGTCCCTGCCTTCTATACTCCATTTTATCAATTGAATTTATTGGGGTTACATTGGTTGACAGAACCATACAGGTTTCAAGTGCACAATTCAACAAAACATCATCTGCACACTGCACCATGTGCCCATCGCCCCAAGCAAATTCTCTTTCCAATTCCATTTTCCCCCATTTACTCACCTCCACCTACCCCCACTGCCCTCCCCTCTGGCTATCACCTCACTGTCATCTGTGTCTATGTGAAATATATAAATATATATATTTATTTTGCTTTATTTTGCTTAATCCCTTCACCTTTTTTTATCCATCCCTCAACAGCTCTCACCTCTGACAGTAATCAGTCTATTCCACGTAGCCATGCCTCTGTTTCTATTTTGTTCATCAGTTTATTCTGTTTGTTATATCCTACACATAAGTGAGATCATATGGCATTTGTCTTTCTGTGACTGGCTTAAATGCACTCCATCTTGCCTGTGAATGATTTCAGTGTCTCTGTGATCAACGAATGCAGCAGCATGGAATGAGATCATGGCTAGATGGCAGGCAGCACACTAAGTGAAGTGTTCCAGCTTTCCTGGAGCTTTGAATTCTTCGGCTTTTGTCAGTTTTTGTCAAAGCATTAATATTACTTAATGTATATTTTTTATTATTTACTAAATTAAAATTTTCCAATGCCAGCAGCTGAGGGAAAAGAAGTAGATTCATGCACAGCATGTCAAGTTCATACTCCAAGTTCCAGAAATGCCCAAGGGACCATCAGAGACACACTGTCCACTGGTCCCACACCCATGTTGACACTTTGCTCAGGCACATAGCCCTCCCCACCCACTCTGAGTATCTATAGTCCATTCTATAATCGAGATGGAAGTCTTCTCTAGCTTCACATAGGTGGGCATCACTGATTATAATTGCTATATTATTTCCGATTAAAATAATTTCAGAAAGGATAGAAACAAAGAAAGAACAGAAGACCTTCATGTAGTAACCTAAGTGCTTTAACTACAACCTTACTTCCTTTTAAGTCCAATTATTATAGAGAAATGTCATCAAATGATACTGAATTGTATAATTAAAAGTGAAAAATTTTATTATTTATGTTTTTCCACAATGAAAAAAAAAGAACATATTGTCAACGGAAAAAAGAAAAGAGAAAAAAAAGGCAAGAAAAGAGTGTCACATTCACACTGCCTCTCAGAGGCAAACATCATCCTTGCCTTGGATATAAGAAAGGCAAGACGCACCTGAGTACTTAATCTGATTTAGACCTGGTGGTGAGGGTTCTTCAGTTGGATTAGGAGCTCTCTAGCACTTGGTCTTCTTTGAAGAAAAAAATACTTTTCAGAGCCCAATGGCCTTGAAAGAAATGTCAAACTTTTTTTAAAATACAAAGCATGAACATATCCATTGAAAATGAAGACATAAACTAGAATATTAAGAGACAGGAAGTAAGGAGCCAAAAATTATCAACCGGTTTAGGCTAATACACTTAAGAAGGGGAGAAATTTGCTTGCATCCCTTCACCATTGAAGATAATTTTCTTTTAATTCCAATTTCTTTTATAGTGCGTCCATTATTTTGCTGTTTTGTCTCTAGGGATAATGTTCCAAAATAAGTTAACTTTGTGAATATAAACTAGAATCTGCATATGCTCCAGCTCCATTCTCTTTGATAAACTTGACATTTTGAATGGATCAATCCTTCCAAGGTGGAAAATTATTCCCACAGAGTTCCCAACTTGACAGAAAGTATCCCTTTTAGAAACACTTCCCAGTCTTAATAAGTACTGAAATCCCTTCTTACCTGTAAGCTTGTTAAATAAATTTCAAAGGTTACTATGTTAAAGAAAAATGATAGAAACTAAACTGGGAATCTGCTTTTCTAAAATATGTATAGTAGCTGTATTTATGTAGAATTGATCTATAATGCTTCCCTCTGTTCTCTACACAGATTTTTATTTCTCCCCGTATCCTTCTTGACATCTGTTTCTATACTGCCTTGAGGCCTTTTTCAAACAGTTGTAGAACAAACTATAGCTGAACAATGTTCAAATAAGCAGGGAGTCTGGAGTTTTCTGCAAAAATATATATGGCCTATCAGAAGTGATCTCCTGAATTTTTGCCCCAGAATGACATGAATTTACTGAGGACATCATCTCAAATGTGCAATATACAACATGGGATCGATCTAAGTAAAATGCCTAATATTAAGAAAATACAATTACATGAGTCAGTATTGTATTATGCAGGACTCTACTTGATAATAATAATAATAAATTGAAAGCCCATTACCTTCACTGCAACAGTATATTACTGATTTTCACTTTAGACTGTACTGGTTTTTATCCTCTTCTGTCTTGGGGTCATTATTTTATCTAGAGAACCCAAAACACATTACTTCATGTATATGTACTACATTGAACCTAAGATTCTCTTAACAATGCAACAGATTTTTGGATACATAACTATCCTATTAAAAGTAGTCTTACTTAGAAGAAATGAAAGTTAAGATTGTGGCAGTAAAGGACAAGCTGTCAATCTATTAAATAAATTCCTGCTAAAAAGGAACTGCCTGCATTGCATATTAACATAATTTATTAGAACAATTAGAACGCATCCTGTTGTCTTTTAATTAGATTATTCCTTGTTCTGGTAATTACACTAGACAAGGGAGAAAAATAGTTTCAGGATCCTAAGATTATCTGTAGACCATGTGGAAATAGAATGATCAATAATGCTAATCTACTGGAACATTTAAATTCCCAGAAAGAGATCTTTTATCATGGGCAATCTTTTGTATAATCAGCATTATTTCTCAATGTCTATGCTTATCTTTCCTGAAGTTGAAAAGTAAAGATGTCAGACAAATAACAGACATTTATTATTCTATTGTTAGAAACATGGTAAGGCTAGGCCACCTATGGCCTCTAGTGGCTCAGACATTGGTTCATTCCCTTGCAAAATGCCAACAAATAACCACAAATTAAGGATTTAAGATTCCATGCAGCGCGGCGCAGAGTCAGTATGTCTAATAGGGAGAAGACAAGAGTTTTAAGTTCTGCTCCTAGATAAGGAAACATAAACTTCAATTTAAAATATATTCAAATAGATAAAAATTTCTTATAAATGAGAAGACTGGTGAATTTAAAAAAAATAAATAACTGGTGACATTTCAATACTGGAAGATATAATTTGCAGAAATTAATGCACAGGCTGCATAACAGGGAAGATGGCTGGCTTTCAGGAATGGGCTGAGGCCTTTATATGTGAGTTTAATTACTGTCTTTGGTTTTATGTTTTAGAGATCACAGGGAATTCAAATGCTTCAAGGCCTCTCCCATGCTCTATCCAACTACCACCAAGCAGGTGAGGAAATCCTAGAAAGTGGCTCCCAGGACTTCTAAGATTCAGAACCTCTATTCAAAAAACAAAAGTAATCAGTTGGCATATCCTGATTATCCTGATACCCTGTCCTCAAGAATAACCTTGTGTTTGAGTAGACTGATGCTGAGATACATAGAGTTGACACCAATGAATCTGAAGTTCACTGTAATAACAAGCAACATAAATAACTCACCAGGGCCAGGATTACAGGAATCTCAGCCCCAATGTTGACTGTGTCTGCCTTTCTCAATGCAAAGTTGTAATGAGACCATGTCTAGACAGTATTGATCTCCTACCAGAAAAAAAAAAAAAAATCAAGAGTGTGACCTCTTTTCTAGCTTAAACCAAATGACACCCAGATCGGTATCATTCATCCACACCTTCTAGCACTCTCCCTAATCAGAGACATTTTATCAACTATGCAACCAATGACATACATTGTATTTTTTGCAAGGTATATATTTTTATATTCAAATAGCAAAAATAGTCACTTAAGCATTTTAAAGACTATAGAGAAATTAAGTAAATTTTTCTGTCTGTTTAATCTTCCTAGGCAAAGACAACAGACCTTTAAAAAATGAGAGCCACATAAGCTAAAAAAAAAAAGAAAACTTAAAATAACATGGGCAAAACACCTAACGGAGAAATCATCTGCTGAAGCTATCTGAAAGATCGTTCATACAGTCTGGTAGTTTAGGAGCAGAGGAGTACCTCTATTACTTTGCTGTCCATTCCACCTGGGAAGAAATGCTTCTTTTAATTGTCAGGGGTACTACTAAGAGCTTAGGGTTCCCCACTCCTCTGATCCCCAGACTGGTAGATCTATGAGGCATAATACTATGCTAGTACCTGTTGTCAGGCATTCCAAAGCCAGGCTGAGTATGAGGTCTGCCCCTAAAAAGTCAGAAAGGAAGGGAACATGTTTTAAACTCCAGGTAGAAATGGTGTTAAAGAGCTCCCCAGGTGGTGTGATGATGAGCTAAGAATGGAAAACCTTGTGCTGCAAGGGGGAACCAGAGAATTCTCTTAGACTCTGGGGCTGAAATGAAACCATGATTCTGAGGCATCCAGGTGGTTCCAGAAGGTGGAAAGTCATAGAAGGCAGAGGTTTTATTTCATTAAAGAAAAATCAAACAGCCACCTTATTGTGTTGGAACAGATCAAGGTACAAATCTATCCTTGGAAGAATGTTAAAAGAAACACAATCCTGAGGGAGACTTCCACCACTATAAATAGTTCCTTTAAAATGTCACCTAGAAAAAAAATTATCATTTTTGTGCTCCTAACCAAAACAGCCTTGCAAATCCTTGAAATACTTTGCCCTCTAAATCAACCAGAAAGAAAGTTCTTTCAATCCTACTATGAGTTCTTGTTGTGCTGGATTTTGAACTACCCTGTTCTTCAGAAGGCTAACAGAGTGACACCTGGATAACTAGAAACCTCTGCTACTGATAGCACAAGATACTTCCCCAAGTGGACAGTATATAATTTCTTGCAAGCTTAGTAAAAATCCTATTTCTGAAATGAAATGAAGTGAGGCCAATCATGAATTTCCTTGTCTCTGTGTAAATGAAGGACACAAAAAAAAGAATAACACAGTGTTCTTCCTTCCGTTCTCACCCAATGAAGGTAACAATACAAGGGTTCTGGGTTAAAAGGATACCATTGTGGCATATTTCCATGATATGGTTAATTTCCAGGCTACCTCAATCCTAACACACTGGGTTGAAGGGTAGTGCAGTATGTATGTACCTTCCTAGTTTTCAAAGGGAGGGATCATGGTAAAAATTAAAATGGATGCATATTAAAAGATGCACAACTTGTTCCAAAATAATGCAAGAGCAGTTGTGATTTAGAAAAATTTTGTTGGAGAAACTTAGTTCTCTAAGGAAATATGGACTTCCAGTCAAGATGGAGATATAGGTGGACATACTTTGCCTCCTTATGCAACCATAGAAAGAATTACAACCAGATCTCGAAAACAACTAACAACCAGAACGATCAGAAAATCAAGCTGCATGGATGTCTGATAACGAAGGATTTAAAGAAGACACATTCATCCAGGCAGGTAGAAAGGGCGGGGTCGCGGAGATGGGGGGAGAGGTGGTGTGTCTCAGACAAGTGGTGGCAACAGTGGCGGCACGGTCCCACATTCACGTGTGGTGGACAAAAACTGGGAGAGATACCCTAGGAGCTAGCAATCCCAGCCCCAAGCCAGACCTCACAGCCACTCAGGGTTCCAGCACTGGGAAGATAAATCCCCTTTGCTGCAAAAACCAGTGGGGTTTGGGGCAGCAGAAGAAACTGCCAGATTTTCACTGCTTAAAAGGCCTACACAGGATGGCAGAAAAAATGGTCAGATTTTTGTCACTTAAAGGACCCACATGGTCTTAAAACATATGCAAACCCCAGGGCAGCAAATGAAAGGGTGACAATTGCATATGGGAAGTGGGTGAAGTGACTGGAGACAGGGACAGTGCTGGGAAAATCACCAGAAGCCAGGAGCAGCCCTGTCCCCTCTCCTAGCCCAATACCACAAACAGAGCCACAAAGTGGTAACACAGGTATCCCCATCCTGGGAATTACCTAAGGCTCCGCCCCACACAATTTATAGGTGCCTTTGCTAAATAGGCTGCGCTACTACAACAAGGAGTAAAAGCAACTCTACCTAATACACAGAAACAAACACACGGAGGATGCCAAATTGAGGCAGCAAAGAGACATGGCCCAAATGAAAGAAGAACAAAACCCCAGAAAAAGAACTAGAAATTGAAAAAAATGAAAAAAATGAGGAGAGGATTAGGAACCTCTGGGACAAATTTGAATGTAGCAACATCCGAATCATAGGGGAGCCTGAAAGAGAAGAGGAAATTGAAAACTTATTTGAAAAAATAATGAAAGAAAACTTCCCTAATTTGGTGAAAGAAATAGACATATAAATCCAGGAAGCACAAAGAGTCCCAAACAAGTTGGACCCAAAGAGGAACCACATCAAAACACATCATAATTAAAATGCAAAAGGTTAAAGATAAAGAGAGAATCTTAAAAACAGCAAGAGAAAAGCAGAGAGTTACCTACAAAGGCGTTCCCATAAGACTATCAGCAACTTTGCAGGCAGGAAGGGACTGGCAAGAAGTTATTCAAAGTGATGAAAAGCAAGGACCTACAACCAAGATTACTCTATACAGCAAAGCTATCATTTGGAATGGAAGGGCAGATAAAGTGCTTCCCAGACAAGATAAAGCTAAACAAATTAATCATCACAAGCCATTATTATATGAAATGTTAAAGGGGCATATTTAAGAAAAAGAAGATCAAAACTATGAATATTAAAATGACAATAAACTCCCAATACCAACAACTAAATCTGAAAAACAAAAACAAACCATAACAGGAACAGAATCATAGGTATGGGGATCACTTAAAGGGTCATCAGCTGGGAGTGGGGAGGAGGAAAATGGGGAAGTGGTGCAGGGATTAAGAAGCATAATTGGTAGGAGCAAAATAGACGGGGGATATTAAGAATAGTATAGGAAAAGGAGAGGCCAAAGAATTTACATGCATGACCAATGGACATGAGCTAAGAGGGGGATTGCTGGATGAAAGGGGGTACCAGGCTGAGGGGGGCAAAGAGAGAAAAATTGGGACAACACAACTGTAACAGCATAATCAATAAAACATACTTTAGAAAGTAAAAAATAAAATGGACCCCAGCGTGTACATTATAAATAACACAAAAATATGCTATAACATTTGTAGACTCTTATTCAACCATTCTGATTTGGCCAAATGTTAAATTAGCCAAATATATTAACAGAAAAATGTCTGTATTGACCAGCTTATTGATTTAAAATATTCATGAACTAGCAGAAGCATAAGTAGTGAGTTTCATAAACAAGAAATAAATCACATACATCTACAAAGAGGAATGAAGGCATTTTGTGCAAACTGCCAATTATAAAAACAATCAGGGGGAGATAAAGTGCAGTGTAGGGAACAGAGTAGGAAACATTGTAATAAGAATGTAAGTATGTATAGTGACTTATGGGTTGATCACTTTGTAAGTTACATAAATGTCTAATCACTATGTTGTATACCTGGTATGAATATAATATTGTATGTCAACTGTAATTTTTTTTTAAAAATTCAAAGAAAAAATCCTGGGAAACATAATTTTTTAACGTATTTTACAAATCATTGGTTCTGCAGCAGAATAAAACCCTACCCACATAAACTCAGAACATTCTTTTTGTTGCCCCCATAGTTATAAAAGCCCAAAATTGAAACCTAGTCCTTAAGACTTCCCCAAAACATGATTCAACACATTGCCTATTTTTAAAAATTGTTTTATGATATTTAATGTTACATACTGATTTTTCCCAATGACTAACCAAATATGTCTCACTATTATATGAATCAGTTCTTAATGCTGCAAGTGAATACAGAGAGTAAGCTATCAGTAGCCATACTCTCTTATAAAAATCTGATTTAGGTGTTTTCTTTTCAAATGTAACATCCTATCTGTGACTGCCTTCCAAACTCGGTTGAAATATTCCTGAATCTTTCAAAATCAGTACAAGAGCTAGCAGATGTCTTTCCAGAATGAATATGAAGGGTAGAAAGTATTGCCATTTCTCTTCATTTATTTTTGAACTTAGTTTGGTCTTCATTAGTGCTAATATAACCGCTTATTATTCAAAGTCTTCTGTGATCCCCTGATCATGTTTCTGGGGGTGAATATTTGTTCACTACCTATATTACAGCTTTGTAAGTTGCTGAATTTTCTAATACTCTATTCTATATTTGTCCTAAATTAATAAATTCCATCTTTTCTGGATTCAACTTCTCTTTATTAAATTCACTCTGAACATGAAATTTATGTTCAAAGAAATTAATAATTCTTTCTTCTCAGCTTGGTGTTAACAATAAATTTTAATAAGCATTGTATTTAATCAATTTTAAGTTTACTAAAGACAAATTTTGTTAAAATGTTACTGTTCTAAGCCTTCTATTCCCTTACTGAAAATAATTATTTTGCTTGGCCTTTCCCATAACCTACTCTCTATGAGAAGTATATATATATTTTTGTAATTCAAAATTATGTAAATGTAAAAAAACAGAACTGGGAACTTGGGATGAAAATAAGAGGAAAAAAGTCTAAGTCTGCAGCCATAATAAAAAGAGTACAGTATTCCCTCACTCATCGCAAGTATTACATTCTAGACCCCTCCCACGATAGGTGAAAATCTGCGAAGTAGGAACCTTACATTTATTTTAGTATTTATATATATTTTAAGGCTTTATAAACCCTTCCCACACACTTATAAACCATTCCCAGTCCCTTACTAACCTTTACCACTCCCATATTAACCTTTTCCACACTTCTATAAACACTACTGATGTTCTTAAACATATTCTACACTCTTAAAACTATGTAACTTTAACAACGTACATATATAGTACCGAAAAATCCCGCGATAGTGAAAAATCCGCAATAAATAATTAAATATAATATTTTTAAAAATCCTGCGATACAGTGAGGCTGCGATAAGTGAACCACGATACAGAGAGGGACTACTGTATGTCTATTTGAGTGAGAGTAAAGGAGTCAGAGAAAGATAATCTGGCTCCTGAGCAGTGCAAAGTGAAAGAGCACTATAAAGGAAAGAAGAATGGGAAGGGATTTTAAGAGTTTCCATGAGTAATGCATAAAATAACTTTCAAAGTTTTTGGAGAAACATGAGTAACATTTTAAATTATTTTTCCATTAATTCATTTGCTATACCATCTTAAGACTGAACTACATGGGGCACCAGCATTAACTTAAGTGACACAAATATCCTCCAATGCTGATGTTTATTCACTTCTATGTGGACTTTCGTTGCCCATAAATGTCATAAACATACTCCAGAGACAAACTTGATCCGCCCCTGTCTTAAGAGCTCTCAGTCTGCTTTACATGAAGCTCTACCAGTTCATTCACAGATCAATGTCTGGGTCAATCTAAAGAATACTTGAGTAATTTAAAAATTTATATGAAAACATACTAAAAATAAAGGTTTTTGTTAGTGTCAAAAAACACAGAAGACACATCAGAAGGCAAAAATTACTACTTAGTATTGTAAGTTTGAACTATTAGCAATGTATCTAAAACAAAGGTGTAAGAAGAAAATAAAGGAAAAACCTTGTAACTTATATGGTAATTCTCTTATAAGATTAAAATGAATGTGATAAGCACTTAGGGTTTTATTACTTTGCTATACAGATCACCCAGTGTAATGTGGATATAAACTCAACTAGAATATTTGGGTTCTGCATGCCTTTTTATAGTTGAGTTACATTATAAAAAAAATCAATATGGCATAATACAGTATTTATTATTCTTAAGGAAGTACATAAAATAAAAGAAGAACCTGGAGTGAAATTAAAAGTTTATCACCCTCCAGACCAACATATTGTATATTTGTAAATTAAACCTGTCACCAATAAAGATGTACCACATAGCAGGGGTATGCATAAAAGAATGAGAGAGAATGGGAGATTCAGAAACATGTATACATATGTAGTAAATGAAAACTCCAAGGCATGCCCAAGGTCTAAAGAGCCTATACACAAATGTAATAAGGTCATTTCTTAAGGGAGTGGGCTTGAGTTCTAAAGCCAGAGCCTAAGGCAAATATTGCATAGAATAAATTTAACATTCAAGATCATTTAATTCACCTGTAGAGTTCAAGTTACATTACCTTGTGTATTTAAGCTTGACAGAAAATAGTTAAGAACAAACACCTGACACACAGGGAGATCCTGTGAAAACAGAGGTAGAAGATGGCCATCTACAAGATAAGGAGGGAGGCCTCATATAAATTAACCCTGCTGACACCTTGATCTGAGACTTGTAGCTTCCAGAACTGTGAGGAAATAAATTTCTGTTTAAATTGCCTAAAAGAAAAAGAAAAAAAAAAAAAAAGAACATACACCTGAGCTAGGTTAAAGAAGAGAAACAAAGAAAAGTCCACCAACAGATATCAGGGTACTCAAACCACCTTGTCTTTAAGAAACCATCAAAGTTTTACCCAGAAAGTGATGAGGTATAAATTGATTTACCCTCCAATAGTGTTTATTCCAATGTTTTAACATGAAATGTTTATTCCTTTAATTTATTAATTGACACATTTGTCATTGTTCGAATTAAATAAGGTAACAAAAGGGCATTTCCAGTAGGGGCCTCTATGAACAGCTATCAGTTGCACATTTCAGACATGGAGTGCAGGAGATCTTACCTGATATAGGGTTCCATGTGGGCATAAGGTGAATCTACTGCACATGGGAAGCACTTCTTTAAGCTTGGGTTGCATCTCAGTAGATGGCTCCCTGACTAGGCCTGCTCTTTCCAAAGCCACAAAACAGCACATTAGACTCAAACCATGGGGCTATCAAAGAAGGAGGGTCCATTTCTTTTCCAAAAAGGCATTCCTATAAACTCCTTCAGGAAAATACATGAACCCATGAAATCCATTTATTCTGACCCTGGAAAATATATCTATCCATGAGTCTCTTTTACTGCTGCTTATTTTACAATGGGACACCACTAAAATCTAGAAACTAGAATTCTTTCTCCTTCCTTTTTTTTTTCTTCCCTTCCATCTTTTCTTCCTTCAAATATCTGCTTATGGTAAAATCACAGCAAGAAGAAAAGTTGAATTCATTTTTCTATTCGGTGACATTTCTGTGCTATACTTATTTTTTTGATTCACATATGAACTCCCTCAGGGTGCTCCTGTATGGAAATAAGGTAGACCAAATGAAATAAAAAACTCAAGGCACAATTTTACCCCTGACATATGAAGAGAGACTATTTTTCTCCTGGACTTCTGGTGGAATGCAGCTCACTCTCTTCACTTCTTTTCCAAAGATTGCAGTTCCTACTTCCTGCGGCATACCATCATCACCATCTTTGTGCATTCATAGGGTGTCTGTGGCTGTAGCCTCTAGGGAGCTCCCCCATAATCAAATCCAGATATCATTGTCTTCGTGCCTCTTTGATATGAGTCCATTTTCCATTCCTCTTTCTTACTAAAATGTGCTTCTGGTTATTTTTCATAAGATGTTTTAGCTTCTCCTTCTCTTAAATTGAATCTCTTCTATTTCTTCCTCTCATTTTTATGCCCTCCTTGGCCTAAGCACAGCTCCTCAACATTTACAAGAATTTACATCTCCAAATTGAGAAACTCTTGAGAACATTACTATCTAACTGCCTTTTCTATGATAATTTTTAGCAATGTTAACTAAAAGGAAACTTTTAGACTCTGGTTTCAACACCCAGCTCTAACTTTTATCACATCTGCAAGATGCTAATTGGAGTTGTAGCACATTTCTTCAACCCAGGTCAGACTCTCCACAGATGGCTACTCAACCCTCTAAGATTACAGTTCGGTTTCTTTGGAATAGTTGAAGGATAGGTTTTGGATTTATGCAGAGGATCAAATCCATACTCTAGCATTTAATTTGGGTACAACCTTGAGTGAGCCATTTAACCTTTCTGAGTTTCAATTTCCTTGACTAGAAAATGAGAATACAAATATCAATGTAATGAAATTGTTGTGAGGATGAAATGAAGTAATCTGTGTAAAATACATACAATGTCTCGCACATGATAAGCATTCAAACTTGGCAGCTCTTATTTTTATTCTGATGAGTTAAAATGTTAGATGGAATGAATTTTTCTTCACAGAAATTCACAAAGCTGACCTTAGAGCAGACATTACTATATTATTTAGTAGACCTCAGTCCCAAATACCACTCAGTTCAGTGCTATCACACTTAGGAAGTCAATAAATATTTTAAATTGAAATTTAGGGCAAACAGGGAGTTAGGATTTAGAACTAAAGGAATGGATAACCAGTCTCATAAATTTGAACATATCATTAAGAGCCTGTATTCCCAGAAAGTACATTTCTTTTAAAATATATTTACTACAGTTATGCATAGAGACAGAATATTTTAATCATCAGTTGCAAAACTGTTTCCTGAAAGATAAAATCGTAATTATAACTCAAGCAGACTTCACACTTTACCCTTTTATATATGGTAAAAGCAGAAAGTAGACATTCAGCAGGGTGCTGGGAAGGACAGGGAGAGAAGGAGAGGAGAGAAAGAAAGAAAGGGAGAGAGAAAAAAGAGAGTGAGAATTAGAATGAAAGCAAAAGGGATTTATAAGAAATACTATGTGGCTTTTGGCCTTTCTATGTACCAGCATAGATAGGATGATCCCACCGTTTATGATTGCTGCCAATTCTCTCCATGAAAACCGAACAATGGGACATCTCCCGTCTCTCAATACACAGAAAACAAAATTATCAATTCCTTATGGAACTTGTGCCTAAATTAAATATATATATATATAATGAGCAAAAATATAAAGTTAAATATCTAAACTCAGTGATGAAATTAATTGGGTCCAATTCACCAGAATAAGTGAGGTTTCACTCTAGGAAATGAGTAAATGCCTTTAAGGCACAAGAATAAAAAATTCATTGATTGATTCTGATCTGTAAAAAGAGCAGTCTGATCTGCTTTAGTATCAGACAGATCTGCTTTTAAAAGCTATTTATGCTACTTGCTTGTTGAGCAAGTTACTTATCCTTCATGTGCTTGACTCCCTCATACCTAAAATAGATATGAAAATATCTGTAAGGATGAGGGTACAAGATCTGTCACTCTTTTTCTCTCTCCCTATGCCCCACATCCCTCGAAAGAGCAATTCCTAAGCTGATTGGCCAAATTCAAGCACATTGAGTCTACTAAATTGCGGGCTCTCTATACAACAAAGGATTCTTCCCCCATTTCTCTGATTCCTCAGGGAAGGCTAACCATTCCCCTTTGTCTCTCTCTTGCCTTCATTCCAACATTGGGCAGTAGCATTATGAGCCAAAGTGAAGTTCAGAGCTCTGGCTTTTGCCCCCACACATCCCTTCTTTCAAGCTCCCCCACACTGCCCACTCAGTATTCTTGAGCAGGCAGTTCATTTAAGGAAGCTACTTAGGAAGTAGGAGGAAGTCTCACTTAAGATCCCTTCAAGGTCAGCCTACTTTTATCCTGTCTGGTCTGGCCAAAAAAATAACAAGGTGGTACCCTGTTACTCTTTTCATGTCAGTGCCTTTTATTTAGTCCTTCCCTCTCTCTGGAATGTTCTGCATCTTTAAATCATGGTTTTTAAAACATTAAAGCTTCAGTTCAAAAGTTTTCTTTTTCAGAGAGGCCTTCCCTGATCATCCAATCTAAAGTAGCATCCTCACCATCACCAAGTCACTCCCAAGAAAGAACTAACACCTCTCCTCAAACTGTTTCATAAAATTCAAGAGGCGAGAAGGCTCCCAAACTCATTTTATAAGGCCAGCATTATCCTAATTCCAAAACCAGATAAAGACACTACAAAGAAAGAAAATTATAGGCCAACATCCTTGATGAACATACATGCTAAAATCCTCAACAAAATATTAGCAAACCAAATACAGCAATGCATCTAAAAGATCATACACCATGATCAAAGTGGGATTTATTCCAGGAATGCAAAGTTACTACAACATTCACAAATCAGTAAATGTGATTCACCACATTAACAAATTGAAGGATAAAAACCACATGATAATATCAATAGATGCAGAAAAAGCTTTTGATAAAATTGAACAGGCATTTATGATCAGAACTCTCAGCAAAGAGGGAACAGAGGAAATATATCTCAATGTAATAAAGGGCATATATGGCAAACACACTGCCAACATCATATTCAACAGGCAAAAACTACAAGCATTTTGCTAAAGACTGGGAACAAGATGGAGATGTCCTCTTTTACCTCTCTTATTCAACATATTACTGGAAGTCCTAGCCAAAGCAACCAGTCAAGAAGAAGAAATAAAAGGTATCCAGATTGGAAAGGAAGAAGTAAAACTGTCTTTATTTGCAGATGACATGATACTATATGTAGATAACCCCAAAGATTTCACCAAGAACTGATAAGTGAATTCAGCAAAGTTGCAGGATACAAACTTCATATGCAGAAATCAAACTAACAAAAAAAAAAAAAAATTAAGAGAACAATCCTGGACTTCTGGCCAAGATGGAGGCATAGGCAGACATGCTCCATATCCCTCCACAACTAAGAAGGAATACAACTGCCACAAAACCAGAAATAACCAGAAGTTCCAGAAATTAAAGCTACAGGGAAGTCCAACGTATGAAGTTATAAAGAAGTGGTGCTCATCCAGATGGGTAGGAGGGGCAAAGCCAGAGCGGAGAGGTCAAGCTGTGCTGGCGGCGGCAGCTGTGGCAACGGCAGTGGGACAGCAGTAAGCACAGACACCCGTATTTAAGGGGAGGCTAGAAGCACCTGGGGAGCACTCCCGGCAGCAGACCAAACTCATCAGCTTGCGATTCCCATGCCAGGGAAGGCAGACCTCCATTATCTCAAACTGCGAGGGCCAGAGGGCGTGGAGAGGGAGGTGAAGGCTCCCAGTCTCTCAGTGGAGAGTGAATGGCAGGAATTCATCTTGGACCCCCGCCCCAATGTAAAACACCACAGTGTGGTGAGAAGGGTCGCCCAGTTGTGATGAGTGCCCCCTATAGCATAGGAGGTGTGACAGCCCCACCCAGGAAGCAAAGGTAAATACAAAACTGTCAGGATGGCACAGATCATGATAGAGATCCCAAGCACGCTGATGACCAGACAGCATATATCTAATCTAACAAAGCAGCAGGTAGGAAATCTTTCTGCGACATAGTTCAGAGCTTTGGTTATAAGAATGCTTACACACCTAACAGAAGATCTTAAGCAAGACGGGGAAGGAATGAAGGCTAGTCCTGCTGAAATGAATGAAAACACATACAAAACTAGTGATGAGGGAAAGAAAACCAGGGATCAAATAAATAAATCAGAACATAGGGAAGGAACAAACAGTCAACCAGTGCAGAAAGAGGAAATGAAAAGTGAGGAAAATGAGGAGAGGCTCAGAAACGAATAGGACAGCTACAAGTGAGCCAACATCAAAATCATAGGGTTGCAAGAAGAAGAAGAACTAGAAATTGAAAAATTATGTGAAAATATAATGAAGCAGAACTTCCCTAACTTGGGGAAGGAAATAGACTTACAGGTCCAGGAAGCACAGAGAGTTCCAAATAAACTGGACCCAAGGAGAACCACACCAAGACACTTTATAATAAAAATGTCAAAAATTAAGGATAAAGAGAGAATCTTAAAAGCAGCAAGAGAGAAGATGAGACAAAAGAAACTTGCAGGCAAGAAGGGACTGGCAAGAACTATTCAAAATAATGAAAAGCAGAAACCTACAACCATGATTACTCTATCCAGCGAAGCTGTCATTCAGAATAGAAGGGCAGAGAAAGTGCTTCCAGGACAAAGTAAAACTGAAGGAGTTCATCAGATCCAAACCACTGTTATATGAACAGTTAGAGGGACTTCTTTAAGAGAAAGAGGATCAAAACTATAAACATTAAAATAAAAACTGTATTACAACAACTAACAACAGAAGCTAGGGAATCGAAACAAAGGCAAACTAAGTAGGCAATGAGAGTGGAAAAAGAATTATAGGTATGGGAAATATTTTGGGGGAGGTCAGCTGGGAGGGGAAAGAGGGGAAAGGGAGGGAGATGATGCAGGAATTAAGAAGCATAGTAGGAGGGAGTGGAGTAGATAGGAAGATGTTGAGAAAAACTATATGCACAACCAATGGGCATAGACTAAGGGGAGGAGGGACAACTGGAGGGAGGGGGTAACTGGGTGGAGGGGAGGAGAGGGAAAAGAAATTGGGACAACTGTAACAGCATAATCAATAAAGCATATTAAAAAGAGAAAGAGAGAATAATCCTGTTCACAACTGCTTCAAAAAGAATAAAATACCTAGGAATAAACCTAACCAAGGATGTAAAATACCTGTACTCTGAAAATTATAAAACAATGAAGAAATAAATTGAAAAAGATACAAATAAGTGGAAGGACATACCATGTTCATGGATAGGAAGAATTAACATCATTAAAATGTCCAGACTACCCAAACAATCTATAGATTCAATGCAATTCTTAGCAAGATTTCAATGACATATTTCACAGAACTAGAACAAATATTTCAAAAATTTATATGGAACCACAAAAGGCCCTGAAGAGCAACAGTGATCCAGAAAAAGAAGAACAAAGTTGGAGGAATCATGCTACCAAATATCAAACTATACTACAAGGCCATAATAATCAAAACTGCATGGCATTGGCATAAAAACAGACACATAGGTCAATGGAACAGAATAGAGAGCCCAGAAATAAGCCCATCTCTTTATAGTCAATTAATATTTGACAGAGGAAGCAAACACATACAATGGGCTAAAGATAGTTTATTCAATAAATGGTGATGTAAAAATTGGACAGATGTGTGCAGAAAAATGAAACTAGACCATCTTCTTACACTACACACAAGAATAAATTAAAAATAGAACAAAGACTTAAATGTTAGACCCAAAACCATAAAAATCCTGGAAGAACACCTAAGCAGCAAAATCTCACATTTCTAGTAGCAATTTTTTTATCAGATAGATCTCCCCAGGCAAGGGAAAAATAAAAAAATAAAGAATTGGGACTGCATCAAACTAAAAAAATTTTGCACAGCAAAGGAAATCATCAAAAAAATAAAAAGGCAACCCACAGAATGGGAGAACATTTTGCCAATTCACCTGATAAGGGGTTAATATCCAAGTTTTATAAAGTACTTACAATTCTCAACACCAAAAAACAAACAACCCCATTAAGAAATGGGCAAAGGACCTGAATTGACACTTCTCCAAAGAAGACACACAAATGGCCAATACACGTATGAAAAAATGCTCAACATTACTAATCATCAAACATATGCAAATTAAAACTACAATGAGATGCCATCTCACACTTGTCAGAATGGCTAACATCAATAAATCAACAAGCAAGTGCTGGTAAGGAGGTGGAGAAAGGGGAATCTTATGCATTGTTGGTGGGAATGAAGACTGGTGCAGCCACTGTGGAAAGCAATATAGAGTTACCTCAAAAAATTAAAAATGGATCTGCCTTTTGACCAAGCAATCCCACTTCAGGGAATATATCCTAAGGAACCCCAAACACTAATTCAAAAGAACATAAGCACCCCTATGTTCATTGCAGTGTTATTTACTATCGCCAAGCTATGGAAGCAACCCAAGTGTCCATCAATAGATGAGTGGATAAAACAACTATGGAACATTGACACAATGGAATACTACTAAGCCATAAAAATGAAGAAAGGTTTACCCTTTGAAAGGTAAACCTGAAGAACATTATGCTAATTGAAATAAGCCAGTCAGAGAAAGACAAATAACATATGATTTCATTCATATGTGGAATCTAATGAGCAAACTGATCTAACAAGCAAAACAGATACAGGCTTACAGAAGCAGAGCAGATGACGACAGCTAGTGGGGCGGTTATGGGGTGGAGGGATTGAGCAAAAAGGAAAAAGGACTCATGCACACGGTCAACAGTGTGGTGATTGCTGGGTGCAGTTGAGTATAAGGGGACACACGATAGTGGGGAAAAAAATACAATAAAGATTAAATATTTTTAATTATCCCCAATTCAAGATGCCACTGAGCCTGTCTTTGGTGCTGCTGGGATTGAGGCTTTCTCAAGAGGAAATGTTAACTGGCAATGTTTCCAAGAACACTATGATTTTAGGTTTGTTCAATTTAAAGAGTATTTCCTCTGCCTCCCTGCTGGAAATTATCTGAAATGCAAATGTGGGTTTTCCACTGTGTGCATGAGTGCATGGGACTTCAAGGTAAATGTCAAAGGGCATTTTTAGAACTATCCTGTGGTTAAGAAAGGCATAAGCCACTCTTTTCTTGGTATGTGGAGGCATTCACTAAGCTGTGCTCCTTATTTTGGGGTATATTAAAAAATACAAATAAGGCAAGTGGAATAAGATACTACTCAAATAAAGAGTAGGTCAGGTAAATTCTGATCCTCAAGTCCAATAGAGGCTTTTCTCTACCATTAGAACCAATAGCTATTTTCGAGGCTGAAGATCAGATGAAGTCACAGGCATGAGTTTAATAGCCATATGTATATTTTAATGTATAACAGAATATGTAAATACTGAAATTAACACACTCAGCATAAGATGCCCATACTAGGAGATTCAGGAGAATAAAACTGACTTCCAGCTCCCATTTCACATTTACTAAGAAGCATATATTCACTGAGGGGAATGTCTAGCAGAATAAACTATATTATTCAAATTGGTACCTCCTGCTCTCTCTCTTTTTTTACCAATTTGTATGGCTAAATTGGCTAAAGTTCACCAGATGCAGCTCTATTCAGGATCACTCATCTATAGGTCATGAAGTCTTTGTGTTAAAAAAAAAAAAAAATGCTCGCCCTACAAAACTTTATCATGTCACCTAAACCCCATTTGCCCATTTCATAGACAAAGTACTTACGAAGATATCACACTCAGGAGAGGTCCCTAAAGAAACTTCTTTATAGTTTTAATTTAAAACATAAACAAGCAGACCTTCTATAATAAAGTTAATCTTATAGTTAATATATATAAAATTTTTGGAAGTAGGTTTAATATAAATCTGAAGAAAAAGAATAAAACCAACATTTCCATGAGTGTTGTGAAAGTTGATTCTATGTATAAACTTGACTGAGCCATGGGGTACCCAGATATTTAGTCAAACATTATTCTAGGTATGTCTGTAAGGGTATTTGGATGAGTTTAACATTTAAATTGAAAGGCTAAGTAAAGCAGATTGACCTCCCCAATGTGGGATTCATCAATCAGTTGAAGACCCGAATAGACAAAAGGCTTATCCTCCCTGCAAAAGAGGGAATTCTTTTTGCCTGACTGCCTTCAAACTGGAATATTGGTTTTTACCTGTCTTCAAAGTCAAACAGAAACATTGGCTCTTCTGGGGTCTTCTGCCTGTCCAATATTTGGACTAGAACTACACTGGTTCCAGTAGTTCTTAGGCCTTTGGACTCAGGCAAGAACAATACCATCAACTCTCTTGGGTTTCCAGCTTGTCGATTGAAAATCTTGGGACTTGTCAGTATCCATAATTCCTCATACCAGATTTATATATATGTATATAGGGTCTGTGTTTTTGAAGAACGCTGAATAATACAAGTGTTAAACTCAAACTCAAAGGTTAATCATTTTCTTTATCAGTTTGATACCTAAGTACCTGTCTCTTTATGCACTATAAAATTTTTTTGATGAGTCAGCATATGGCATTCCATCAATTGCTCTAGAACTTTCTTTAGGTATTTAAAACTTTATATATTAAAATGTAAAACATAAAGGAAGAATGTAGTGACACTAAATTGAAAAGAGTAGTTAGTAATGTCAAACATAAGACAATCTTGAATATAAAGAAATATTCCATTTTCTCAATAAAAATATTCAAAATGGAGGATGGTCAACTTGTACACATAATCATATAGGGATGTAGAAAAATAGTTTAAATGCCTACTTATATTTTTTATTTCATTAAATTAAATGGATGCTTAAAAACACATATTTTATTCCAACTCTGGCATGAGTTTCTCCAATGTAAAGAGCTGTCTCTACATTCCTCCAGGAGACTCTGCGAGAGCACATCTTCTTCTCTTGGTTTGAGACATGACCCTCCTCAAATCATGTGTGATATTGTCTCAGGAAGTTGTCTCGAAAGGCACAAGTACCCACTCATATAAGAAGCAATTTCTTTTAAATAAAAATTCATCCTCCCACAAGTATATATTTTGATGCCAGTGATATACCCATCTCTTATACTGCTTTTTAAAGAGATTTTCAGAAGGTCTGTTTAGAACATCTGATACTTGCAATTGTGTAGTCACAGCCTTCAGAATCATGACTAACTCTGTGTTCAGTTTCTTTGATCCTTATTTTTTTAATTGTGTTATACTTTACTGAGGCATAATTGGCAAAATTTATATATATTTAAGGTATACAATGTGATGGTTTGAATACCACAATCAAGCTAATTAATACATCCATGTCTACAGTAGTCCCTCTCTATATCGCGGTTCACTTATCGCAGCCTCACTGTATTGAAGGATTTTTAAAAATATTATATTTAATTATCATGGATTTTTCACTATATCGCGGGATTTTATGGTACTGTATACGTATGTTGTTAAAGTTATGTAGGTTTAAGAGTGTAGAATAAATGTAAGGTTCCTACTTCACGGGGGCGGGGGGGTCTAGAACGTAATACCCACAATAAGTGAGGGAATACTGTATTCAGGTTCTCTGCCCATTTTCAAATCAGATTATTTTGTTATTTGCTATAAAGCTATATGAGTTTCTTATATATTTTGGATACTCACTCCTAATGAGATGTAGTGATAATCAATTTTGATACTGGCCTTATCCTCATATGGCTTACATTCTAGAAAACAAGCAAGATAACTTCTGGTAACTGTTAAGTGTTAAAAGGAAAATAAAATTGTGACAGACTGATTGGGGAATGGGGAAAAGGCAGCATTGACTCTGTTTGAGCTGGAGTATTGAGGGAAACTTCTAATAAGCGGTGACCTTGGAACTGAGAGGAGAATGACAAAATAAAGCTGCCCACACAAAGATCTGGAAACAAGATAGACCAAAGAGTCAGCCATCTCTCCTCCAGAAATATAGCAATTTCTGGAGCAAACATGCAAACTGCCCGACCTAAACTCTCAGATTTCAGTTAGGAAGGAAGGGGAAATGAATCTTAGGAAGGGAATTGCCAATGTCTGGCAACGCAGGCGAAGGCATATGGAATGAGTTAGAAAAGTGCCTCCTGATATCTAGGAGGGTTCAGAGAATATTTCCAGATTGCTTTTGTGCCAGGGAACTAGTTAGCTAATCATCTCATTCACTTCCATTTCCTCATCTCTGAAAATTTCTGCTACAGTCTTTCTCTTAGATCCTAATTTAGTTGCTTTATGATTATTATTTCTTAATGCAAATGTGACAAAACATATTTTTTCCTTTGGTAACAGAACCCAAATTTTGATGGCCAGCAACATATACAGACTTAGATAATAGATAATGATTGATCTAAGACTATCATGGCAATGCTGTTTCTTTTTTGCCAGTGATTGATCTTTGGTGGTAGGCCTGTGACGCAGTTCTAACCAATGAATGGAAAAGCACTAGGGTTTCATGACAGTTTCACTTTTTATAAAAAAGCCAGAGTTGCATGAGAAAAAGCTATTTTTTCATCTTCCTTTTCTTTCCTGTTTTGAACACTGTCATGTAAAAATTTTATTCTTGGAACTGTGGTAACCATCATTTGACCATGAGGTAACAAGCCAAAAGATTAAGGATCCTGAAAATGAAAGAAATTAGCTCCTTCATGACATTATTGAGCTCTCAAACCAACCCTGGGATCCTCTACCTCCTGTTTTCTTATAAGTAAATATATATTCTTATGGGATAGGCCATATTACTTAAGTGTTATTTGTAGCTAAAAGCATTCATAATTCACATACCACCCTAGCATCAAACTCCATTTGTTATGAGGCAAAAGTAACTACATTCATTGTTTATCCTTGTGGCATCCCTTTATAGAGTTCTGGTGCTCAGTAGTGTATATTGCACAGGCTAGAAGGCTATATGTTCCTTTCTCCCCAACCTTAAGGGAACTGAGGAGCTTTTCATTTAAGACCTATAAGATCAGTGAGCTAGAGTTAAGGTACAACCAATCCATTAGGAATAAAAGCAAGTAAGAAAAGCAAACAATCAGGTAAACATCCATGCTACATAATGTGAAGGTATAAGCTTAAAGGGGCTTAATATGTTAAAGGGAAGATGCATCACCTCCGCTCAGATGAGTGACATTAAGTTGTAATCATGACGGTGTGCTAAAGTATTTGAAAAAGAGGAAAAGGAAATTGTGCTGCACACTTAACTTGGCAGAGAATATGGATGTGGACGGGGAATGCTGTGATGGAAAAGGTTCATGAACCAAAATAGCAATGCATTCAAGGCAGGTGAGTTTGCTTCTGCATTGACAGAGGTGGGATAAGCGGTGATATAGTTGATGTCTTCAAAGTTACAAAAGGCACACATATGGGGAAACAAGGGCTCATTCACCTACTCCAAGAAGAGCAGATTTACAACAATCCTAATGTAACACTTCAAACATATCTGTCAGCTTTCAGTTTCCCTCAGTTTAATACCCTCTCTACACTTTAGCCAAAGTAACCTTGTAAAAATCCAAGTATATCATATCCCTCTGCTGCCTGAAGATTTTCAAACACTCATACTGCTTTAGTGATAAACCCCTACACCTTACTTACCACAATCCACAAAGCCTTTCTCGATCTGCTCCTGCCTGTCTCACTGTCTTTATCTCCCACCAGCTAGCCTCTCTATGCTCCCACCTGCTGTTTCTGTTCAGAGCACAGCTCCTACCCATACTCTCTCTAAGGCCATACTCTCTCTAAGAATCACTCAGCATCCTGACATCCTCTTCACTGATCCAAGTTCTTCTCATTCTTGGCTTCTGAGAGTATATTTCATTTTTACAAGGAGGTCATTCTTAACCATGCTCCACCCCAAAACCAATGTGGTATACTTCCCATAGTACTCTCTTCTCCCCACTTTATAATATTCATAACAATGTAATTAATTGGTTACTTACTGTCTTCCCCTCTAAATTGCAAGATCCATGAAGGCTAAGATCATGTCTGTCTCTTTCACCCAATTTCTGGCACACAGTAAGCTTCAATGTACATACATTAAATGACTACTTGTAACCTACCATTATGCTGCCATCAACTTGGGAACGAGGACTTTATCAGTTCAAGCACACATACAAAAAACAGACTTATGATAAATTAATAAGAACAGAAAAATAACTATTAAGGAAGGCTTTGATGACATGAATATGTCTTTTACTATTTTAGTTAGAAATCAAGAAAAAAAATCAGTGTCCTTCCTAACATGCTCTGTGGTTCTGGACGACTGAGTTTAGAAAACAAGCTAAGGAATCAGACAGTCCTGGATTTGTGTCCAAGCTTTTATCAGCTGTGTGATCTGACATAAATCTGCAATCCCTCTAAGCTTTCATTTCCTCATCCTCATCTGTAAAATGAGGATAATAACAAAACTTTTCCAATAGGCGTTTGTGAGGGTTAAATGAGATAATACATAGGAAGTCCTTATTCGAGAGCTTGCCATAAAAGGAGCATGCAACAAATGTAAGTGAAGGTTCTTTGATGTCCTGGCCATCATCGTGAGACACAGAATATAAATTTGACTGGATTGAAATTGTAAGAGCTTAATAAATGTTAGATGATACTGTTGTGAATGTCATTATTTGAGGCAAAAAAGTACTAGTGCTCACCTGAGCATATGGCTTCCTTATAATTAGGTGGGGCCATGTTTGTCTTAGTCATTACTCTGGTCCAATGTCAAGTACAGTGCTTAACACATGATACTACTCAATAAACACTTTCTGAGTGAGTAATCGACTCAAAGGGCTAAGCTACTGTGCAAATGCAAATACTCTTATAAGAAAACAGAAAAGGACAGTGGTCAGCAGAGGAAATAAAAAAGAAGAACAGAATTTTTTAAATAATAAAAGCTTTAAAGCAATAAGATTAAAAGTTAAGTTTTAAATGGTGCCAATCGAGAAGTCATTGAGAATTTTATGCTATGACATGGTCAAAGCAGAAGCGGATAATAAAGGCAGCAGCAAAGAGAACATTCCAGGAAACTGCTGCCGCTTCGTTCTAAAGGAAGATTCTGAACTCTCCTCACATCTCTCACCCACTCATATCACTCTGTCTACCAGCATGGCCTTTACGAAGTGAGGGCTTCTGTTCTCTCTTCCATATTGCTTCATAACAATAAAACCCAAAGTGCCTTCTATCCCGAAAAGAAAGCTTTGGCAAGTGCTTTATTATAACTATTTCATGTGACAAAAGGCCCGCCACTAATATGAGATGGCTAAGAATAAATTACCCAAATAGGACAGAAATAGCCATTTACTTCAAGAGAGGCCCACTTTCTTGAAACTCTGCATCATTGAAACCATTTAGAGTTTGCTGTCAAGATTCCTAGCAATGCTCATTACCTCGGCCAGCAGTCCCTCTGGACTACTGAAGACATGAAATATATATAATCATGGGCTACAATGCCTAAGTGCAACAGAATGATTTAAAAGCATTACAATAGCCTTCACCCATGATATTCATCTCTTCCTGTCTATTCTTTTGTGAGCCAGATGAAAACTTGGAATGCAATCTGTATATTGATATTCCCTAAAAAGAATTTCAGTGGCTCTTTAGGAAAGATTGTGTAAGCAGTTTTAGAAGCAGGGGTGTAGGAGTAGTGGGTAAGCACATGTACTTTGGAATGAGACAACTCAAGGTTCACCTCTCAGCTCCCCACAGAACTCTGCATGAATTGGACAAGACATTCAACCTCTTTGAGCCTCAGTTACACCATTACCCAAATTATAGGTTCCATGCCTGGCATAAGAGTTCAATAAATGTTATATGTCATTAATGTTGCCCCTTCTGCTGTTGTTATTTTTTCTGGCAGAGACCACTAGTGTTTACCCAGGCACACAACTAGACCACATTTTCCAGGTCCAATACAATTAGGTGAGTCCAAATGACTGAGTTTTGACCAATGGAAGTGACAGTGCACACCTATTCCTGGATGGGCCACAGAAATCTTCCAGGCTCTTTCTCTTACTCTTTCCCTTTCCTTTCTCAATAACCCCAATGACTACTTGCTGAAGAAATTAGAGCCTCCCAGGAGAGCCAATCTTCAGAAACATCTGTAATGAGTTCTGAATGAATAAGAAATAAACTTTTTTCTGTTAAGTTACTGAGATTTCATGTTGCTCATTCCAGCAGGTAGCCTACCTTAGGGTTTCTCAACCTGAGCACTATGAATATTTTAGATACATAATAATTTGTTATGGAGGGATATCCTGTGCATTGTAGGATGTTTAGCAGAATCCCAAGTCTCTACCAACCAGATGCCAGTAGGACCCCCCAACCCCCACTAACTGTGACAGCTGAAACTGTCAACTGCAGATATTGCCATATGTCACCTGGGGGACAAAACCACCCTTGGTTGAAAACTGCTGGCCTATGCTGACCAAAACATCATCACAGTTTTCATCGCCCTCATCATTACTGATAGTCAAGTCCCTCATGATCCCTTTATCATCACAGCCCCAAAGGCCCAAACAGAGATCCAGCCTATTTTTTTAGGAGAAAAAGTTAAATGAAACCAAATCTTAAAAAAAGATGAATTCAGGACGCAACCCAGAGTTACAGGAGACCAATGAACAAAGTCAAAACCAAAACAAATATAACAATTTTTTTAAAAGCTGTTTGATTATTTTCATAACCTAGAACAAATTTATCTTTTTTAAAAAGAAAAGTAAACATTTAGGTCTAGGAGGCTCGATGTGTTTAACAAATACTTATACAATACTTACTATGAGATAGGTACTGTGCTGAACATGAACTGGTGAATAAAACCGATATAATCTTTGCCTGTCGTCGTCGGCAGCCGTCTGTCTCGAGAGACGATGGTGTAGCTTCTTAAGAGTCTATCTGCACCGTCGAGAATGGCTGTGCAGTCCGACTCGGGAGTGACACGGTATCTGTCTCCTCCCGTGTTGAATCGACATCTTGCGATGACGCTGGAGTGTCCTCTCCAGTGAAGCTGAAGCTACAGAGCCTGGGTAGGGTGATATGGAGGGTCTGCTGTTGCCCATGCAGCAGACCCCCCCTCTCTTCGCAGCTGAAGGGTCCAAGGGAAAGACGGAGTCAATACAGCTTGGCTTCAGGTGCGCCGCAGGAGTTGCTGGTGTTGACTACAACGTCAAACCGCCTTAGGGACTCCGGCTCCGGATTTTCTGTCGGGGTTCACTCCCTTAGCCTTTCCCCTGAAGAGGTATGCCGCAAGGCAGTGGAGGTTTTTTGGAGTCAGAGTTTTCCTTCTTTGCCTGTACTCACTGACATAAAAGGTAAACAAAAGTATGGTGGCTTTTTCTAAAAGCTTAGACATAGCTACCAATGGACCATTGTGATAAGCAGAATTTTAAAGAAGTCCCTGCAAGATCCCTATGCCCTGATTATTCTAATCTAGGTGCTACTGTGGAGGGACTTTGAAAATGTAATTAAGATTACTGGTTAGCTGACTTTAACATTGGGAGATTATCCTGGATTATCTAAGAGCATAAGTGGAAAGTGGAAGAGTCCATCAGGGAGGGGGATGTGACAGAAAAGGATGTAGGATGGATGCAACAGATGGGAATGACTTCCAAGCATGAGTAATTACACATTCCATTAATGGTTCTGAGATAAAAGGGCTACATGCAAGGACTACAGAGAGGCTGGCAGGAGCTAAGAGTAATCAGCAGCTCACAGACAACAAGGAAAGAAAGACTTCAGTCCTACAACCACAAAAAACTGAATTCTGCCAAACGGCGTGGGCTTGGAAATGAATTCTTCCCTAGGGCCTCCAGAAAGAGACACAGCCTTGCTGACACCTTGATTTTAGCCCAATGGACCTATGTTGGGCTTCTGATCAACAGAAATAGTAAGGGAGTTAATATTGTTTTAGGCCACTAAGTTGATGAAATTTGTTATGGCAGCAATAGAAGACTAATAAATCCATTGTGCCTTAACATCACAAAAGACAATGGGGGTCAAAGAAAATGGATATTAACATACACCTCATCCTTCTTCAATCTCAGGTTTCCTATTTCATAGGTGCTCACTTGTGGAATAAATCAATTTATTCATATATTCATTCATTTGTTTAAAAATAAATATTGTGCACCTCTTCTTTGTTCGTCTCCAGGCAAGGTATTGAGGATACAATAGTGAAAAAGAATCTGTTCTTTACTTCTAATTGCTCATAATGGAAGTGGAAGATGGAAACATGTATACCCAACAATAATGCAAAGAATGTAATAAAAGCCTTAACACAATTTTAATATAAATATGAATAAAAGTATAATAAAGTACAAGGCAGTATGGAATAAAAATCATAACAAACATTTATTGAGTACTTATCTCACTCATCTTTACAACAAGTCTTTGTAGAACCTTGATCCTTCCAGTTTTGCAGATGAGGAAGTTGAGACATAAGCAGATGAAGAAACCAACCCCAATCAGTCAGGAATTGGTAGAGCTGGGATTTTAACCCAGGTAATATAACCCAAGAGCCAATGCTTTTATACACTTCACTGTTTTCTCTCTCTCTCTCTCTCTCTCTCTCTCTCTCTCTCTCTCTCTCTCTCTCTCTCTCTCAGAGTAGAGAGGCTACAAAGAGAACTTAAGATTTGGGATGGGTACATTTACCAAGGAGAGAAAAGAAACAGAAAGAAACAGCATGAGTAATGCCAGAGAGTCGGGAAGAGGGTGCATGGTGCATGGCATAGCATACCCAGGGAACAAAGAAAGGAGGGTCCTGTATCAGGATGAGGGAGGACTGATGACAGATGAGGTTGAAGCATAAGTAGTACTAATTTGAAGGTCTTAGACCAACCAGCTGTTTAATTTTATTTTGAAGCTATCAAAAGCACCTATTTAAGAGCATGATAAGGCAAATAATTTCCCGCAAATTGTATATAATTTCAAACGTTGTTTCAGGAGATATTAAAGGATACCATTAGGCATCTGATATATAGCTCTCAATAGTAATGATATTTATTAATGCAACTTGGAAAAAACCTTTGAACATACATCAAAACCCTGAAAGAGTCTGTTGACTCCAGGGAAAATAGGATAAAATGCAGATGCATGCAGAATCCAGCCCTATTTTTCATTTATAAAGCTCTTCATATCTAAATCACACAGATACTGCTCAACTTTGGAATCATTTTAGTTCACTATAAAATAGGTGATAAATCTATATGTTGGCTTTAAGAAAATTTCTCAATAGTAACAAACCAACTGCTCAAACCAATACCACCCAAAATAAATAGATACGTACGGTGTATAGAAGCAAAGGCATTTATTGATCAAAAACTCAAAAAAATTCTTCCATATTTTTGCCTGATGAAGGAAGAGCCAGTATATGTGTTAGGCATTCTAACCGGTGCTGCTTAATATGCTAGCCACTAATCATATATGACTACTTAAATTAAAATAGAGAGAAATTGACTCCCGCCCAAGACGGTGGCGTAGACAGATATGCTGCATATCCCTCCACAACTAAGAAGAAATACAACTGCCTCAAAACTAGAAACAACCAGAAGTTCCAGAAAATCAAAGTGCATGGAAGTCCAGCAAACAAAGATATAAAGAAGAAATACTCATCCAGACAGGGAGGAGGGGCGCAGCCGGGGCAGAGAGGACTCGGTGTGGTGGTGGCAGCAGTGGCAACCACAGCAGGCTGGCGGAAAGCGCAGTTACACATTTTAAAGAGTCAGGAGGGACACCTGGAGAGCATTGCCAGCTCCCCACCAGACCGTGCAGCTCACTGGCCCAGCACCAGAGAAAACCAAGCCTCATTGCTTTTGACTGTGCAAACCAGTGAGGGTTGGGACAGAGGCAGAAACTGCTGGTCTCTCAGCAGAGTCCACTTGTTTAAAGGGCCCCCATGGACCTAGAACATCCACAGGCCCACCCACTCTGGCAACGATAGCCAGGGCAGCAGCTAGAGGGGCGCCAGTCCAGTGCGGAAGTGGGAGAGGTGCCTGGAAAAGGGGTGAGAGCTGGGCAAGTGGCATTGTTCCTTCTCAGACCCCTCCCCTGCATACAGCACCACAATGTAGTGAAACAGGTCGCCCATTACTGATAAATCCCTAAGGCTCCACAACTTACAATGTAACAGGAGTGACTGCTCTCCCTGGGACATGGAAGCAAACAGACACAGGAGGCTTCTGGCCAAGATGGAGGCCTAGACTAACACACTCCATCTCCCTCCACAACTAAGAAGGAATACAACTACTGCAAAGCCAGAAATAACCAGAAGTTCCAGAAAATAAATGGAAGTCCAACATATGAAGTTATAAAGAAGTGGTGCTGATCTGGACAGGTAGGAGGGGCGGAGCCAGGGAGAAGATTTCAAGCTATGTTGTCTGTGGTGGCAGCAACGATAGAAGCAGGACAGCGGTAAGCACAGACACCCGTATTTAGGGGGTGAGAAGTGCCTGGGGAGCAACCCTGGCTGCAGACCAGACCCGTCGGCTTGCTATTCCAAAGCCGGGGAAGGCAGACCCCCATTGCCTTGGACTGTGAGGCCCGGAGGGTGTAGGGATGGAGGAGAAGGCTCTCGGTCTCTCAGCGGAGAATGAAGAGTGGGAATCCATCTTGGACCCCCACCCCCACAGAAAATGCCACAGCGTAGTGAGACGTGCCACCCGGTTGTGACGAGTGCATGGGGCTCTGCCCCCTATAGCATAGGAGGTGTGACAGCCCTGCCCAGGAAGCAAAGGTAAACACAAAACAGTCAGGAAATCACAGATCATGATAGAGATCCCAAGCACGCAGCTGACCAGACAGCAAATATCTAATCTAATGAAGCAGCAGATAGAAAATCTTTCTGAGGCTCAGTTAAGAACTTGGTTATAAGAATGCTTACAGACCTAACAGAAGATCTTAAGCAAGACGGGGAAGGAATGAAGGCTAGTCCTGCTGAAATGAATGAAAACACATACAAAACTAGTGGTGAGGGAAAGAAAACCAGGGATCAAATCAACAAATCAGAACATAGGGAAGAAATAGTCAACCAGTGCAGAAAGAGGAAACGAAAAGTGAGGAAAATGAGGAGAGGCTCAAAAACTTATTGGACAGCTGTAAGTGGGCCAATATCCAAATCATAGGGCTTCCAGAAGGTGAAGAAGAACTAGAAATTGAAAAATTATGTGAAAATATAATGAAGCAGAACTTCCCTAACTTGGGGAAGGAAATAGACTTACAGGTCCAGAAAGCACAGAGAGTTCCAGAAAAACTGGACCCAGGGAGAACCACACCAAGACACATTATAATAAAAATATCAAAAATTAAGGATAAAGAGAGAATCTTAAAAGCAGCAAGAGAGAAGAAGAGAATTATGTACAAAGGGGTTCCAATAAGACGATCAGCTGATTTCTCAAGAGAAATACTGCAGGCAAGAAGGGACTGGCAAGAAATATTCAAAGTAATGAAAAGCAAAAACCTACAACAATGATTAGTCTATCTAGCGAAGCTGTTATTCAGAATAGAAGGGCAGAGAAAGTGCTTCCAGGACAAAGTAAAACTGAAGGAGTTCATCAGATCCAAACCACTGTTATATGAAATGTTAAAGGGACTTGTTTAGAAGGAGGATCAAGACTATGAACATTAAAATGAAAACTGTATCGCAACAACCAACAACAGAAGCTAGGGAATCGAAACAAAGGCAAACTAAGTAGGCAACAGGAGTGGGAAAAGAATTATAGGCATGGGGAACATTTTGGGGGAAGGTCAGTGGGGATGGGGAAGTGAGGAAAGGGAGGGCGATGGTACAGGAATTAAGAAGCATAGTAGGAGGAAGTGGAGCAGATAGGAAGATGTTGAGAAGAACTACATGCACAACCAATGGGCATGGACTAAGTGTGAGGACAACTCGAGGGAGGGGGGTCACTGGGTGGAGGGGAACAAAGGGAAAATAAATTGGGACAACTATAATAGCATAAACAATAAAACATATTAAAAAATAAAAATAAAAACAAAAAATAAAGAAAAATTAAATAAAATTTTATTTCTCAATCTCACTAGCCTCATTTCAAGTGCTCAACCACCATATGAGGCCAGTGGCCACAGTACCAGGCAGCATACATATAAAATATTTACATCATTGCAGGAATTTCCATTGAAAAAAATTAAGTACTTATTTAGATAAAGGTCATGATTTATTACACTTGCTCAATATGATTCAGTTTATTTTAAATTTGTATAATTAAGTTCATCTATTGTGAGGTCTTATGAGGTTCTAAATTTCTGTTTTAATCATTCATATGAGTTCCATTCTTCAGGAGATTCTATACCAAAAGATTGTATACAGTCAAGATCAAGCATTTATCAGATATCAGCCCTATTTCAAGCTCTGTGCTAGGCATTCCACATCTGTCATATCACTTAAGTTTCATGCCTCACTGGGACATAGGCATAATCATCCCCATTTTACAGATGAGAAGGCTAATACAAAGAAAGGGCACCACATCTTTTCACAGACAAAACCTAAGAAATATTTATTTCTTCCACTGGCCCTAAGAGAATTACAGTAGATAGACTAAAAAACTGAGTTTTCCATAGATGAAGTTTACTTAGAGGGAAATCAGAGTTCTTTTTCAAACAATTAGAGATTTTTTTTAAATCATCAAAAAGCATCCTTTTTGACAGTGGCTAAAAAGTGATTCAGGGAAGGAGAGGGCAAGGAGGAGAAAGAAATCTGCCCAGCTCGAAGCGCTGAGTCAGGTATGCACATCCGCAGTCCCCAAAGGCACCACACTTCTGCCACAAATACATCCAGTTACTTTTTTATAACCCCTCTCCCATCACTGGGAATAATGTACTTGATATTTATTTTTAATCTGATTCTCCCTTCACAGAAGTGTGAAGGGTGTGATAGCCAGCACTTAAGAGGGACTCGGACCCAGGTGATTCTTGCCTCCATGTAGTCATTTCCCTTATGGAATAGGGCTGACCTATGTAACAAATAGGATATCGCAGAAATGATGGTGAGTCATTTCTGAGGCTAGGTCATAAGAGACATTAAAGTTTTTACCTTGTTCTCTCTTTGGAAGAAGCCAGTCACCAGAGGATGAAAATACTCAAGCAGCCTGTGGAGAGGCCTGAAGTGTGGGGAAGGATCTGAGTCTTCCCTCCAATAGCTCCTACTTACCTGAGTGAGACACCTTGGAAGTGGATCCTCCAGCCCCAGTCAAGCTTTCAAATGACTATAGACCTGGCTGACATAAGAGACCTAGAAGCAAAACCACCCAGGTAGCCTGTCCCTAATTCCTAACCCACAGAAATAGCATGAGATAGTAAATGTTTATTGTAGTTTTACATCATTGCATTTCAGCATAATTTGTTATACAGCAATAGATAACTAACACCGAGGGTTTCTCTAGCTTTGTCTAATGGTAAATCTACAGATGAAATATCTCTCATGCTGTGGTATATATCTGGCTCTCTCTCCATAATTATTAATAAATACAAGGTCTGTTTGGAAAAAGTCCAGCCACTATTAATATAATGAGAACAGTTTGTACAACATCGATGTAACCTGGCAACCAAGGAGAGTGGGCTGGAATGTGTATGCGTGAACAATGACAACTTCACTGTACTGATCAGTGGGGGTGATAAACGCCCTTAAGCAAGGATGTGTACTGCGTGGCCATCGCATTCAAAATGAGCAAGTAGAGCAACAAATCTGCATCAAATTTTGCGTTAAACTTGAACAGTCCAGAAAACTATTCGGATGACTCAGAAGGCCACAGCTATGGGCAGCTGGTGATTCACAGCTTCATCATGATAATGCGCCCATTCATGCACATCTTGTACAGTTTTTTGGCGACACATCACCCAGGTGACTCAGCGGCCCTAAAGCCCAGATTTGGTGCCCTAAAATACAACGGGGCAGCAGATAGTGATTGAGGGAACTGTGTGAGGTCCCAAGGTAGCTATACTGAAGGGAACTGAGATATCATTGTCCTATGTACAAGGTTTCTTGTATCTTTTATCTTCTTCAATAAAGGTCTCTATTTTTCATAGTACATGGCTGGATGCCTTTTGGACAGACCTTGTATTATAGATAGATAGATAGATAGATAGATAGATAGATAGATAGATAGACACATCAACACATACAGTGGACTACTACGCAGCAATAAAAATGCAACATCTGTCACTCTACACAACAAAATTGAATTTTGCAAATGCAGTGTTGAAAGAAAGACACTAAACACAAAATAAGTTTATTTAGCACTAAAGAAACAAATAAAACATTTGTGCTGTTAGAAGTCAGGTTGAGGTTGCCCTTGTCGAGTCCTAACAGGAAAGGGGTCACAGGTGTGCTTCTGGAGAACTGTTGATATTCTTTCTTGATGTGGGTGCTATAAGCTGTTTGCAAGTAAGCCCTAACTCTTACACAGTGTTGTATTCTCCCTTGTTGTGCTTGTTGATTAATTGAGTTCTGGGATTTTCCCCTTCCCCTTTGACTAATGAAATCAACTCTTGTGTCCCATCTCTTCAGATTTCCTCATTTTTTTTTTCTCCTACCTGAACAAAAGCCAGAGAAATTGGAAGTGTTCTATCACAAAACGTGCATGGCCTTCTGCAGCAGGAGACAATCGTCTTGTCAATGACAGAGGAAGCCTGCAAGGACTATTAATTAATTTTTTAGGAACATCTCTTCATATAAGGAAGCTGCTAGATATGGTGAAATAAGTTAAATAAAATTAGCAAATTTGTTATTAATTTCCCACCCTTTGAACACATGCTTCACTGGTAAACTACATTCATCCTATACACATGCAAGGGACTACTGTCTGCTTTCAAGAAACTCAGAATCAAATATAGGAGGCCTGTAGAAATGCAAGTATTTACTAATACTCACATATATGCATAAGTACTACATTTACATTTCAAAGACAGTGAAAGCTAAGGGCCAAATGTTAACATATACACAGGTGTTAATGTCTTCAAAGGAAGTTTATCACTGAGCTGAATTAATCAGGGTAGGCTTTTTGGACGAACAAGGCCTTAAGAAGGCTTAACTATGGCAGATGTTATTATAGATACTATGGGTTTCATCTAGTTCTCGTTTGGCCCTGGGCACACGGAAGCCCGCACATCTCAGCCTCTTGTGGTTGGACAGAACCACGTGACTAGCTCTACCCAGCTGGGCATAAGAAAAAGTAACACATTTCATCTCAGGGTTAAGTCAGGAAAAAAAACAAAACCCATGTTTAATTCTCCAGTCTGTCTTCTGGCTCTTGCAGTCACAGGATGTGGGTAGCTCCATCACCTTCTGATCCTGAATGACTACAATAAGCAGAACCCTCTGGCAATTTGTGTTGGACCTGTACTACGAGCAAGAAATAAAACTTTCTTTATGTTATGCCACAGGATTTAGGGATTAATTTGTTATTGCAGTATAACCTAGCCTCTCCTAAGTAAAATAGAAAAATTCCAAGAGGTGAAGAAATAAAGGGAATGGTAGAAGTAGCTTATAAGTCATGTGTTACATGACCTTTCTCAATGACAAATCTATGTGCATGCCAGGATATAGCTTGTTGTGACATATCTTAATAGAATTGAAGGTTTTAAAATAAAAACATAAAGAGGGATAGGAAGGCAGAAGGAGAATGAGCTACTGCCCTTGGGTAATCATTATAGATCTCAGAGTAACAGGATTATTGATGTTTGGCAAGGAGCATTCCTTTTGCTCCACTTTCTCTCTCTTTGAGATTACAAGCCATATATTTCCATTTGGAAAACAGTATTTAATAACCCCTAAACCTAACATGAGTCCTGGAAACCCAAGTCTATATGTGAATGGCCAAAAATAAAGACTTGGTCTCCTTCAAAGCTATCCCATTTTACACAGCAATGTTTTCTCTATCTACCAAGAAAGTGTTCCTGCATGATAGATTCCCCCCTCTTGCTGTATATTATACTTACTGCTCTATGCCTGTCACTTCCTATTCTCTTCCCAGTTGTTTGTGCCTTATTAAATTCAACACTTTGAAACAACCAATAAGAAGCAGAGACCTTCAAAAAGCCTGTTCTCTTACAATCAGAGCTCCCTTTTTTCTAAGAACAAATAACATTTTCCAATTCGTGGGTGGAATTCATTGACAATTTACTTTCTTTGTTACCTATTGTTTCTCTATCAGTAGCAAATGGTTTTCCATGAGGGCATGGTGAAAAATTTTTTTCGTACAGACATTATTTCCCAAGTTACCTCTCCAAATCAAGGCTCTTTGAAATTGATTCGCATATAGAATTTAAGAGTTTAAAGATACAATCAAATAGCCTAGCCGTTCCTGCCTATTATTCCCAAAGCAAAGCTGCAGTCCAGTCATCTCAAGATATGCATTACAATATCAAGTAGGAATTCAAAAACCCATCTAAGCTTTGAGTATCTTTGAATATTTGTGTGTTTGGGAGATGGAGGTGGGGGCAGGGAGCAAGGCAGAATAAAAGGTATTTCTGAGAAACTTATTTTAATTCTGTACATTTTAGAGTGTCTCAGTCTTTGGTCTTTAAACACTGTACTACAATGCAGCTTTTTTCACTTTGAAGGAATTTGTCAGGTTAACCAAGTCCCAAGAAACTGTCCTCAGATTGGACCCCTATCTAAGTAGAGGTTCTGGCAACTCAACAAGAAGGATTTACAAAGTTTTACTAGAGAATCAAAAATTCCCTTAAAACACCAAATTTGAAAATGACCTAAATCCTGTAACCCTCTGTGGAGAATGTGTCAGTAGGTCTTTTGGGTTAGATGTAACAGACACCAAGTCAGAGGAGAATAAAATAGAAGGGTATTTTGTTAGATGGGCACAGGAGTATCCCACAGACTCATAGGCAGAGATACAGCCAGTTCCCCCAGTGCCAGGAAGCAGAAGGCACGCATGAAACCAGAGAGAACAGTCTTCTCTTTCTCTACTCCTCCATCCTTGTAGAAAAATATGCCACCGACAGATCTCAGGTGTACCTGTCATAGCTCAGTCACATACAGAGAACTGACCGTCTACCTCTGTATCCCCAATTCTAGGAAAAGAGACCTTTGGGGAGCAATCTTGGATTAGGTATCCAAGTCTAATCAAAATAACTTAGGACCCTGGCTGGTGTGGCTCAGTGGATTGAGCATCGGCCTGCGAACCAAGTGTCGCTGGTTCAATTCCCAGTCAGGGGACATAACTAGGTTGCACATCAGGTCCCCAGTTGGGGGCGCAAGTGAGAGGCAACCACACAGTCATGTTTCTCTCTCTCTCTTTCTCCTCTCTCTAAAAATAAATAAACAAGTAAATAAAAAACAAACAAACAAATAAATTTTTTAAAAATAATAACTTACAGAACCATGTGGTAACCAAATATGGTGTGAAGGCACCATAAACCACTCTCGGAGAGAAGAGAGATCTTCAAAAAGAAGAGATGGCTTGCAGACTCCACAGCCACCCCAGATATGCAGTGTAGATAAATGGGAGGCAGAGTTTAAGCAAGGCCACCATGACAGAAAGTTGTCCCATCCACTTTCTCCTATTACAGAAGTTGATATGACTGCAAGTGGTCCTATCTGGCACCAACAAAGAATGGTCCTTTCTGGTATCATTTCCTTGGCTCCAAAGGGGCCACCAGTACTTCACGGGGCTCTGACAAGAGAATAAATAAAGCAACTTTAATTTTATTCTTTATTTTTTTCTTACAAAGATTTACTGTAAATATCATGGGTCCCTGGGAATTATCCACTACAGTGCACTACTGACTTAGCTCAGCCACCCACTTCCTCTTTGGTCTAATATTTAAATTCACCTGGTGAATTAGCTCTGTCACCTGTTGTTTTCAGATGGGTAGAGGGAAAATTACTTTTTGTACTCAACATCATCCTCATTGGGAGACCCAGGTATGACACTAATAGTACTGGGGGAAAAAAATTTCTCTTCTACCCCTCTAGGTTCTTCTGGCTGGTTTAAAAATTAATATGACATGAGCCAGATTAACAAAATAAAATCAAATTTAATTTCATACATATAAGCGTTCCATAAAAAGTATAAGGTCCCCATAAAAAGTATGAGGTCCACAGGCAGTCAGGCAATTGGTACTTATATGGTACCCAGAGCATCGGAGAAGCAGGTAGGATTTTGGAACTTCAAAGTGGAGTAAACAATTCACAGGAAGATGAGAAAAGCAAATGTTTAATAAACAAATGTTTATGAGACCATCTTGAAACAATGGGACAGAGAGAGAAAATTTTAGCAGACTTTGCTAGGTTCATCCCTATCCACCCTAACTAGTTCATATTATACTGTAGTTGTCTATGGGGATAGCTCCCTTTCTGGAATAAGTCCTCTGTCTAAATTCTTCTAGGCAATTAGGGAAAAGGTCAAAGTTTCTTACTGAGTCTTTTGGGTCTTGATGATTTTCAGCTCAAAATAATCCTCATGCCATTGTGGCACATTCTGAACCCCTACAATAGTCATGCCATGTGTCATATCACATGGAAACATACCCATGTTGCTCAACTCCTTTTGTTCTCTTCCCAATCAAAACAGACAAGATTCTGATGCTCTGGCTCCCCACTTTCTTCAGACCTTCATAGGAAATGGAATATTGGTTGTACTGCCCTGGCATTCTGTGCAGTGGTTCAACTGCTCATTATAAAATCACAACAGGGCATTTGGGGCTAGTATTTAGTCTCACAAGCTAGAGTAACGAGAGTCCACCTTGAAGAGAAGAATCTCCCATGAACCAGGCTATGGACCCTGGGGAATGAGTGGCCCCTCCAAGAGAGCCACCAAGGAACAGCCTGCTCTCCTATTGATGCCCTGGACTTGCCAACATGGTGCCTCAGTGAAGCATTTTTGGTATTAGTTACTTATACATGTGCTAGCTTGCTCTTATATGATTTTCCAAAAAGCACAATAACAACATTAATAACATGATTTTAAAAAAGAAATACAGTCCCATGTAAACCTCTTTCCATTTGTGATTCTTGCCTTCCTATTCTTATCTATATTCATGCATATTCTCGAATAGCTGCAAATCTTACCATTTTGTATTTCCTTTTTCTACACATCAGAACCATTTTAATAAATTATATCAGAACCATTTTGCATATTTTATCATTGCCTTCACAATGAAACTATAGACAGCATCATAATGCTAGTATAATGAACATTCTTTTCACCTTCATTGCATAACTACCTTAGGAAAAGTTCCCTAGAATTCCTATCTCAGAGGACTGTGGACAAAAAAGGGTTCTACAGAAAGTAACCACAGGGTGATCTGATCCTAAATTCCTAACTGAGCAGGTCACTCCCCAGGTTTATTAACTTCTCTAATAAAAGGATCACATTTGCCTTAAGCAAGTCCTGTCTATTATTTCTGTGCATATTGGTTAACACACCTTTGAAAAGCCCTCTTTCAGACCCATCTTTCTAAAGGTGAGCACCTCAAAGAGAGGACACAATCTTAACTATTTTGTAATCCGATCCCAGGCTTGCTTTCTCCCACCTACACTTAATCTTCCTTGGTTCCCTCCTTAATCACAAATGCATAAAAGAAACTGCGAACTGTTGTTATCTGCAGCATTTTTCTCATTCTGAGATCTTGCTCCCAGGGGTATCCATGTTTGACACAAATAAAGTTTTATAAAAATTCGCTACAAGTTTGTACATTCTTACATCAACAGGATCATCTCTCCTGGTTAGGCTCTATGCTGCCAAATGTTCAGCAACAGGAACTGATCCATCCACAACACCACCAGTAGGGTAACAGCCTAACTGTTTCACCACAAGGTTCTCAGCACTAAATATCATCGTTTTTTAAACACTGAAATCTTTAGATCACAGTGATACTTTCAGATTACCGTTATGTTTTTAAAGGGCTTTTTATAAATTAGGAAGTATCCAGGAATGTTGATGTATTTAACTTGTAATTCGGGAACCTATATATCATACTGGGTTTTTAAAAAGGATTATGCTGAGGCAAATACAAATGAAATTGAAGTGATTAGTGAAAACCTCTTCTGTGATATAAGCAGGCCAACACATGGTTGCAAACTCATGCTAAAAGGGATGTTAAGCCTCACCTGCTGGGTGTCCCTAGGGTGACACACTCCTGAGAGGGGCATTAATTTGCCTTAACTGCCTGCTTTGTTTTGTTTGTTGTATGAATTCCCTGTCATGAGGCAATACTTTCAGTTGTTTATCTACGAAAACCTGCTGCAAAAATATTTGTAGGCAGTAAACAACTCCAAACATATTAAAAACTTGTAACAGAAAAGCTGGAAGCTAATTTGCTCACATGAATTGTCCAGCTCAAGGGTCTATAATCCTGTAATTCAGTGTAAACCACTTCATTCTGACTCCAATAAATACATACCTTCTGTAACATACTTTGGGAAAAAGGTGATCAGATATTTCACATCAGTGAGACACCTTTTTCCTTTTGTCCCCCCAACCCCTGCCATTCTCTTTCCTCTTTTTCTCAACTCTTCTACCCCAAAAGATTCTCAAGGAGCAAAAATATAACCCTCTCTGCATTTTCATAAGCTGGCCAGTTTAGCTTCCAGGTTTCTGAGGTATTTGAACACAGAAAATTATGCCTCACAAATAATCCTATTTTAGTCATTAGCCCACACACCAATTTCCTATTGTTTAAAGATTTTATTTATTTATTTCTAGAGAGAGGGGAAGGGACAGAAAAAGAGAGGGAGAGAATAACATCAATGTGTGAGAGAAACATCGACTGGTTGCCTCTTGCACGGCCACAGCTGGAGACCTGGCCCACCACCCAGGCACGTGTCCTGATCAGGAATTGAACCACCAGCCTTTCAGTTCACAGACTGGGATTCAATTCACTGAGCCTTACCAGTCAGGGCACCAATTTCCTTTTGAAAACAAAACAAAAAATAATGATTATTTTTGGAGCCAAACCGTTACTCAGAATAACTCAAAGAAAATACAAATTTAATGATCAACCTGAGAGGTGGAGTAATACCTTCCAGGAAATAATAATAAAAGTTATGATGGCCTTAAAATTGTTAAACCCTTAAACCCCTTTTAGGAATCTCTGAATTACAGAATAGTAATATAACAAAGGACTGGCAACAATTCACAAAAGTCCAAGGAGGTTTGCCTTTTATTTTGTAGGCAAAGATATTCAAAATTTTCCCCTTTGAAAAATAAAGATAATTTACCATTTACCTTCCTATGCATTGAACACACCTACCTGCAACATAGCCATAACTCTTGTGTTTAGTTTTGAGCTTCAAGGTGTCTGGGGAAACTGCTAGGGTGGCAAGCCAGCCAACCAACTTCTTTTTTGTTTGTTTTATTTTGTTCTGTTGGAGAGAGAGAGACTCTATAGCAGCTTCTAAAAAGAAGTCTGCAAATCAGAACCTAAGCAGATGAGTAGATGAATCACAATACAGGAGACAGGTTTTCCTTCTACATGATTGTACAAGGAGGGTAAAGACTTGAAAGGACTGAATGCTTTTTCTGCTAACCACCTATGGTTCTCTCCAGACAGAACACACGTAAACCTGGGCAACTTGTTTTCTGTCCTGTCAAGAAAATATTTAGTAACAGCCTTGTAAGAATAAGTACTCACAGCAGCCCAGGGAGCTGGGGATTCACTTTGTGGTTCTGTTTCTTTCAACAAGAGCCTTTGTTGCTTTGTGTGCACTCGCACAAAGGCCCAGGCTTCTTCTACAAATGAATCCCCACTCTCCCTGCACGAGGACTGTGGGAAACTACACCATCCATCCAAGCCAACTCTATCTGATGGTCCTGGCATATGGTTCTAGTAGTGACTCAGAGGATGGGTCTCACTATTGACTGGCCCCATAGTGGTATGATGAAGCTTAATTGGCTAAGTAGCTGTAAAGTCCTTTGAAGGAAAAAGCACTGTTTAAAGTGCTAAGTATTAATTTTATAATTAGCTAACTAAAAGAAACGTAATGTGGCTAATGAGAACTTTCCATTTCAGAATGTATTTTTCTCCAGCAAATCCCTTTGCAAAGTTTAGACAAACTTTTATGATGTACAGGAAGTTGGACAGAAAACGAAGCAGCAGGACTTCCTGCTATGGAATTTTAAAACTATGGTGGGTGACATGGTTCACCCCTAAGCAAGCGCCTACAATAAAGACCTGATGTCACTGTTTTTTATATGGCATGTGTTAAACACTATCTCCACTTCCAACTCTACCAGATTTAAAAACTCACATTTTTAAAGTTATAAAATTATTGAACTTATTGAGCACATTCTTTCTTACTTACTAGCTCTGAAACCTTGAACATGTTATTGAACTCTGAGTCATTTATTCATCTATATAAATAAGATTACTATCTACCTTATAGGGTTGTTGTGAGACTTAAAAACAAATTAAGTAAAATGGAGGCAGCAGCAACATCATCTTACAGTAAAGCCAGCACTCCTCTAAAGAAGCACTTGGGAAAGTCTCTGCATCCTTGGTCTAAAGATTCTTTTGAATGGCTCCAGGAGCTCTGTGAATCCTCTGAAATTCACTGTGGGATGATATGATTGTAGGACTATGTACATCTTTCTAGGAAACCTCTTCAAACAGTTCATCACATTCAGAGGTTAATAATCACTGCTATAAGTCATAGTTTACATTTCTCTTGTTTCTACTTTAATGGAGAACCAGAGTCCCATTTAGGACAGAGTGACCAGGCCAAGAGCATAGCAAGGAGGCTATGCTTAGGTTGTTATTTAGGCTTCAACCCACCCCACGCTCTGCAGGCCTGCTCTCCCAACAGCTGTAGTAGTAGTCCTAGCTCCCTTCATCTGTCTCCACCCATCCTCATCTCAGAACTAAGCACATGACACAAGGCAGGAGAGATTTATGAATATCTAGGCCAATGCTCTGGGTCGACATCAAGTCACCTCTGTGGCAGGGTGCTGTCATGGAAAAATCACAGCCTTTGAAATAATAAGGCTTGTGTTTAATTATGTCCCACCATTTACTCGATGTACGATCTTAGAAATGCTTACTTATTCATTCTTTCTGTCACCTATAAAATACAAGCAACAAGATTTACTTTTTGAGTCCATCAGGATAGAAATGAGATAATATAGAGAATATAGAAAAATGAGAGGACATGTCATGCAATCGCGGGTGCTCAACAATACTCCTTTCTCATCGTTGGGCTTCCCCCTGGCTCCTTTGGTCACCACCTAGGATCCAAATCCCTTTAGGAATGAACTCTGGCGCCCTTATTCTTCCTCCCACCTACACACAGAACCTACCACCATGGGAAACTTTTCTGATGCCTGCCACTTGCCTGATATTCACCTTTCTGCTCCACATTTGTAGCTCCTGAAGTCCCTACCATAGACTTCTACCCACCATAGGGCCACACTCCTACAATGCGTGAGGCTGACCAACCTACCCCCATCTCCCACACTTATCACTTATTTGAACTGCTGCCCATCTTGATTGTTGGATCCACCAGACTCATCCCGTAAACACACCTCACCTTCAATCTCTTTACCACAGTGCTAACCACTTCACTGTGCTTGTTAAGTATAAAGAAATATTTGATTCAATGAGCCTCTGGAATTCTTCACATATAATGAAACTTATTAAATTCAAGTTAATCGAGTCTAAAAGGCCCATAGTTATTTGAGGGTAAAACTTCAAAGCTAAATAATTTATAATAATCATCAGTATAAGCTTTTTGCATTCATAGTGTATGCCATGTACTGTCCTAAGTGCTTTACATACAGGCAGTGGCAAAAGTAGGTTTACAGTTGTTCATGTGGAAAATAGTACAATATTTAATAAATAATGATACAAGAATAAACTGTTTTGCGTACTCACAACTGTAAACCTACTTTTGCCCAAACCTGTATATTTTTGTATCCAATCTTCAGAACAATTATATGTAGCAGATGTGATTATTAGTTCTATTTTGTAGGAGAGGAAACTGAGAGTTAGAGAAGTTTAACAAATTCCCCCACATTATACATGTAGTAAGTAACACAGATGTTCGGTTGACAAGTACCCACCCTAAGTAAGTATGAAAACTATTTCAGGGTTTCCATCTCTAGCTAGGAAATAATTATTTCACATATATAGATCCTAAGGGCTCATCCCAATCAAAGCTCTTTGAAGACGTGACCACATTGTGGTCATAAATTACTGACTCACAACTTTACATGAAAACATAGCCTCAGGTTACCAGGAAACCTATGTTCAACCCACTTAAAATGATATGATTCCTTTAGTAGGAAAGGAATTGTTCAACCCTAGGACAAATAAAAATTTAATAGAGAGATCATACAGTCAATGAAAGCTATGGTAGTCACACTTTTTGATTAACATAGGCACTATGACAATCTAAGTGTTTAGCATCAAGTGTTTGTAACCTTTAAGAGAATTTACCCTATGTCCTGGCCAGTATGGCTCAGTTAGTTGGAGTGTCGTCTGGTAAATCAAGGGGTTGTGGGTTCGATTCCTGGTTAGGGCACATGCCTTGGTTGCAGGTTTGGTCCCTGGTCGGGGTGTGGATGAGAGGCAGAAGATCAATGTTTCTCTCTCACATCAATGTTTCTCTCTCACATCAATGTTTCTCTCCTTCTCTGCCTCCCTCCTTCTCCTCTTTCTACAGTCAATAAGCATGTCCTCAGGTGAGGATAAAATTTAAAAAATTTATTATAGTTAAGAATCTGACAGATTAACCCTGTGATTCAGTCTTAAGTGTGTAATTAATTTATTACTGACTTCTGATTTTAGGTAGAAGGGTTTAGTACAGAGACTATAACTTGTACAGAGATGTTTAAGAAAACTGGATTTACTGTGTTGATGAGTTAGTATATGTGATTCAAATAAAGTTTAAAAGTTAGGAAAGCCAAATGTAACGTCTTCCAAAGACCTCCCCTAATTGCCCCTTCCTCCAACAATCTCTGACACATTATTTTAAGGTATTAGAAGTAACCTTGATGTCTGAAGTATCTTGTTCATTTAGTGGTTCACATATTTATTTTTGTTCTCTTGCAAATACACTATAATTCAATAAAAATGTTTTCCCTAAAACATTGCCTGACACATATTAAGAGTTTAATAAATATCTGTTACATGAATAAATTTAAATAAATAAAACTCACCTTTGCATTAGTACATGGTGATTTTAAAAACAGATCCCAATGTAACATGGAGTCCATAAGACACTCAATTTTCGAGGGTTTATTTGACAAATTTTTTTGTTATTTTGAGGTTAATGTCCATGAATTCTGAAAATAGGCCAAAAGCCAACCAGAGCATACAAATAAATATGATCCGTCCCCAGGACACTTGCCAAATCATAAGCATTCAAAGGCTTGGCAAGACGCCTATGCTAATAAAAAAGTGACACAATAATCATGAGAATTTGAAAAGCCATTATTTTTGCCTGAGAGTGCCTTGAATTTTCCAGAATTAATGTGTCATTATCATCAGAAGACTAAAAGATAAAGGAGAGTAAAAACATTGTTTCAGATAATAACACTCATAAGATAACAGTATTTAGAAAAGTATCGCAGTGAGTTTTGATAAACGCGAACAATCCAAAATCTGAGGCTAATGAATGCTATAACCCTACTACACAAAAAGAAGAGAGAACCATTGCATCAAGACGGAAAGGTTAGGTGTTTAAGCTAAACTATAAATGGAAAACATGTTCTGGAGGTGTCTGGGAAGAGACAAATTCCAAGTACACTTGGGCCATGAAAAATAATAATCAGTGTCTAGCTTCCTTACTGGACTTTAATAGTTCTTGCTTGGTTAGATCAGGAAGAAACTAGTCTTGAGTACCTGCTAATTGATTCTTCCATTCTCTTAAAATTCTATCCCTATAACAAATTAGTTTACAACAAAGGCTAATATCATCTATATTATAATAATTCGCAATTTGTAGAGAAGTATTTTCAGAATTCCAGTTTACAAGATGCCATGGTCTATTTATCCAGCATGAACCTAAAAACCAATTAGATCAATAATCCTACAGCATCTTTTGTTAGACTATATTTGCAAACATTATGAAATATGTATTTTTTAAATATCATATATATAAAGATTCACAGAAAAACTCCTTTACCAAAAAAGTTATGTAGTGTATTCTCACAATTTGCAGTAAATGTTCAAAAAGAACTCAAGACCTGATGTATCAGAGAATTGGAAGAGAAGAGGGCAAAGAATATTTAAAAACAAGAACTTTTAGCCAACCTAAAAGTACTATTTTCTCTGAACACATAAAAGGAAAGTTTCCATGTAAGTATTGATTGATATAAGTGGATGTCTGTATGGAAATTAACAGAATAAATGAAATATATAAAAGAAATATCATAACTATCTAATCCAATCACCTTGATTTGGACTAGGGAAAGTATAAAACAATAAAATCCATTTAATTCATAGATATTAATAAGTTTTCCAAAGAAACAGGAAGTTAATAATTGAATCGTGCCTGGAATCTGGGTCTCCTGTTTTCCAGACTATGAGGTTGCAGACACTTGAGGAACTATGAACATAGGAGGGAAGGTTTTAGTCTGACTTTTAATTCCTAAGGACATATTCTGTGCTCTAAAAAGACCAGGAAGATTTCGCATTACCAGTCACAAACAAATTGAAGCACCTTATTTATCCCCCAACTTCACTGAAGGTATAAATTTTCCTGTTTGATTACTGAAGTAAACTCTATTTCCTGAATGCTTCAAACAAAAGCAAGGAGTTAAGAATACATGGGAAAGTTTACTCACATTCAATATAGGAATAGAAAGATTATAACTGAATTTGCACAAAATTCCAATCCTACTGAATTTCTCCTGGAATCAGCATCAGTATCTCCCAATTCCTCCTGAATACATCCTGAGCTTCATATCTATTTTTAATTTTTTCATGAAAAAATGTATAGGCTTATTTACATAGTTCTGGGGGCAGGTTGCTAAAAGCAATTGATAATTGAAACAGTGGAAAATAGGGATAATCTGTAAATTTATTTTGTAAGCTTGCAAGTTTAGATGTGTGCAGCTAGGAGCCAGCTGTGATCCTCCCTGACACCCAGAGAGCCAGTGGCCACGTTCCCCATTCCTCTCCTCAGCTTATTCTGATAATAAAAACAGGTTGCTAGTATTTCCCTGTACTAGAATCTGTATTCACAAGTCCCACAGGACTACAGCAAAAAGAAGAAGCAGTTTTAAAACAGATGCAGGTGCAATACACCTAGGCTTACCACTCAGGAAGCAGGCAAAAATGCCCATCTTCCAGTTTCTCCCTGAAAACGGTTTAACTTCATACTTTCACAACTGCTACCTGAAGTTTTGGTTTCTAATCCACCTGCATCTAGGCGTTGACTGCTATCCTCTGCTTTAAAACACTGACAGGTCATGGCAAACCTTGTACTAGGAGCCGCTAAGAACAAGGACAACAGCTTGGACAACCACAACATTTGAGCAGCAACCAGGAGCCTGGCCTCGGATGACTAATGAAGCTCATCTCTTATAGGAGACCTGTCAAAACTAAAGAGATATGGCTGTTTTATCTAATGCACAAACCAATAACAGTTGGTTTTTCAAAAAAAAAAACAGATAAATTTCAAGAACCAGTCTTAATGAAATGGTGATAAGTGATTTACCCAACAGAGTGTTCGTAAAGATGCTCCCCAAGGTCAGGAGAGAAATGCATGAACAAAGAAAAAATTTAAACACAAAGATAGAAAATATTAAAAAGTACCAAGCAGAAATCATAGAGTAAAAGAATATAATAATTGAACTGAAAAATTCAATACAGGAGTTCAATAGTAGGCTAGATCAAGCAAAAGAAATAGTCAGCAACCATTAATATAGACCAGTAAAATTCATCCAGAGAAACAAAAAGAAAAAATTATACAAAATCATAAAGACAGCTTAAATGACTTATGGAACACCAGCAAGCAGACCAACATAGAGTTATAGGTGTCTCAAAAGAAGAGAGAAAGGGGCAGAAAGCTTATTCTAACAAATAATGAATGAAAACTTGCCTAAATTGGGGAAAGAAATGGATATCCAGATCAAGGAAGCCCAAAAGTTTCAAGAAATGGAATATAAAGAGATCCACACCAATACACATTAAAATTAAATTGTCTTCAGTTCAAAACAAACAGAGAATCTTAAAATTAACAAGAGAAAAGGACTTACTACATACAAAGGCATCCCATAAGACTATCAGTGGATATTTCAACAGAAACTTTGCAGGCCATAAGGGAATGGGGTGATATATTCAAACTGCTGAAAGAAAAGAACTGCCAACCAAGAATACACCACAAAGTTGTCCTTCAGAATTGAAGAAGAGAGTTTTCCAGACAAACAAAAGCTGAAGGAATTCAACACCACTAGACTCTCCTTAAAGGAAATGCTAAAGGGAATTATTCAAACTGAAACAAAAGGGTGCTAAAGATTTATATGAAAACATATAAAAGTATAAAACTCAACGGTAAAAGTAAATATATAGTTAAATTTCAGAATATTGTCATGGTGGTATGTAAATCACTTACAACTAGAGTAGAAAGATTAAAAGACAAAATTATTTAAATAACAACTATAACTACAATAATATGTTAATAGATACACAAAATAAAAAGATGTAAATTGTGACATCCATAAGATGAACAGAGGAGTGTGAGATTGTAGAGCTCTTAGATGTGTTTGACGTTACAAGCTTCAAGTATACTGTTATAAATATAAGATCCTTTATGGAAGCTTCATGATAACCACAAAGCGAACACTTATAATAGATACTGAAAAGATAAAGAGAAAGGAATCAAAGCATACTACTATAGAAAACCATGAAATTACAAAGAAACAAAGAAAGAGAGAAAGGGACAAAATTAAAAAGCACCAAAAAAATTAAAATGTGGTAATGTAAGTTCTCACTATCAATAATTACTTTAAATGTAAATGGAATAAATTCCCCAGTCAAAGACAAAAAGTGGATGGATGAATTAAAAATAAAAATACACTGCCAACAAGAGATTCACTTCAGCTTTAAGGACACATGTAGACTAAAAGTGCAGAGATGGACAAAGATATTTCAAGCAAGAGGAAATAAAAAAAAGTATTCCCTCACTTTTCTTGGGTATTACATTCTAGACCCACCCACGCAGTAGGTGAAAATCCACAAAGTAGAAACCTTACATTTATTTTAGTATTTATATATGTTTTAAAGCTTTATAAACCCTTCTCACACACTTATAAACCATTCCTAGTCCCTTATTAACCTTTCCCGTTCCCTTATTAACCTTTTCCACACTTTCATAAACACTACTTACGTTCTTAAACATATTCTACACTGTTAAACCTATGTAACTTTAACAACATACGTATACAGTACCACAAAATCCCATGATATAGCAAAAAATCTGCGATAAATAATTAAGTATAATATTTTTAAAACCCCACGATACAGTGAGGCTGCAATAAGTGAACCATGATATAGAAAGGAACACCTGTAGAAGGAAAGCAGAGATAGCTATATATATATATTATACTCTTTAGGTCAAAGACTACAAGTAACAAAGAAGGTTATTTTATATAAAGCTAAAGGGATCAATTCACCAAAAGGATATATTTTTACACCCAACAAGTAAATATATAAAGCAAATATTAACAGATCTGAAAAAGTATATAAATAGATATATAATAATATAGAGGATTTCAATACCCCACTTATAATGGATAAATTGTCCAGAGAGAAAATCAATAAGAAAATATTGGACTTAAACCACATACAAGATCAGATGGACCTAACAGATACATAAAGAACATTCCATCAAACAGCAACAGAATACAGATTCTTCTCAAGCACACAAGAAACATTCTCCTGGATAGATCACATGTTAGGCCACAAACAACCCAATATACCGTATTCCCTCACTTATCACGGGTATTACGTTCTAGATGCCCCCGCGATAGGTGAAAATCCGCGAAGTAGGAACCTTACATTTATTTTAGTATTTATATATATATTAAGGCTTTATAAACCCTTCCCACACACTTATATCCCATTCCCAGTCCCTTATTAACCTTTCCACTCCCTTATTAACCTTTTACACACTTTTATAAACACTACTTATGTTCTTAAACATATTCTACACTCTTAAACCTATGTAATTTTAACAACATATGTATACAGTACTGCAAAATCCCGCGATATAGTAAAAAATCCGTGATAGATAATTAAATATAATATTTTTAAAAATCCTGCGATACAGTGAGGCTGTGATAAGTGAACCATGATATAGAGAGGGACTACTGTGTTTTAAAAGGTTAAAATCATATCAAGTATATTTTCCAAACACAATGGTATGAATTAAGAAATCAATTACAAGAGGAAACCTAAAGCTTTACAATATATGGAGGTTAAACAATGTGCTCTTGAACAACAAATGTGTCAGAAAGAAGTGAAAGGAAAATAAAAATATCTTGAGACAAATAAAAATGGAAATACACACACCAAAACTTATGGAATACACCAAAAGCAGATTTAAGCAACAAATTTATAATTATAAATAACTACATTAAAAAAACAAGAGAAATCTCAAATAAATAACCTAATTATACTTCAAGAAACTAGAAAAAGGATAACAAACTAAACCCCAAGTTAGCAGAAGAACAAAAATAACAAAGTTCAAAATGGAAATAAATGACATAGAGACTTTAAAGACAATAGAAAATATTAATGAAAGTAAGAACTGGGGTTTTTTGAAAAGATAAAATTGACAAACCTTTAGCTAGACCAACAAAAATTTAGAAGAAACAAATAAGTAAAACAGAAATGAAAGAGGCAACATTTATAACTCTTAACACAAAAATACTAAGGATTATACCAAACTGTTATAAACAACTCCATTCCAACAAATTAGACAACCCAGAAGAAATGAATAAATCCCAAGACTGAGTCGTGAAGAAACAGAAAATCTGAACAGACTCATTACTAATAAGGAGATTAAATCAGTATTTTAAAAATCTCCCCCAAAAGAAAAGTCTAGGACCAGATGGCTTCACTGTTAAATTATATTCAACGTTTAACAAATTAATATCAATCCTTCTTAAACTCTTCCCAAAAAATAGATACCAGGGCCAGCTATTATCCTGATATTAAAGCCAGACAAGGACACCACAACAAAAAAAAATTACAGGCCAATATCCCTGACAAACATTGATCCAAAAATATTGACTAACCAAATTCAACAGTACATGCACCATGATCATGTGAAATTTATTCCTGGGATACAAGGATGGTTCAACACGTACTAATCACTGATATGATACACCACATTAATATAATAAAAAATAAAAATCATATGCTCATCTCAATAAAAAACATAAAAAGTATTTGACAAAATTCAACATCCTTTCACAATAAAAATTCTCAACAAACTGAGTATACAAGAAATGTATGTCAACGTAATAAAGGCCATATATGACAAGGCTACAGCTAACACCATACTCAATGGTGAAAGGTTGAAAGCATTTACTTTAAGATCAGGAAAAAGAGAAGGAAACCTACTCTTGCCACTTTTATTCAACATTTCAACATGGTACTGGAAATCCTAGCTAACGTAATTAGACAAAAAATAAAATAAAATAAAATCTGTATCCAAAAGGAAGAAGTAAAATTGTCTCTGTTTGCAGATGACATGATATTATATGTAGGAAACCCCAAATATTCCTCAAGAAAAGTTAAAACTAATAAATAAATTCAGTAAAGTTGCATGATACAAAATCAATATATAAAATTAAGTTGTTTTAGTACACTAACGTTGAACTTCCAGAAAGAGAAATTAAGAAAAAGCATCAGAAAAAATAAAATATACATAAATAAATTTAACCAAGGAGGGTGAAAGACCTGTAAATAAAAATTATTAAATTGATTAAAGAAATTGAAGATGACATAAATAAATGGAAAGATATTCCATGTTCATGAAGTCGGAGAATTAATATTGTTTAAATGATCACACTCTCCAAAGTGATGTACAGATTCAATGCAATCCCCTTTCAAAATTTCAATGACATTTTTAACAGAAATAGAAAATAAATCCTAAAATTTGTATGGAACCACAAAAGACCTGAATAGACAAAGCAATCCTCAGAAAGAACAAATCTGGAGGCATCACAATTTCTAATTTCAAACTATGTTATAAAGCCACAGTAATCAAAACCATATGGTATTGGCATAACAACTGACATACAGATAAATGAAACAGAATAGAGGACCCAGAAATAAAATTACACAGATGTGACCACTTAATTTTTCACAAAGGAGCCAAGAATATGCAATGGGGAAAAGATAGTCTTTTCAATAAATAGTGCTGGTAAATTTGGACAGCCATATGTAAAAGAGTAAAACTTGGCCCTTATCTCAAACTATACACAAAAATCCACTCAAAATTAGTTAAAGACTTGAATGTAAGGCCCAGTAATGTAAAACTCTTAGAAGGGAACATGCTCCTGACATTGATCTTGGCAATGCGTTTTTTATTTTGGCAACAAAACCAAAGATAAATAATTAGACTATACCAAACTAAAAAGCTTTTGCACAGTAAAAGAAACCATCAACAAAATGAAAAGGAAACCTATGACATTAAAGATATGGTCTGCAAACCACATATCTGATAAATGATTAATGTCTAAAATATACAAGAAACTCAAATAACTCAACAGAAAATAAATAACTAAATTAAAACATAGGCAAAAACCTGAGTAGACATTTTTATAAGGATATACAAATGGCCAATGGGTACATGAAAAGTGCTCAATGTTATTAATCATCAAAGAAATGCAAATCAAAACCACAGTGAAATATCCCCTCACACCTGTTAGGATATCTATTATCCAAAAGACAAGAGATAGCAAATACTGGCAAAGATGTGGAGAAAAGGGAACACTTTCTTATACACTGTTGGTGGGAATGTAAAATGGTATAGCTACTATGAACAACAATGGGGAGGTTCCTCAAGAAATTAAAAATAGAAGTACCATATGATCCAGCAATCCCACTCCTGAGTACATATCAAAGGAAATAAAATCACATACCTTGAAGATAAAACTGCATTTCTATGTTCACTGCAGTATTATTCACAATAGCCAATGTACAGAAAGAACCTAGGTGTCCATTGATAGATGAATGCATAAAGAAAAAAAATATATATATATATTAATGTAATACTATCCAGCCTTAAAAAAAAAGAAGGAAATCCTGCCATTCGTAACAACATAAATGAACCTGGAGGGCATTAAGCTAAGTGAAATAAACCAGACAGAAACAGACAAATACTGTACAGCATCACTTATATGTGGAAAAGAAAGGAAATAAGGAAGGAAGGAAGGAAGGACAGACAAAAGAAAGAAAGAAGAAAAGAAAGAAAGAAAGAAAGAAGGAAGGAAGGAAGGAAGGAAGGAAGGAAAATACATCAAACAAGACCGTAGAATGGTGATTGGCAGTTGGGGCCATGGGTGTGGAAGCAGGGATAGAGAGAGGCTGGTAAAACAGAACAATTTTCAGTTATAAGGTAAATAAGAGCCAAGGATCCAATGTATAACGTGTCTATAGTTGATAATACTGTATTATATAATTGAAGACTGTTAAGAGTAGAACTTAACTGTTCTCACACAACACAATAAAGGTAAATGTATAAGATGACAGATGTGTTAATTCACTTGATGGTGGTAGTCCTTTCATAATGTATACATATAATAAACCATAACATTGTATGCTTTAAATATATTACAATAAAGTTGAGCAAAAAGATAAACGTGTTAGGATAATAAGTAAATATTTTCAAAAAAAAATAGTTCTTATTCTACAACTAGCATGTGTGGAATGCCTAGAAGCTGCTTTTTGAATTAATTCACCAATAAACATAAAATGTAAAATGACCCTATCTAGGACACATGATTAAGTTAGTTTGGGTCCAATTCAGGACTACATAATATGGAGTTATGTCTTAGGCTGTGTCCCCTCAGGCAACTTGGAGCATTCTAGGGTCAAAGAAGTCCTGCCAAAACCCAAAATCAATAGAACCATTTAAATGATGACCTCCCCAGTGGGTAAAGATTTTTGACTCTGTGCATCAATGGCATGAGCTACTGTCCTGAACATTCATCAATAGGTTCAAGATCCCATTAAAGCTTTTTAATTTCTGTTTAGTGGTATTAGGATTTAACAGATGTCAGAGACACTGCCTACCACTAATAATGATGTTGCAGCAATTAGTACAAAATGTCCTACACATAGGCCTTCCCATATATGCTAGGAAATTCTACTGGCTGCATTTACCAGCTTGGCAGGCTACTTCTACTTTATAGTACAGGTCTTGGTTGTTCAGCCTGCCCATCATCCATTTCCCCATCTTCTTTTACCAGCAAACCACTTTTCTCATGAAATTACTCCACCCTTGTTCTTAGTCCATGTTCAGGAGGAATTGATTCCACCCACAGATTCAAGGATAGGCACATAACCCAGGTATGGTCAGTCATCCTGTGTCAGTGCCAATGAGATCCAAACTTTGAACATTCACTAGAGCTATTAGAAATGTAAAACTCTACTATTTGCTATTGGGATTGATAAACTGGTAGGATAAAAAATGTATGTTATTGGAAGTCCTCTTGCCATTAGGACAGATGCTGCCTTCGGACAAACAATGGATAGATCATTTGGTCTTCTGGATCCAGCAGGTCTAGAAGTCGTGTGTCCATATTTTTTTTCAGCATATAAGCCAATAAAATACCTCTTTATTTAGTCCATTTTGAGTTGAATTTTTTAATCTTTTGAAATCACTCTCAGAAACTGCAAAAAGATAGGCTATTGCACAAATTATGGGTTGATGGAATGTCATTTGTTTTCTGGGAGTGTACAATTTATTATACTCCTTTTTCTAAGCCTTAGATCAACAAGTGCCAAGGCACTTAGATATCAGCACTTCTATAAAAAATTCATACTTGATCATCATAAAGTTAAGTTGGCCAATAAGAAAACTGAGATATTCATGGACCATATGGCACCAATATGGTCATGCATGAAGTCAAACATGGCACCAAGAATGTAACCCAACTCTTTACTAAATACAAGGCTTCTTCAGCTTGAATCAATGGACCTTACAGATCATTTGGTCTTATGGCCCCAAATGTCTGTTGCTAGCATGTAGCCAATCATCAACAGTCCACAGAATAATGAGAAAAATAAAGACTGTCTAATAGGTTTAATGAAGCTTTTTTCATGTTATCATGTTCCCTTTTGTGAAATGATAGCAACAGTAAATGTCAATAATCTTTTCGTAGGCCACACTACCCCCTAATTTTCCAGTTTGCTCTCAATACTCTCAGTTTTAATACTGAAAGCTGAACTTGCTTTCTTCCTCACTTATACCTCTCCCCCAACTTTCTCAATGTGTCTCTGTGGGCTGCTTTCCCCCTTTGGGGGGAAATTCCTTTGTGTTTCATAATATAGATTACAGTAATCTTTCCCTGGCTCCCCCAAGTCTGAATCTCCTCCTAATACTCTGATCAACACCTCCTTACATCAAAAGAAACTATCCTTATTCCTGAGAAGATGAAAAAGGAGAAAATTAAAAATACTTATAAATAAATATCTGTTGATCTCAAACAAGCAAATTTATAAATATTGATATCAACATTACTCAAAGTATCAAAGCATCAGAAAGATGCTAAGTGGCCCACAATAAAGAGGTGATTAAATTCCCCTCTATGGGAAAATTACATACAGTCATTAAAATTGTGGTTATGAAGAATGTGTAATAAGGTTAAGTAAAAAAAAAAAAAAATGTAACTGTGAAAATACAATAATATTAAAATACCCAAGCATGAATAAACTATAACATTGTCCACACATGTAACTGCTCACTAGAGTTATGGGTACTATCTATTTTTGCCTTCAGAGAAATCTCTGTTATCCAGATTTTCCATAATGGGAACATATAATTTTTTTTTAAGATTTTATTTATTTATTTTTAGAGAGAAGGAAAGGGAGGGAGAAAGAAAGGGAGAGAAACATTAATGTGTGGTTGCCTCTTTCACACCCCCAACTGGGGACCTGGCCCACAACCCAGGCATGTGCCCTGACTGGGAATGGAACCAGTGACCATTTGGTTCACAGGCCAGTACTCCGTCCACTGAGCCACACCAGCCAGGGCAAGAACATATAATTTTTAAATGTAGAACAATATATTCATTAGACTGAGTTCCCCTTATTTATGCAGGCAATATTTACTTTACCAATTCTGCAAAAGCAATGAAAGACACTTTTTCCTGTTACTTTTCCTTTGCAAGACAAGATTCGCCAAGGATTTAGACAATATTGCTGTTACTTTTTTTCTTGCCAGCAAGAATAACTTGTAGTAAGCCACACAGCCACATCTGTTAAAGCCATCTTTAATGTCTAATGACCAATACTGTGCCTAAACTAGCTCTCTTCTCAAACACGTCTGATCTTTCCCTGTTTGGACCAAGGGCATGCCCTTCTGGGGAGCCATACTAGACATGTACCTCCCAACCGAACTAAGCCAATAATCCCATCCACCATTCTAGCTTAGCACAAACATAGACAGAGAAATCAAGGAGTCATACAGGAGTTAGCACAAGAAATCGAAGTTAGGTAAAAATGCCAGCAGTGTAGTATACACTTATATTTCCCTTGTGGGGCCCATTCTAAAATAATGAGAAAGCTTCATTGTTGTCAAAATGTCAAAACTGAACTCTCTGAATGCCAGGCTTCCTTGAAATCAACAGTTAGGTTATGACAATTTCCCAGTTCATCCCCATCAACTGCATCAAACATTCAGCATGCTTTTTGGGGGGTGGTTTGACCTGGCATCTGAAACTCAAGGTGGCAAAGAGTGGTATCACTTCTTAATACTTGTGTAAGTAAACAAGTCAGAAAAGGCAATAGAGTTGAATGCAAGGAAACATTCGTTACAAATTGTTTCAGATGGACATTATCAGACACTTTTCCCCATACCAAAACTGTACACATGGTTTACTTCAGCAGAGATCTCATTCTTGCCAAAAAAAGAAAGAAAGGTAATCAATTCTGTTTCAGGGACACAAACAATTATGGTATCTACAGGAAGGAAAGAGCACATGAATTCTGTTACTTGTTGACCCCCAGGACCCAATTTCACAGGAATAGGTGGTGAAACAATTTTGTTAGGCAAGAGATAATGTCAGATGCATGGAGACCTCTATAGTCACTTGGGTGAGAGAGTTAAAGAGAATGAAAAAGTAGTTTCTCAACTACCTGGAAAGGAAGGTGAAATAGTCACTGTATCTGTAAAGTTAGGATCCCTGAGAGTCAAAGCTCATGGCCTGCAAAAAAATTTCAAAGACTAAAGGCTTTGGGATTTTAGCATGTTTTTTAATTTTTTATTTTCAAAAAAATCAAAACTATAGGAAACTTGTAAGAATCATATCATGAACTTCCATATACCATTCCCTAGATTCATAAATTGTTATGACTTTGCTATATTTATCTTATCTATTTTGTCCCCATCTACTCCTTCTCCTTCAAACTAAAAGGGGAAAAATATTTTTCCTAAACCAATTGTGTGTATGTGCTGAAAGGTACCAGAATGTGATCCTAGAATATCACTCCAAAATGATATATTTGGCACCCACTTTGACAGAAGGGTTATTTTGAACTAAAGTCAATTAAAAACCAGCAGACACAAAAAGCTCTTTACCTCCCTCTAACTGTCAAAAAAAAAAAATGTAAATTTCCTCTTTTGTAAAGAAAATATTTATTCATAAAGGAAATTTCCACTGTAAAGACGTCTCCTTACCAGGAAGAAAGCTACTCCTAGAGACTACTCATCACTTGAGAGTTTTATCTGCACAACAAGGCAACTTTTACTTACCATACATGTCCTTCTCTCAGTTTGCTATAACTTGCCCCCATACCCTTGACCAGAAGCCCACACCAATTCTCCCTTTAGGTGAAGATGATATATAAATCTCAATTATCTGGCCACCTCCTGAAGCCATTTTTCTTTGTGAACTTGTAGGCCCTGGGCAATAAACCTTGGAGAGTAAAGAGGGAAACATGTTTATGCCCCTATAGTAAAAATATAAAAATCTTCTAAGAATAAGAACAATCACATAACTACAGTACAATGATTAAATCAGGCAGTGTTAACATTTTAAAAATATAGTTTCACATATAGTCCTTATTTACATCGATTCATTCCCCAGAATGTCCTGAAAGGTCATTTTTCCCCAATCCAGGAGCTTGCTTTTAGTTGTCATGCCTCTTTAGTCTCCTTAAATCTGGAATAGTTCCTCAGTCTTTCTTTGCCTATTATATCATCAACACTTTTGAAGAGATGAGACTTGTGCTGTTGGAAGATGTTTATGAAAGGCAAACTACTTAAGTGGTTTTATGTCTTTTTTATTGTATTGTATTAATAGGCACTTGACAAAGTTAGTCCCATCATTGGTAATTTAATTTTGATCCTTAATCCTTTGCATAAAGTGTTATCTGCCAGATTACTTCACTGTGTGTGTGTTGTGTTTGTTTTGTGTGTATCAATGGGGTATAGGACACCTCAACACAAAATATGACTGAAGGAGTCTGAGAAAATAGCGGAAGCAGGAATGTCATTTTGACCTTTCCCCTGGCTTTCTCCTCTGAAACAGACCATAAAACCTTCATGTGAGAGGTGCCTCCTTTAAAACCACAGGAAAGGAGCATCCCAATCTCTGAAGATAAAAAGGATGCGAAGAAGAATCCTAACAAACAGGCCTCGCTGAGTTCTTCCCAGCTGACTACAGTTACCTCATGTCCTTTGACCTATCATAGTTCTATGTGACTGCCAACTCGTCATCAAAGCTATCAAAAAATATTAAGGTCTAGCCCTAGCTGGTGTGGCTCAGCGGACTGAGCACCGGCCTGCGAATCGAAGTGTTGCCGGTTTGATTCCCAATCAGGGCGCATGCCCAGGTCGCAGACCAGGTATCTAATTGGGGGCAAGTGAGAAGCAACCACACATCAATGTTTCTCTCCCTCTCTTTCTCTATCCCTTCCTCTCTCTTTAAAAATAAATAAATAAAATATTTTTTAAAAAATACTAAGGTCTATTTCTCTAAGTATTCATTTCCTTATAAATACTCTCAGTTCATATAAAATTTACATTAAATAAAGTTGTATGCTTTTCCCCTCTTAATCTGTCTTTCAATTTTCAAACCCAGCCAGAGACTCTAAATGGGTCAATAAAATTTTTTTTCTCTTCTATATATACATAAAATAAATAATGTGTGGGGAGATATTTTGAAACTACAAATATTATGTTCTCAAAAAATTTCACTCGGTGGTTTTCTTATTGATGATTCTAGTCAGAATTAATTACTACTGTAATTAATTACAAAATAGTGATTTCTAATTCCATCATTTTTTTCACATTAATCAATTGATATTCTGTATGAGGAGCTTCCCTTTCTCCCTCTCTTCTTTACTTATTTCTTTTTGAGTTAAGTATATCGTATCATTTTGATCCTTAAGTGTCCTGTTTCAAGCTGGCTCCTGTGTCATCAATATTTTTTCAGCATTTTTTTATTTGCTGGCACAACAAAATGTTCCAGGTTTTTCTTATACTTTCCCTACTCTAGACCTAGAGTCAGCCATTCTTCATGGGGCATTGGTTCCTTTCACTGGGAAATGGTGTTTAGAAACCAAGAGCCAGGAACTAAATGTGCTCATTGCTGCTGGTAGTGTCACTGATTCTAGGCCCCTTCAGAGGGCAGAACTAGAAATTATGAACATATATATTTAAATCCTATACTCCTATTGACACTTCTAATCTTAAATGCAATAGTTCAGTGTTCTTCTTTACCTTCCCTCATTCCATATTTGAATTACTTTTTTCCATAGTAGTATCTTGTTTTTCCCCTAAAAAATATATTTACTCAATTCTACAATACATAACAATAAGTTCAGAATTTTTCCATCAATAACAATATAGCAGCAAATGTATAAAGTTCAAGACTTCTTTCCAGTTCTTTTGTCTTAGATTGACAAGGCTTTTCCCCCCTTATGTATGACCATTTCATCCTCAAGATGTACATTTAGGTTTATTTACCTATTTTTATTTAATTACCTCCCTGTTGAATCTTGTAATTTAAATCTATTTTTGAGTATATAAAACATTAACATGGTTTGAAAGTAAAAACTGTTCAATAATGTGCCCTAACTGGTGTGGCTCAGTTAGTTGGTCATCATCCTAAAAAGCGAAAGGTCCCTGGTTAGATTCCTGGTCAGGGCACATGCTTCAGTTGCAAGTTCAATCCCCAGTTGGGGGCATACAAGAGGCATCAATGTTTCCCTCCCTCTTTTTCTCCCTCCTTTCTGCTCTCTCTAAAATAAATGAATCTTTAAAAACACTATTCAAGAAATATATTCAGAGTGGTATCACTCCTTTCCCTAACTCCCACCCAATTGTCAATTTCATTTCTTCCGGTTTATCCTTCCCGTGTTTCATTTTGCAAAAATAATCACAGAAGAGATCGACAGACTGACAGACATACTATTTCCCTTTTTTATCATATAAAATGCTGCATGCCATATGTACTCTTTTGTTTTTTTTGTTTTGTTTTGTTTTTCTTTTTGTTTTTGCATTAACAATATCTCTGGGGATTACTCAACATCAATCCATAAGACTCTTCCTCATTCTGTTTTATAGCACACCACTGCATGAGTTGTACCATGATTCATTCAAATAATCTATATATAGGCATTTAGGATGTTCCCAATATTTTGTAAGTACAAGTAATGATGCATAGCTCTTATTGTGAGTAAACTTGAATATACTTTCATATGCTTAAAAAGAGTATTTTTATATCAATTTTTGTGACTTGTCTAGCTCTTCTGCCACTTTCCTATTGAATTTTGGTGTCTTTTTCCCCTCAATTTGTAATAACTCTCTCTTTTAAATTATCACTCAAGGATATGTTTTTAATTGATGTAGAGAGAGAGGGGGAGAGGGAGGGAAGCAGAGAGGGAGAGAAGGTAGGAAGAGGGCAGGAGAGAGAGAGACAGAGAGAAAGAAAGACATTGAGAAAAAGAGAGAAACATCCATGTGAAAGAGAAACATGGATCGGTTGCCTCCCATCTGGAGATCAAACCTGCAACATTTTTGGTACACAGGACAATGTTGCAACCAACTGAGCCTCTTGACCAAGGCTGTAATAACTCTTTATATATTAGAAATGTTAGTTCTTTATCACTGATACATCTTACAAATATTTTCTACCAGCTTATTACTTATGGCTTGACTTTATGTTTTGGCCATGCAAAAAGATCTTTGTTTAATTTTAATTTTCTACAATCAAGTTTTATTATACCTGGATTTTGAATTATAGAAGGCCTTCCTTGCAGCCAGGTTATGAAGGAATCCCCTCTTACTGGCTAAATTTATATGTTTCTTATTATACTATGCATAGGCATCTGTGTAGGAATAAAGTACTATTTGCCTTCTGACCATTGAGCAATTTCAAAGATGCATGAACTTTATTCTGTAGCCCCTTCATCTGCTAAGTGTAGCTTTTATTTTCTCTAACCCAGGTTTCCTCATCAAGCTAGACTTAAATTACGAAAGAAGACACTGCTCACTCATAATCTCAGAAATATTTCTCTAAATAATAATTTGTTGTGCAAATCTGTTTTAGAATCACATACTTTTGTAAAGCAAGGATCACCTGTATTATATTTGATTGTCTCTCATTATGGGGGCATTTTCTCATTATTTTTATTATAACATAATCCATGATTTTTTAAAGTATATTTTATTATGTTGTTACAGTAGTCCCAATTTTTACCCCTTTGCTCCTCCCCGCCCAGTACGCCCTTCCCTCCAGCAATCCCACCTCCTGTTAGTTCATGTCCATAGGTTGTACATATAAGTTCTTTGGCTTCACCCTTTCCTATATGATTCTTAACTTCCCCTGTCTATTTTGTACCACCAATTATGCTTCTTAGTCCCTGTACCATTTCCCCATTTCTGCCTCTCCCCCCTCCCAGCTGATAAGCTTCCAAATGTTCCCCATACCTATGATTCTGTTCCTATTCTGGTTTGGTTAGTTGGATTTTGCTTTTGTTTTTTAGATTCAGTTGTTGATACTTGTGAGTCTGTTGTCATTTTAGTGTTCATAGTTTTGATCTTCTTTTTCTTAAATAAGTCCCTTTGAAATTTCATATAATAATGGCTTGGTGATGATGAACTCTTTTAGCTTTACCTTGTCTGGGAAGCACTTTCTCTGCCCTTCCATTCTAAATGATAGCTTTGCTGGATAGAGTAATCTTGGTTGTTGTTAGGTCCTTGCTTTTCATCACATTGAATACTTCTTGCCAGACGCTTCTTGCCTGCAAAGTTTCTTTTGAAAAATCAGCTGATAAGTCTTATAGGCAGCCCTTTGTAGGTAACTCTCTGCTTTTCTCTTGCTGCTCTTAAGATTCTCTCTTTATCTTTAACCTTTGGCGTTTTAAGTATAATGTGTCTTGGTGTGCTCCTCTTTCGGTCTAGCTTGTTTGGGACTCTCCATGCTTCCTGGACTTGTATGTCTATTTCCTTCACCAAATTTGGGAAGTTTTCCTTCATTATTTCTTCATTTAAGCTTTCAATTTCTTGTTCTTCCTCTTCTCCTTCTGGCAACCCTCTAATTCAGATGTTGGCACATTTAAAGTTGTCCCTGAGGTTCTTAAGCCTCTCCTCATTTTTTTCAATTCTTGTTTCCTCATTCTGTACTGGTTGACTATTTTTTTCTTCCTGATCTTCCAAATCATTGATTTGAACCCCGGTTTCCTTCCCTTCACCATTGGTTTTATTGGATTTTTCTTCGTTTAATTTAGCATAGTCTTCACTTCTTCCCTGATGCGTTTGCCATACTTAAGCATATCTGTCAAGCCTGTGAGCATCTTTATCACCAGTGTTTTGAACTCTATGTCTCTTAGGTTAGCTATCAACTCATCTTTAGGTTGGCTATCTCCTTGTCCAGTTCTCCCACTGGAACCTTGATCTATTCCCTCTTTCGGGCCATACTTCTCTGTCTCATCTTAACAGGGTCCTGTGTTTTTTTGCCGCTGTGTCTTAGGAAGAGGTGTCACATCTGTTACGTTGTATGGGGCGGAGCCTTAATATTCGTCAGTACAGGGCAACCCATTTCACCACATTTTGGTGCTGTATGTGGAGGAGGGGTCTGAGAGGGAACAATGCCGCTTGCTCAGCACTCACCTCTTTTCCAAGCACTTCTCCCACTTCCATATGGGACTGGCGCCTCTCTAGCTGTTGCCCTGGCCATTGTTCCCAGAGTGGGTGGGTCTGCGGACATTCTAGGACCATGGGGACTCTTTAAATAAGTGGGCTCTACTGAGAGAGTGGCAGTTTCTTCCCCTGCCCCAACCCGCATTGGTTAGCACAGTCAAAAGCAATGAGGCTTTATTTTCCCCAGCACTGGAACCATGAACTGTGCGGTCTAGTCTGGTGCTGGGAGTGCTCCCCAGGTGTCCCTCCCTACTTTTTAAAATGTGTGACCACGCTTTCTGCCAGCCTGCCACTGCTGTCGCTGTTGCCACTGCTGCCGCCGCCACCACATCACATCCTCTCTACCCTGGCTCTGCCCCTCCTACCTGTCTGGATGAGTATTTATATTCTTTATATTTTTGTTTGTTGGACTTCCATGCAGCTCAATATTCTGGAACTTCTGGTTATCTCTAGTTTTGAGGTAGTTGTACTCCTTCTTAGTTGTAGAGGGAGACACAGCATGTCTGTCTAGGCCTCCATGTTGGCCAGAAGTCCCTCATGTTGTTGTTTTTTTTAAATATAACAGTTAAGAAATTTTGAAACAGTTAATATATATATAATAACATATTAATATATCAATATATACTTATTTTAAAACTGCCTTGTCAATAAAACTATACTTACTATACTTTCTGTTTCGTAATGTTTCCATTTTCACTTAATATAAAAACCTTTCCATAATATTGAGTTATCTACAACAGCATTTTAAAAAGCCACATGGTATTCTACTCTATAAAGACAGAAAATATTTAACCAAGGACTGTGTACTTAGGATATTTGGTTTTTCTTTTTAGTATCATAAACAGCTCTGTGATAAAATTACTTAAAGACATAGACCTTTGTGAACTTGTCCAAATATTTCTTAATGATAAATATATAGACATAGAACTGTTGGATCAAATAGTATACAATATTTTTTATATACACAGCTAAGCTGCAAACAGCAGTGTCTGAAAATAATGGTTCCCTCCACCCACATGCCACCTACTTGCTGTTATCATTTCTCCTAATCCTTTTTTATCTCGATTTCTTAACACAATACTACTCAGTAGTATAAAGCTCTGCAACAGCACAAAAGGGAAGCAAATTTAGAACAAAACATTACTAATGTGTTTCTACAAACATTGTAAAACTCCTCCCAGGCTCTAAACAATCTATTGAAACATCTGATAAACCAGTTCATTAAAAGAAGGTTTTTTTCTCTGCTTGCACAGCTCAGTCTTTAAGACCTTAAAAATTTGGTGTTACTTCCTTTGTTTAGCAGGAGCCCAATCTTGGTTCTGGTTATAAATAAAAACAAAGGTTCATAGACAAGAAGCATAAACCTAAGGAAGCTGTGGGAAGAAATTTATGTGAACATTTCTCCCATCTGAGCTGCGCTAATTAAAAGTCCATGATAACTCTTCCTTGTCAGTTACTGACTGAATGAATGCATTTACCTTAAACATTTTTACTTCAGGTTCTAGTCTAATGGACCACACTTCTAAATTACACTTTTAATTAAAAAAATGACATGGATTTTTTTTTAAAAATCATTTGTGCTTTCCTGAGAACATGTGACTGCTTGATAAATCCACTACTCTTAAACCCCAATCTTCCTGGTTAGGGTTCCAAAGGCTTAGAAAATAATGCTCTTCCACAAAAACTGTACGTGATCAGAAATAGTTCTTTTAAAATTTCATGTTTGGTGTGTGAAGCTTCTTAACAAGTGTTTATTAAACTGCATAATTTCAAAGCATGGAGTGGTATATTGCAATGTTTTCCTGGGAGTTGATCACATTTGCATATCGCTTTACACTTCCTGTAAAATTAATATTGCCTTTTGTATCTTGAACTTAGCTAATATAACTTGCCATTTTTACTTTTCATTGCTAGGAGTAATATAGAGAATGAACCCCCAAAGGGATCCCTGCAATGCCTACATGAGCTTTATTCTCTTGCTGTTAAATTTTTTTTCATATGAATACATTAAATCAAAATTAATAAACCTTTACAAAATCTACTGGTCTTGCAAAATGGCAAGATTCATAATCATAAAGATTTCCCAGCAAATAAAGAATATGCACTCCTAAAACAGGAGCCAAAGGCCAGGGTTCACAGAGCTCTTGCCACTTCCAACAGCATGCCAGAGGCCCTTTAGCAACTAGGAAACATTTCAACAATCACTCAAATGTCTATGCAAGAGTGCCTTAACTGCCAGGATACCAAAACACAGCCAGTGATCATTTGACCACTTTCTCTCAAGACTACATCTCTGTCAGATGTTAAAATCTGACCATAACTCCAGGATATTTAAAATTGCAGCTGGGGAACATAGGGGTAGGAATAGGATAATAACCAGAAAGAGAGGATAATAGGAGCTGAAGAGAGGAATATCAGGTGAGGAGAAGCTGAGAAGCTCCAAAAAGGAAATTAAATGTAGAAAAGGGAAATTCTGGGAATACCACCTACTACACTAGACAAATGTCTCTGGAAGTCTCAATGCATCATCCCCACTCACTTGCCTTGTAGGGGAGGAAAAATAGTTTTACCTCTGAGTTCTTGGCTGAGACCTACCCCCACCCTGTAATTAAAGGAGGTTGAAAGGAGAAAAAGATGTTACATTATGTACATATGTATGGGAACTCCACAAAGGTATAAGACTCAAAAGGCAGCCAGAAAATTGAGGTTTATATACCATCCTGAGCAGGCAAAAGAGATAGGGTCTGGGGTTCCTAGTGAGGAAAGCAATTCACAGAAAGGTGAGAAGAAGAGAGGTTTGGTAAACAAAAACTGCCCTCTGGTAATAGTTGTCTTCTTGGTAGAGGCCCCCCTTCCAATGTAAATTTTCTTTACAAATGTACATTTCCCTCACAATATTCATTTTCTCTACAAAAATATAGGTTTACAAATGTAGATTTCCCTAACTTCTATTCTGTTTACAGAACTTTTCTGTGTTGCAGTTACTTAAAAATAATCAGCTCAAAATAACCCCTTTGACAAAAAAGCATGTCTTGGGATGGCCCATTCTGTTCCCCTTCTGGTCATGGCCAGAAAACCTAAAGGGAAATCCAAAGGAAAAGTTGGGGGCAACTTCAAGATACCTACCTAATCGCTGGGATAAATACTGTACACCCTGCCACAAAGCACTCACTACCATGGCTGTACAGCTCTTATTTTTTCTCTTACTTCAAGTTCATTTCCAATTTGGCCAAAAGTCAGGATAATGAGGTCCAGGACCAGGATTAGGGTGATGGAAGTGAGGCACTTGCCTCTGGTGCAAAATTTTAAAAAAATTTCAAATGCTTAATTTTTGATTACAGAGGTTTTTGTTAAAAATCCTCTGTAATCAAAATAATATTTTAATCCAATATTGTTAAAAATCAAAATTCATGCAAAAATTCATGGTGAACAAAATATCAAAATTTTGAATAAAGAGTAATGCCACACCAAACCACTTTTAAGCCTCTATAGCTACACTCTTATCTACCTGTTTTTATGTATTTTTTAAAAGGTTAATTTTCTGGAGGACAGTAAAGGAGATGGAAAATTGAAAAGCAGGTATATTGAGATTCACAACATTATTTTAATTATAAATATTTTATTTGTACGAAAACAAAAATTTATTATAATTTCAATTTTATAGCTTTAATGGATATAAAGTCAATAGTATTTTCAACATTTACTTTTTTGTTTATCTTGTTTTTAATGTGAAAATTGACATGTTCAACATTTTCTCACCAGCAAGTGACAATCATAGATAATTTTCAATGAACTTAACTTCATTAATTCAGTTAACTTCATTTTTCTTTTACTTTAGGGTCTGATATGGCTCATTACTGGTCTTTACTTAAAATTATTATATTTTGTTCATCGTGAATTTTTTGCATTTATTTCATTTTCTTTAAATATTCAATTAAAATATATTTTCTTAATTACTGAGAATTTTGTTACTCTCTTAAATTGTATTTGTCTGTTCCATCCAAGTCAGAGTTGAAGCTACAGCCATTTCAGACACATAACATAATAATAAAAATGACTCTAAATGTAGAAAGGAACACAAGATATGTTAAGTGAAAAAGTATGTTGCAGAATAGTATGTACGTATAGGCTCATTTGTGCTTAAATGCTTTTTAAGTAACTACAAGTCATTATATACATCAAATATATGTGGATGGTAAAAGGTAAAGAATATAGTCATTGAGTTAAGAGGTTCTCAATACTATGCTACAAAATAATGAATTGGGTCACTAATTACAACTAAAGTATTACTCTTTGCTAATGTTTGATATCTTTAAAAGTTTATACCTCCAATGATGTGAATCTCACTCACTTGAGGATGGGTACTATTTTTTTTTTTTTTAATTTGAGAGAAAATGGTGGAGTTATAGCACACATGCTGAGAATTATAAGCAACTACTGCATGTTCAAGGGAGCTCATGGGTATTTCAACCACAATATGTGTCACTGTGAAAAATAAACTAAGATCCACTTATGCAGGTAATAATGAGTTACATAAGCTAGGGCTTTGTAGTAAGCACTGTTTCTTGTTTTGTCTTGGGGTTCCTTGGTACCTGCTCAGTATCCCTCTTTTTTCAATAATAGCATTTTTTCCTTTCTCTTTTAGCCAAGCTTACGAAGGTAAAATTTAGAAACAGTAAAATTTTTCCTTTTAGTATAGTTCTATAAATATTGAAAAACTCATATAGTAATATACCTATACCACAATCAAGATATAGAGCTAAATAACAATGAAAAACAGAATACAGACTTCCAGCCAAGACAGAGGTGTAGACAGCCACGCTGCATCTCCCTCCACAACTAAGAAGAAATAAAACTACCTCAAAACTAAAAACAACCAGAAGTTCCAAAAAATCTGCATGGAAGTCCAGCAAACAAAGATATAAAGAAGAAACACTCATCCAGACAGGTAAGAAGGGCAGATCCGGGGAGGAGAGGGTGAAGTGTGGTGGTGGCAGTGGCAGCAGCAGTAGCAGGATGGTGGAAAGCACAGTTACATGTTTTAAAAAGTCAGGAGGGACACCCGGGGCAGCATTCCTAGCTCCTCACCAGACCATGCAGCTCACGGTCCCAGCGTCAGAGATTATAAAGTCTCATTGCTTCTGACTGAGCAAACCAGTGGGGGTTGGGGTGGAGGAAGAAACTGCTGGTCTCTCAGTAGAGTCCAGTTGTTAAAAGGGCCCCCACAGTCATAGAATGTCCACAGACCCATCCACTCTGGGAACGACAGCCAGGGAAACAGCTAGAGAAGCACCAGTCTCATACAGAAGTGGGAGAAGTACCTGGTAAAGGGGTGAGTGCTAGACAAGTGGCATTTTGTCTTCTCAGACCCCTCGCCCACATACAGCACCACAATTTGGTGAAACAGGACGCCCTGTACTGATGAACCCCTAAGGCTCCATCCCTTACAACATAATAGGAGTGACAGCTCTACCTAAGACACAGAGGCAAACACACACAGGAGACTTCCAGCCAAGATGAAGGCCAAGACTGACACACTCCGTCTCCCTCCACAACTAAGAAAGAATACAACTACCGCAAAACCAGAAATAACCAGAAGTTCCAGAAAATAAATAGAAGTCCAATGTATTAAGTTATGAAGAAGTGGTGCTCATCCGGACAGGTAGGAGGGGTGAAGCTGGGGCATAGAGGTCAAGCTTTGCTGGTGGTGGCAGCTGTGGCAACAGCGGCAGGACAGTGGTAAGCAGACACACGTATTTAAGGGGAGGCAAGAAGGATCTGGGGAACACCCTCAGCTGCAGACAAGGCCTGTCAGCTTGCGATTCCAATGTCAGGTAAAGCAGACCCCCATTGCCTTGGACTGTGAGGCCCGGAGGGGGTAGGGACAGAGGAGGAGGCTCCTGGTCTCTCAGGAGTGAACAGCAGAAATCCATCTTGGACCCCTGCCCCCCACAGAAAATGCCACAGCGTGGTGAGAAAGGTCGCCCAGTTGTGACAAGTACACGGGGCTCCCCCGCCACCATAGCGTAGGAGGTGTGACAGCTCCACCCAGAAAGCAAAAGTAGACACAAAACTGTCAGGATGGCACAGATCATTATAGAGATCCCAATCATGCAGCTGACCAGAAAGCAAATATCTAATCTAACAAAGCAGCAGATAGGAAATCTCTCTGAGACACAGCTCAGAGCTTTGGTTATAAAATGCTTACAGACCTAACGGCGGATCTTAAACAAGACAGGGAAGGAATGAAGACTAGTCCTGCTGAAATGAACTAAAACACATATGAAACTAGTGGTAAGGGGGTGAAAACCAGGGATCAAATCAACAAATCGGAATATAGGGAAGGAACAAACAGTCAACCAGTACAGAAAGAGGAAACAAAAAGTGATGAAAAGGAGGAGAGGCTCAGAAACCTATGGGACAGCTATAAACGAGCCAACATCTGAATCATAGGGTTGCCAGAAGGTGAAGAAGAAGAACTAGAAATTGAAAAATTATGTGAACAAACAATGAAGCAGAACTTCCCTAACTTAGGGAAGGAAATAGACTTACAGGTCCAGGAAACACAGAGAGTTGCAGAAAAACTGGACCCAGGGAGAACCACACCAAGACACATTATAATCAAAATGCCAAAAATTAAGGATAAAGAGAGAATCTTAAAAGCAGCAAGAGAAAAGAAGGGAATTACATACAAAGGGGTTCCAATAGGACTATCAGCTGATTTCTCAAAAGAAACTCTGCAGGCAAGAAAGGACTGGCAAGAAATATTCAAAGTAATGAAAAGCAAAAACCTACAACCATGATTACTCTATCCAGAGAAGCTGTCATTCAGGATAGAAGGGCAGAGAAAGTGCTTCCAGGACAAAGTAAAACTGAAGGAGTTCATCAGATTCAAACCACTGTTATATGAAATGTTAATGGGACTTGTTTAGGAGAAAGAGGATCAAGACTATGAACATTAAAATGAAAACTGTATCACAACAACCAACAACAGAAGCTAGGGAACTGAAACAAAGGCAAACTAAGTAGGCAACAGGAGTGGGAAAAGAATTATAGGCATGGGGAACATTCTGCGGGGAGCTCAGCAGGGAGGGGTAAGGGGGTAAGGGAGGGAAATGGTACAGGAATTAAGAAGCATAGTAGGAGGGAGTGGAGTAGATAGGAAGATGCAGAGAACCATATGTACAACCAATGGGCATGGAGTAAGTAGGGGGGGGAACCACTGCAGGGAGGGGGGCTCACTGGGTGGAGGGGAACAAAGGGAAAAGAAGTTGGGAGAACTGTAACACTATAATCATAAAGCATATTAAAAAGAAATACAATAAATAAATAAATGATTTTTTAAAAGATATACAGCTTTTCTATCATCCCAAAAGCTTCCATTGTACATTGCTCTACTCAAGCCTTCACCTTATTCTCTAGGCTGTAACAATCACTAATTTCCTTTTTGTTTCTAAAAGTTGCCTACATAAAAATTTTATATAAATAAAATCACAAGCCTCTTTAACTGGCTTCTTTTATTTACTGTAAAGCATTTGAAATTTATCCACTTACTGCATGTTTCAGTAATTTATTTCATTTTATTGTTGAGTATCTTTCTATTGTATGGATGTACCACAGTTTATTTATCCACTGTAATAGAATATTGATTTTGATTTGGCAAATCACCCAGTCTCACATCATGTGCTTTGCAAAAGGCTGGCTCAACATTCTTACTTACAGGCTATCCATACCAAGACCTGATCAACCAGTATATCCCAGCACCCTGACCACAGGAATGAGTTGAGAGGTGGACACATAGCCCAGTTTAATCTAATGATATTCAATGCCAGACAGCTGAGAGAACTGTTAGTAACAAGTTACTGAGCTACTATAATGAAAAGAGATGTTGAGCTGATATTTCTGCCACAATAAGGGAGTTCCCAGCTTAAAGATAAGGCCAATAGGAAGCAAAATACAACCAAGTGGATGAAACAAACTCCTAACCTAGTCTGAATATCAAGATCCAGCCATGCCTAAGGATTCATCCCTAGGCTTGTCAGTGTTATGGGTCAATAAAATTGTTTTTAGCTTAAGTTAAGTTCTATTTTTGACTCTTAAAAACTAAAATCTCTTAACTCTACAGCCTAGAAATAAATTTTCATATTCCATACATAAAGCTTACAAGAGAATTTCGGAAATAAGAAATGATAAGTGGATTTCATATCAGACATCTCAGCTTTACCAGTTTATCACTTTGTAAGTACATCATCTCAAGGGTTCTCTTTATTCCTTCCTATAAACTTTTGTTTCTTCATTTCCAAAATGGAGAAAATAATTTCTTACTCATTCTACAATATTATTTTAAATATCAAAAATGGTTATGTTGGTTAAAATGCAAAATAAAATAAAAATTATTATGATTATTATAAATACAAAATAATTTGTACACATGAATGAAGTAGAGTCATGTGCTGCAAACCAACATTTCAGAAATAAGATTATAACAGAGCTGAAAAATTCCTATCACCTAGTGAAGCAGCCATCATGTAGTGGTAGGGCAATGCACTACTTGTGTGTTTATGGTGATGCTGGTATAAAAAAGCATACTGTGCTGTCAGTTATATTTTTAAAAATATAGCACATGCAATTATGTACAGTACATAACAAAATGATAATAAGTGACTACTAGTGTATATATTTATGACACTATACTTTTTATCATTATTTTAAAATGTACCTTTTCTACTTATGAAAAAAGGTAAAGCAGTATGCCCTGTTACTCTAGCAGCAGCCTCATCTTTCTCTAACATCGTGTCTACTGTGTCTCTTGATTGCATCATTTTCTCGTGCTTGATTTAATCTCATATTGTTTTGTACAGTAACATGCTATAGGAGCAATAGGCTATACCAGTGATTTTCAACCTTTTTCATCTCATGGTACACATAAACTAATTACTAAAATTCTATTGCATACCAAAAATATATATTTTTGCTGACCTAATGAAAAAACGAGATATAATTTTGATTCATTCTCGCTAGATGGCTGTAGTCATTTTTTTATTTGAAAATCTAAAGAAAAAGCGGTCAATGCCCCTGACTAAATAGTAAGATATGGCACATTTTAAAAATTCTTCAGGGCAAACTGGTTGAAAATCGCTGGGCTATACCATATAGCTTAAGTATGTAGTAGGCTATACCATCTAGATTTGTGTAAGTGCACTTTACAATGTTCGCATGTGACAAAATTGCCAAGTAACATATTTGTTAGAACATATCCCTGATCTTAAGCATCACATGCCTGTAGTAAGTAATGATAGTAATAAGAGAAAGAATTAAAAGACATTATACGGCCTGGTGAACAATAACCTTACTAGTGCCATTTACTTGAGTGCATGCTTTGTATTAGACATTGTGTTCAGTACTTTATATACATTATCTCATTTAACATTCTCAATAACACTAAAGGAACTTTAAAAACCCATTTTTAGATGAGACTTAGAGAATAAAAAATATGTTTAAGTTAAAATAGCAACTAGTAGAGGCAAAATAAAATCACTGATCCGGGCCATTAAAGCCAATGCATATTTCTAAGTGAGATGGGAGGCATGAAACACTGTAGAGTACAGTTGAGTTACAAAAATCATCATCATACAATTAATTCAGCAATTTAACTGCTTTAACATAACTGTGCATAGAGTATCTAACTCATTAAAATACAGGAAGTTTAGTCACATAATGTTATCACATGGTAATAAAGAAGTACACTATATTTCTAAACATCTTGGATTACTAGGCCAATTTCACAACTTTAATTCAGATATTTGGTGTCAAAAATCACAGCAAAAACCCAGAGGAAAAATAATTGTATATCCGGCACTAAGATGACTCTAAGAATTGGACTTATGATGAGAAAAATCAGGCTTTTCTGTCTTACATCATCTACAGGATAAATACCCAAAATAGAACTGTTTCCAAAGTAACATCAAGACAGGAGACTCCACAGAGGAAACAAAAATGCATAAGACATGCCCAACCCTCCTCAAATGCTGAGCCTTCCCCTCAGGATACAAGGATCTGTAGTTTCTTTACCTGACAACTTGACCTAGAAATCAGAGTATTGCTTGTTTGCTCTTTAATTTCTTGTTTTCTAGCTTTGGCACTCATCATATTCTTCAGAGAGAACCCAATTTTTAAGCCACTCACTTTTCCTATCTAGAACTTCATTTACTCATTCATTTTTTTTTAACTTTTCCAGCAATTTTCAACTTTATCCTCTATGTCACACATAAACTAATTACTAAAATTCTGTGGCACACAAAAGAATATTATATTTTTGCTGAGTTGAACAAAAATTTATAATTTTGATTCATTCACACTGCACAGCTATTGTGTTGGCTGTTGTTATTTTTTTATTTGACAATCTAAGGGAAAAGAGGTCATTGCCCCTGACAAAATAGGTATTGCATGTTTTAAATATTTTTGCTGCACACCAGTGCACTGTGGCACACTGGCTGAAAATCACTGAGTTATTAAAAAAATTACTTCGTTTTGCAGATCCTTGGGTGGGGCTCCAAAGTCCCAAACCTCCCTGCCTAAGAAACCAGGAGAGGTAAGAAATTCTGCTTCTCCATCTTCCCCCTTTACTTCTGCTGAAATTAATCCTTTGAGTTTTGGTAGACCTTGACATTCAATAGGATTAGCTTTAAAATCAAGGGCAACTATTAAGGTAAAAAATAAAACAAACATTGGAAAGAAAATAGGTGAATTCCTTTACAACATGGATGGGGGGAATCCTTTCTAATTATGACTCGTATCCAAATGTTAAAGAAAGGAAAAGATTGAAAAATTTGACTACTTAAAAAACTTAGCCAGAAAACTTATACACATGACCCACGGACATGAACAATGGTGAGGGGATTGCCTGAGAGAGTTGGGGGTGCAGGGTGGAGGGGGGCAAAAGGGGAAATATCAGAGCAACTATAATAGCATAATCAACAAAATATAATTTAAAAATTTAAACACTCTTTTGCATAGGAAGAAATAGCATAAGCAAGTCAAAAACATGCATGCTAGGAAAAAAGGAATATTTACAATATATAGCACATATTATGTACAATCACCCTAATATTTATATATAAATATATATTTTCATTCTTAAAAGTTAAAGAAAAAATGAGTTAAAAACCTACTTTTTAGTCGTCGGCAGCCGTCCGTCTCGAGAGACGATGGTGTAGCTTCTTAAGAGTCTATCTGCACCGCCGAGAATGGCTGTGCAGTCCAACTCGGGAGTGACACGGTATCTGTCTCCTCCCGTGTTGAATCGACATCTTGCGATGACGCTGGAGTGTCCTCTCCAGTGAAGCTGAAGCTACAGAGCCTGGGCAGGGTGATATGGAGGGTCTGCTGTTGCCCATGCAGCAGACCCCCCCTCTCTTCGCAGCTGAAGGGTCCAAGGGAGAGACGGAGTCAATACAGCTTGGCTTCAGGTGCGCCGCAGGAGTTGCGGGTGTTGACTACAACGTCAAAGCGCCTTAGGGACTCCGGCTCCGGATTTTCTGTCGGGGTTTACTCCCTTAGCCTTTCCCCTGAAGAGGTATGCCGCAAGGCAGCGGAGGTTTTTTGGAATCAGAGTTTTCCTTCTCTGGGTGTACAACATAATGATACAATATTTGTGTATATTGCAAGATGATCACCACAATAAATCTTGTTAATATTCGTTACTGTACATAGTTACAGAAATTTTTTTCTTATGGTGACAACATTTAGGATTTATTCTCTTAGCTGTGTTGAAATACGCAGCACAACCTTATTAACTGCAGTCACCATGCTGTGCATTGCAGGCCCTGCACTCTCACGGTTCATAACTGGAAGCTTATTCCTTTTGACCTCTTCACCCATCCCACCACTTCCTCTGGCAACCACCAGCCTATTCTCTGTGTCTGTGAACTTGTTGTTGCTGTTATGTTCCACGTACAAGTGAAATCATGGGTATTTGTCCTTCTCTGTCTAAATTATTTCGCTTAGCATTATGCCCTCAAGTTTCATCCCTGTTGCCACAGTGGCAACATTCATTCTTTTTTTTCTCTTTTTTCTTTTTTAAGTATATTTTATTGATTATGTTGTTACAATAGTATCAATGTTATCCCCTTTGCTCCCCTCTGCCCAGTATCCCCTTCCCCCAGCTGTCCCACCCCCCTTAGTTCATGTCCATGGGACGCGCATATAAGTTCTTTGGCTTCACCCTTTCCTATATTATTCTTAACTTCCCCTTGTCTATTTTGTGCCAACTGATTATGCTTCTTAGTCCCTGCACCATTTCCCCATTTCTCCCTCTCCCCCCCTCCCAGCTGATAACCCTCCAAATGATCCCCATACCTATGATTCTGTTCCTATTCTAGTTTGCTTAGTTGGATTTTGTTTTTATTTTTTAGATTTAGTTGTTGATAGTTGTGAGTTTGTTGTCATTTTAATGTTCATAATTTTGATCTTCTTTTTCTTAAGTAAGTCCCTTTGACATTTCATATAATAATGGTTTGGTGATGATGAGTTCCTTAAGCTTTACCTTGTCTGGGAAGCACTTTATCTGCCTTTCCATTCTAAATGATAGCTTTGCTGGATAGAGTAATCTTGGTTATAAGTCTTTGCTTTTCATCACCTTGTATACTTCTTGCCAGTCCCTTCTTGCCTGCAAAGTTTCTTTTGAGAAATCAGCTGAAAGTGTTATAGGCACCCCTCTGTAGGTATAACTCTCTGCTTTTCTCTTGCTGCTTTTAAGATTCTCTCTTTATCTTGAACTTTTGGCATTTTAATTATGATGTGTCTTGGTGTGGTCCTCTTTGGGTCTAGCTTGTTTGGGACTCTCTGTGCTTCCTGGACTTGTATGTCTATTTCCTTTGCCAAATTAGGGAAGTTTTCCTTCATTATTTTTTTACATAAGCTTTCAATTTCTTGCTCTTTTCCTTCTAGCACCCCTATGATTCAGATGTTGGCATGTTTAAAGTTGTCCCAGAGGTTCCTAAGCCTCTGCTCATTTTTTAAAATTCTTGTTTCCTCATTCTGTGTTGGTTGGCTGTTTTTTTCTTCCTTATGTTCCAAATCATTGATTTGAACTCCGGTTTCCTTCCCTTCACCATTGGTTTTGTGTGGATTTTACTTTGTTTCACTTAGCACAGCCTTCACTTCTTCCCTTATGTGATTGCTGTACTCAGGTATATCTATCAAGCCTGTGAGCATCTATCTCCTCATCTGTGAGGTTGGCTAACCCCTCGTCGCTTAGTTGTCCCACTGGAACCTTGATCCGTTTCCCCTTTTGGAACATACTTCTCTGTCTCCTCATTCTGACGGGCTCCTGGGTTTGTTTGCCTCCGAGTCCCAGGTAGAGCTGTCACTCCTGTTACATTGTAAGTGGGGGAGGGGTCAGAAAGGGAACAATGCCACCCACTCAGCACTTACCACTTTTCCAGGCACTTCTCCCGCCTCTGCATGGACTGGAACCCCTCCAGCTGTTTCCCTGGCCATCGCTTCCAGAGTTGGGGGGTCTGCAGATGTTCCAGGACTATGGGGGCCCCTCAAACAAGTGGACTCTGCTGAGAGACCAGCAGCTTCCTCCTCTGCCCCAACCCCCACTGGTTTGCACAGTCAGAAGCAATGAGGCTTTATTTTCCTAGGCGTTGGGACCGTGAGCTGCTCTGCCTGGTCAGGAGCTGGGAGCGCTCCCCAGGTGTCCCTCCTAACTTTTTAAAATGTGTGACTGCACTTTCTGCTGGCCTGCCGCTGCCGCCTCCACCGCCTCCGCCGCCACCACCACACTGCGTCCTCTCTGTCCCTCCTACCTTTCTGGATGAGTATTTCTTCATTATATCTTTGTTTGTTGGACTTCCATACAGCTCAATTTTCTGGAATTTCTGGTTGTCTCTAGTTTTGAGGTAGTTGTGTTCCTTCTTAGTTGTGGAGGGAGATGCAGCATCTTTTTAGTATAACCAGAATAAAGGAACAAGTCGGTCACAGAAAATGATATAGAAATCGTCGTCGTCGTCGTCGTCGTCGTCGTCGTCGGCAGCCGTCCGTCTCGAGAGACGATGGTGTAGCTTCTTAAGAGCCTATCTGCACCGCCGAGAATGGCTGTGCAGTCCGACTCGGGAGTGACACGGTATCTGTCTCCTCCCGTGTTGAATCGACATCTTGCGATGACGCTGGAGTGTCCTCTCCAGTGAAGCTGAAGCTACAGAGCCTGGGCAGGGTGATATGGAGGGTCTGCTGTTGCCCATGCAGCAGACACCCCCTCTCTTCGCAGCTGAAGGGTCCAAGGGAAAGACGGAGTCAATACAGCTTGGCTTCAGGGGCGCCGCAGGAGTTGCCGGTGTTGACTACAACATCAAACTGCCTTAGGGACTCTGGCTCCGGATTTTCTGTCGGGGTTTACTCCCTTAGCCTTTCCCCTGAAGAGGTATGCCGCAAGGCAGCGGAGATTTTTTGGAGTCAGAGTTTTCCTTCTCCTGGGTATGTTTGCTTAAATATCGTCGGCAGCGGCGGCGGCGGTGGCAGCCTTCCATCTCGAGAGACGATGGTGTAGCTTCTTAAGAGTCTATCTGCACCGCCGAGAATGGCTGTGCAGTCCGACTCGGGAGTGACACGGTATCTGTCTCCTCCCGTGTTGAATCGACATCTTGCGATGACGCTGGAGTGTCCTCTCCAGTGAAGCTGATATAGAAATGGCCTTTACACATATGAAAATATGCTTAACCTCAGTTATAATAAGAGAAAAGTACATTAAAACTATAGTGAGAATTATGACAACTGTAATACACTCATGTAAAGGGTAGTACACTGGAACTCTGTACTACCTTCACATCTTAAAACTATCCTAAAATAAAATATTTATTTAAAAACAACTACACCAAGATACTATTTCTTGCCTACTAGATTGACAAAAGTCCAGAAGCTTGACAATATATACTCTACTGAGCAGGGTGTGGAAAAACCATCCTTCTCGTGCATTGTACGCAGGGAAATCCAGTATTAGTCAAGAAAATGATGTATCGATTAACCTTTGGACTGAGCCATCTGCCTATCTATATGTTTACATATAGCAATGTCAGTGATAGCAATTCACCCTGAACCTACCTTCAAACATAAAAAAAAAGACAAAACAATTCACTGTGGCATTATTTCTAGTAACAAAATACTGGAATCAATCTAAAACATCCATAGAAACAGCCTTGGTATATCAATAAAGGAGTACTAGTCAGCTATGATAAAGAATGAGGAAGATCTTATAAAATAATAGGAAATACTTGCCAGGATAAAAAAAAAAAAAGGTGAGAAAGAGTATGTGCAGTATGCTAACTTATGCATAAGAAAGAACAAAAGGTAAACATATTATACATGGATGTATTTTCTAGTTTTTGTACTAAATACATGAAGAATAAACCAGAAACTACTGAAAATGTTTAGTATGGGGTGGGTAAAAAAGAATGGAAGGGTAGGAATGGAGTGGAACTTCCTTGAACAACTTTTCACTGAATTTTTATTTTTCAACCATATAATTTTACATACTCAAAATAGAAAAATATTTTAAAAACAAAACTTAAACTTGCATGCAAACAGAAAAATAGGTGAAAGGAATGATATATTATATTAATAAAAATAACCACAGAGGACAAAAATAAATTCAAATAACTTTTGAGTCCCTATTTTGAACATATGTTCATAGTGGAATATTAGCACAGAGATAAATGCAAATAAACCTTGAACTTTACTTAGTAGACCGGGTTTTGGGAGTACTGATGTAGTAATTCTGAAACTATTTTCTGAATGTTACAGGATAGAGCAAATAAATCAACATATTTGGCTTTCACTGTGGAATAAAGGAGGTACAAATATGTATTGAGGGAAGGTGAAAGAATCCTATACTGTTGAATTTGAATTGTAGGTTTTTACATATATACTATATATATACATGTATATACATATATATTGTGTGTGTGTGTGTGTGTATCCCAGAAGCAATGATACTCAAGTAGCAATCAGCCCACCTAGTAACCAAATCTTTGTTTCTAAATTCCATTCCCCACTAAAGTGTGGCAGGGTTCTCTGAAGAAATTACTATTCATGATCAAGCATAGGTAAAAAATAAGGTAAGCTTAAAATATCTTATTTTGCTCAAGGCATACTCACAGACAGATGGAGACATGTCAAGACAAACAGGAAACAGCTTAAAGGGGATCCTATTGGCTACCCTGGAGATAATTTGAGCCTCACTAAATAAGAATCTGTTTATATACTTATATTTATTTTGTGAAAATTCCTTGAGGTATATATACCTTTGATTTGTGAATTTATCTGTAGTTCTCCTGTACTTCAATACAAAGTTCATATGTAGTGATTTTTTCTTTTCCTAAAAAAAATGCTCTGTTATAAGCAGCAGAGGAAACATTTTATTTTAGCTGAAAGCAGAACCATACTCTATGAATAAATTCTTCCAGTTATAATGATAATTATCCAATCCTACAATGGATATGGTGAGGCCGAGCTTTTTTGACCCCAAAGAACATCAGTTCATAAATGTGTAAGGATAATACAATTAGAAAAACACCATTATGGAAGATTTATCAGTAAATGATAAAACCAATGGATGAGAGGTTATGGTCAACAGGATACTCACTCAGTTTCAAAGTATTACCCCACAGATTACTTACTAATTACAAAGTAGAAAATAAATTTTTGGCTGAACTAAGTGGCTGGGTTGGTGAAGTATGGGGTGGTCTGTGGGCTTCACTTTAAAACTGATTTCTCTTTTCTATCCTAATGGCTTGGACAGAAAGTGCCCAGAGGTCTGAGAGGGGGGAAACCTAAACTATTTCCCACAGCCCAAACTAAGTATAATGGGCAAAAAGGGTTTTAGACAGGTGAGATGTGCCTGGCACACCTTCCTCCAAAGAAGCCCTTCTTTTCCCTAATGTGGGACATTGAAAAATTAATACCTGCCTTTTGTCATCTAGTGGTTATGAATTGAATGATATCTTTTAACCCTGTTGCCAAATCTGTTGCCCCCAGAATACAACAAGGATGCCAGCCTGCTAAATCAAGCATGCCGTTGTCCGGGGACAGCCAACCAACCTGGAGTCTGCACGATCCTTCCCCATGTGGGAAGGCCACCCTCCCTTCCACACACCCACTCTTATTAGGGATTTCTGGACTCAAGGGTAGGTAGGACGATGACCATGTCCAGCTTGAAGCAGCTAGAGGAGTTCGAGACCTTCGCCCATTGTCCTTTATAAGATTATAAAGGGTCTTAAGTCTGAGAGGGAGGGATTGTTATTTTTTATTGTTAAAATAATTAATTAATTAATTTAAAAAGAAGAAGAAGAAGAATATATGAAAGGGTGAAGTGGGAGAGCTTGTATGTACGACCCATGGGCATGGACTTCGGGGGTTCCTGTGGGAGGGGGGTGCTGGGTGGAGGGGAGCAAAGGGGAAATATTGGAACTATTGTAGCAATATAATCAATAAAACATACTTAAAAAATTTTTTTAAACTCATAATTTCCAAAAGTGGATGAAACTAAAGAATATTATTACCTTAACTGAATGATCAAACAGCATCACCAATAATGGCACAAAATACACCTCTGACATGACGCAGTATGAAGTATACAGTATCACCTAGGTAGTATTTTAACCAAAAATATTCAAACTGAATCTAATCATGAAGAAACAAGTGGACAAATCTATATTGTATGACATTCTTCAAGACACTAGCTTGGAATCTTTAAAAAAAATCATTTCATGAAAGAAAAATAAAAGGCAAGGGACTATTCTAGATTAAAAGATTCCACAGAGATGCAATAACAAAATGAAATGTATAATCCTTGATCAGATTAAAAAATAGAAATAAAAGAGTAGAACACTACAATATAAGGGACTTTAATGGTGATATTTGAATATATTTGATAACATAGCAATGTCAAATTTCTTGGGTATGATAATGGTATTATGGTTACATATTGATCTTAGGAGATACAAGGTTATAGGTCAAAAGAAAATATTTCTACAGCTGAACTGCAAATGCTTTTAAAGTGCATATATGAGAAAAATAAACCAAATTAACAATTGTGAATGGTATTTGGGTTATTCTCTCAAGTTTTAAGTTTACTATTTTCAAAATAAAAAGTTAGGGGAAAATATTTGAAATTGCCTGTAAAAAATAAATCAAGGAAAACAAGCATTTTTAAAATTCTCACTTTGTGCTGGGCCCTGTTCAGAGGGCTTTTCAATAATTCTGTTATTCCTCATAATTTTATGTGACTGATACTAATAACATTTCCATTATACAGGTAGGAAACTGACTAGTATAGAGGTCAAATAACTTGCCCAAGCTAGTAATCAGAGTGGTTAGGATTTGAGCCTAAGATTTAGATTCACAGTTCATTATCATAACCACAAAAATTTCCTTCCTTCAAATAAATAAATAAACTGAATTACTGAACATACTTGTCAAAAAATATGAAATAATCTGATTAGTACAGCAAACATATTAATCATAACAGCCTAATGATTATATGCAGCTGATATCTCCTAATAGCCCAACACAGAATTCTGGAGGGCTCAGTTGGTTCTGATTAGTTCTCTATCTCATGCTGGAAAATAAGATCAGTAATAACTAGAGGCCAAAGAACAGCTCGAGGTAGGAATAGGGGTTGATTTTATAAACAGTCTCCAAAAATAATATGTTCAGTTATGAGTATAATTTTTAAAATAGACAATATAGGGCAAGTCAAAGGATCAATATTTAAATTTAGTAGGTTAAATAAATCACAGAAAAAGGAACAAAAGTACAGGTGCTTTGAGGTTTGGACTGTGTTAAAAATGCCATTATAAAGTGCTCCATTTCCTCAGTTGGTAGCCGAAAAAGATCAACACAGTAGAAATTATGTCATTAGTCAATTAATAAGTTTTCTCTCATGATGGTATTATGGGGTGCCCTTTTTAACTCAACAGAGTCACCAGCTCACAACAGCATCTACAAAAGAGAAGTCACAGAATGAAAAAAGAAAAACACACAAAAAGCTATGGATAGGAGAGACTGAAAAAGACAAAGGCAGTTTTATTTTAAAAGAAAGTGAGAAATAAAAAAGGGAAATGTCACAAATCAAAGGCTAAAAGAGAAAATATCAGGTTAAAAAAAAAAAGATATGGAAGACTCTTAAGAAAGAAAAGGGATCAGTGAGGAGATAAAATTTGTGAGCAGAGTTGAAGCCTGAAAACACAAGGCAACAAAAAGAAGTGGTAACAGCAAAGCTGTTCACTGAATAACTCATTGACTTTACTTAACACCTATAAAGTAGAAGGTACTGTGTGAAGCTTTGAGGGAATAGAAAACGAGAAAGTGAGGACCCTTGCCCTCAAAGAGCCCAGCTGCTAAAAATGTTTTCATTTTTGCATGTTCCTATTTTTTTAATGCAATGTAATTATTGCTGCCACACCATAGTTAATTGTGATATTTAACTGTATGTGCCAACTTGACTGGGACACAGGTTGCCCAGCTTAAACATTATTTCTGGGTGTGTCTATGAGGGTGTTTCCAGAAGAGATGAGCGTTTGAACGATGGACTCAGTAAAGCAGATTGCCGTGCCCCATGTGGACAAGTATCATCTAATCCCCTGAGGTCCTGAATAGAACAAAAAGGTAGAAACAAGGAGAAATCATGCTCTGCCTGACTACTTGAGTTGGGACATCAGTCTTCTGCTTTCAACTATGTGTGATTTACACCATCATTTCTGGCTCTTATACCTTCTGGTTATTAGAAGTACATCACTAGCTTTCTGGGTCTCTGGCTTGTAGATGGCAGTTTATGCAACTTTTCAGACTCCATAAATACATGAACTGATTCCTTAAAATAAATATATATACATATATAAAATCATATATGTAATAAATCTTATATATATAATTAATTAGAAACAGAACCAATAGAATATACACATAGAGAGAGATATTTGATTTTATATATATCATTATTAGTAAGGGTTCTTCAGAGAAATAGAACCAATAGGATATATTAGGTTTGTCCAGAAAGTATCGAGTCGTGTCGTATGAAAAATAGGACACATTTATTGAAGAAGATATAAGATACAAGAAACATTGTACAGAGAATAATGATGCCTCAGTTCCCTTCAAAATAGACACCTTGAGACCTCACACAGTTCTCCCAATTGCCATCAGCTGCCCTGTCATATTTTCCTTAATCTTGTTGACAGTCTGAAGTGTCTTCCCTTTCAAAGGTGATTTCAGTTTCAGGAAAAGCCAGAAGTCACCTGGGTGATTTGATGTTTTGCCAAAAAAAACTCTTCACAAGACATGATGCATGAGTGGGTGCATTGTCTTGATAAAGCTGCCAATCACCAGTTTCCCATAGCTGAGGCCCTTTGAATCAGCCAAATAGTTTTTGCTGAGAACTGTTCAAGCTTAATGCAAAATTTGATGCAGATTCATTGCTCTACTCTATCAGTCATTTTCAATGTGACGGCCACACAGTTCATGTGCTCACCGAATGGCATCTACCGCCCCCACTGGCTAGTACAGTGAAGTCATCATTGTTCACACATGTGGATTCCAGTCCACTCTCCTTGACTACCAGGTTACATCGATGTCATGTAAACTCTTATTATATAAACAATGGTTGAGCTTTTTCCAGACAAACCTCATATATAGAGAGAACCAACAGGAGATATATATGGAAATATATACATATATTTATAATATAAACCATTTCTCTGGAGAACCCTAATACACTAATATTCTCCTACTTAACACATACCTCATTAATGGCAACTGCTGTATTAAGTTCATTAAGGAAAGACATATCTATATTTCTGATACACTGATAGTATACAGAGATGCATCATTAAGTACTGTTATGTTTATACAGATATTTTCAACTTCTATATCAGCCCATTTTCTTTCCATCATCCCAATACAGAGAGGAGGACATTAGCAAGGAACAAGGAAACTTAAAGCAAGTGAAAATACAAATACAGAGTTTTAAGGACCATCAGCCTTCGTAATGTGCCATAGGACACCTATGACTAACAATAATACTAACCAAGAGAATGAGTATTTGCAATACAGTATCTGAGAACAAATTCTGGGAAAGGGAGATACACCAAGGGAGAGGCTTCCAACTGGCTATCCTTTTCTAGTACCTCACATTTAAAAGATAACTCTGAGTGATCCGTAATTGGAAAAATCAGAAACTGACCTTACAGCCCACTTCTGTGTAAGGTCTCTGCTCTTATTAATGTCCGTGTACTCCCTGAAAAGAGCTGAAAATTTAAGTTTAAATAAATGTTTCATACACCGAATTTAGAACACCCTTCCTTATGCCTTCCCATCTATAAGAGGGATGTAGAGTATGGAAATAAACACCCATTATTTTGACTGCTCAACATCTGATTCCTTTAGGGCACTGCCTCTTCCCAGCTCATTGTGGTTCTTCCGCCATCTCAGTCAGGGGTCTCATCTCCCCCACCAGAGAAGCTAACCAGTCTGAGTCCATTTAAGATTTATATGAATCAGCCGAAAGAGAAAGACACTGCAGAGATTCTGATAATTAAATTCAGATAAGCCTGGAACCACTTGGGGAGCATTTTTCTCACCACAAGGACTGAGAATGGAGGAAATATTAAGAGCACCTGGAGGAAAAAAAAGGCTGTGAGATGGGGAGAGCGCAGAGGCAAACTTACCATGAACTTATAGAAGTTAAGCTTACAGGTCCTTTTCTATCGATGTGGTCATTTGTAAATTTTATTTTTTATAAAGAAGGCTCTCCAAAAGCTGTATAAACTTCAGGCCATAAAAAACTAAGGTACACCCCTGGGACTAACAGTTTTGAATATACAGTGAAGCATCCACCGTCACCCATGACAAAAGCCAGTTTCACCTCTTTGGGCACTGCAATTATGTAAGCAGATATCCACCCTTTTTCTCCTGATGCAATTTGACTTCGATTTTACCCACTTGCAACTCAAGGGTAGCAGAATATGCCACCCCCAAATATGCCTCTTTGGCATAAGAATTACTTGAAGCTGATTATTTTCAAGATCTACAAAAAGAGAAGCTCTGAAAACAGAGTAGAAGTTATCCTTTTGTAAGGGGCATTTATGTTAGAAAAATAAAACCTCTATTTGTCAGTGTCTTCCTCTCTATAACAGGAAAAAATTAAATCTATAGAACAAAACTTACCTTTGTTTACCTTGCTTTTCCTGGTAATCTCTGATAGTTCCACTCCCAACCTTTTTTTTTTTCTTTCTTTCTTTTTATTTATTTTTTTGGTCCACAGAAGATTTCCCATGTGTACATGAGGTATACCTGTTAATAAATGTCTGTTTTTCTCTTGTCAATATGCCTCTTATTATAGGGGGTATCAGCCAAAAGCTCAGAAATGAGAAAAGAAAATTATTTTTCTCCCCTAAATAATCAAAAGAACCTGAAGATTTTAATACAAAAATAAAATAATGTAACAATTTTCTGACAGAAGAAAAGGAGGGAGGGAATCACTGCTATTCTCAGCTTTCAGAATATCTATTATAAGCTATTCTTTCCTTTTTGTACACATTTTGGATAAGTTCCAACATCAGATTTGTAACCATTTTCACAAAACAAGCTATGGGACAGCCTTTACACATTTTTCAAAGCTATTTTTCCTTTAATTGATTTGACTATCAATGAAAATAAAAGGACTAAGTTGACACTACAAAAAGTTTCACTTAATGATATCCTTTTGTGTTACACATTAACCAAAGATGTGTTTTTATTCTCCGTTGCACAAAGTACTTACTTATTTTCTACTGAGAGTTACACTTAAATTCTCCTGTGTATCAGTCCACATTATCGCTACGGAATCCATTCCCACTACTATAATCTTGCAGCCCAGTGAACAGGTCATCCACCTGGTGCTGCAGATAGCCAATTGCTCCAACACCGGCATTTAATGCATAGCTCTGCACAATGGAGAGCAGACAGCATGTGGCAGTAAAACCTGAACTCCCCAATCTAGGATTTGGGGTGGGATTTTTAAGGTTTAGAGGAAATAGGTATGTTAAAGTGTTGGTAGGGCAAGTTTTAATTAGAGAACCTTGGAGCTTGGCCATTTATGGTGTAAGAGGCATATCTTCCCAGACAATAGACCCTTCAACTCTGAAAGGGTTTAGTGTTCAAATTATGGTTATGCCCTGATCCTTTGGTTCTGTGTGTGTGTGTGTGTGCATGTGTGTGCGTGCGTGTGTGTGTGTCTGTGTCTGTGTGTGTTAGGGGACTATGGGGAGTGAGACTTTGGTTCTGGGTACAGCTAGAAGTCAAGTTCTCTGCGCACGCTTTGGCTGTATGACTTGCAGTTTTGGTCTGTTGTTTTTAAAAAGCAATTCAGTATCTTGTTCAACAGGATAGGACTATTTTGAGTTGATTCTGCAGTTACAATCTGTGTCACATCAGCACTAGAAGTTCATTCTTTCCCTGGACAAATTACATTAGACATCCAGGATTCTTGGAAATCTGCAAAAGAGCATCTCTGGAAATGTTTCATTTAGCAAGACTGCTTTCATGGGATTTCTCATTGAAGAAGATAATTTAGAGACAGATAAAAGTATCCCATGATTTTCTGATTAGAAACATTCAAACTAATAAAAGTCCAGAGATTTTCTTCCTTGTGGTTCCACACATTTATGTCTCAAGAATACAAGGAAAATGAAAATTGGTTCTTACTAGATAGATCTCAAAAGCTACTTACAATATTACATTTGTTAGAAATAGATATTTATCCCAAAAGCAACACAAAATATTTCATGTCCAAAAGATCAGGAAATAATCTAAGTGGACCATAGGTCTCATAAATGATTCATTCAAAACAACAAAGGAAATCACTGTTTTACCAGAAGTGAATGGCTCTTATTTTGAAGTACAGCAAGTAGTGTGAGAAAAATGGATTTTGTAATTTTGAAAAATAACTGTTAGTTCTAAGCAATGATTCAAGTCCTAATTGAGTCCTGTCACCAGTCCCATACACCTGTCCCCTCACCCAAAGAAGACAAAAAAATCTACACTGACCCCATCAAAAAGTGTGCAGCCAAATGATCTTGACTTAAACTCTAAACACACACTCTCTCTCACTCTCTCTCTCTCTCTTTCACTCTCTCTCTCTCTCCCATCCACTATCCCCACCACCACCTTTAACATATTGGAGGACAGCCACCTCTGCAGTAAAGAAATTTGAGAGCTAAGTAAAACTCCTGGCCAGAGGTACTAGTGTCTTCATTTAAACCCAGGTCGCTAGTGGGGTAGGTTCTCAGCAGGGTGCTGGCTTTGGCGCCACAGAGCACTGTCATTTCCAACACTGTCGGTGTCCTTAACCTTCAAAAGAACGCAGAAGTGGCATTCAAACCGACAAGCGAAGAGACGTCCTGGCAGTCTAATTTCAAAGTAGGTTTCATATCAGAGTCTTTTTTATAGTTTTTAAAAGACGCATTTTATGCTACTCTGAGGGAAACCAAAAACAGTAACTTCTGTCTGATAAATGCCATAGAGAGTGAAACAATAAATCTGAAGCAAAGGAAAAGGGGTGGATTATTTTGTTGCAATAGGCAACACACAGTGAAAACAAGAGACTATTGAAGTTTTAAAAAATAATATATATTTATTCTGGTAAAGAATTTCCTCATGTCAGCACTTTAAATACCACTTTAAATGCTGACAATAATTATGTGAATGTTGCAATAAAAAATTAAATTTCCCAACTAATGGGCTTCATAGATGTTTCTGCTTCTGTCTTAAACACATGTACAGAAACCTGTCAGCCACCTCTGTCAGGATCTCCAAAGTCTGCAGTGAGGAAAACTAGCTATACAGAGGAGGAGGGGAAACAAGTAAAAAAAAATAATAATAACAATAATAATAATATGAGCCATAGTACATTAACCTGAGACCTAGAGATCACATGTGCCAGGTTTCTAGCTTAGAAGCAGGGCCACAGAGCAGTTATTAGCCTGGGCAGTAGAGCCACATCATAGTCAGAATTGAATCCTGGCGTACTCACTGATGACCAGTGTAAGTTACTGACCCTCCCTGAACCTGTTTCTTCATCTGTAAAATAGTGACAGTCACCATTTTAAGCTATAAGGTTTAAATGAGGAAATGCTTATAAAGCATTGACTACAAACCTTGGCTCACAATAAAGCACTCAGTATGTAGAACTGATTGATATTATTATTACTATCATTAATGACTGTCACAGAGCAGTCATCTTAAACCAAGTCTGGGATCATAAGGTGATTCTGAGGTAAGTTAAGACTTGAAGAAAATGCAACTAGCCCAGTACCTTGGTAAAAGGAATCGGGATGTCTATTGTGATGAGATAGAGCCAGTACAGGATTTGAAGTTTCAACAGAAAGATGAGTATAACCTTCCTGGTTATAATAAGCAAGTCGTTAATCTTTGGATGGGCAGTCTTCCCTGCTTTGACCTTTGCTACTCGAAATGTGGCCCATAGACCAGAACATCAGCATCACCTGGGAACTTCTTGAAAATACAGAATCTCAGGCCTCACCCCTGACCTTTTGAATCAGGATTTTACCATGATGCCTGCATGGTTTGTATGCATATTAAAGTTTAAAAAGTGCTGCTATAGACCAAAAAATTTAATGTACAGTTCATCTCATTTTGGGGTATGTTTCTGTGATCTTTGCTGCATAATAAACTACAGAACAACAAAGATGTATTGGCCTTACTCCTTTAATTTGGGCAGCGCTCAGGGGGCCTCATCTCTGTTCCACATGGTGTCAATTGGGGCAGTTTAACTGAGACTGCAAGATCTAAGTTGGCTTCTATTCACTCACATGCCCCTTGGGTGTCATGGCAGGGAAGCTGAAGGGGCCTCTCACCATGTCTTTGTAGTTCTCTAGGACCTCTCTCCTAGTAGCTTCTCTCTTGCAATATAATTAAACTTCTTTAAGTAATGGCACAGGGTTCCAAGAGCATGATATCTCCAGCCCTTTTAAAATCTAGACCCAAAGCAGGCACAGTGTCATTTCTACTATTTTTTATTCACCACAGCAAATCAAAAGGCCAACAAAAACTGAAAGGGACTTCTGGTCAATAAAGTGGTAAATGTAAATGTGGTACTTACCTCCTCCCACAACCACATCAAAGTTACAACTAAACTATATAGAACAATCATCATTCAGAACTGCCTGAAATCTAGATGAACTGCAGTCCTACAAATGGGGATTTAAGGAAGCCACATAGAGACTGGTAGGAGGGATAGAGATGCAGAATGGGCTGGTCCCACACCCACATGTGGCTGTTTAAAATCAGGAGTAATATTTCGACTGCTTAGGTACCCCCTGAAGAGTGAGGGGTCTCAGCCACATAGCAGGCCTCTCACAGCCCAGGATTCTCAAGCCAGGAAGAGAAGTCCCCCTAACTTCTGGAAGTAGAAACCAGCAGGGAATGAGGAGGAGTGAGACAGGAAGCTGCTGGAGTCCTAGTCAGTTTCTTTTAAAGAGGCAGTACATGGACATACTCAGACTCACACCCTCTGAGCTCTAGCCCAAAGGCAGCAGCTTGAAATTAACAAGGGACTTAAAGGGAGGAACTGATTTGTTTGGCATCAAGGCTAGAGCTGGGGGAGATGCAACGTTCTGCCAGACCAATGTGCTGGCAGTGGCCATTGTTCTTTTTCTGAGAACCTCCCTGCACAAAGCTGGCAGGCAGGTGCCAAATGTGAGTCTCCATCAATTGGCTCATATAGTTTACCCCACCCTGGTGATTTCCTGAGACCCAGTCTCACTAAACATGTGGGTCCACCCAAGCTGTTTCCAGTGGCTTTTCCATATAAATGGCCTCACTTGCCTCATGATTCAGACTTTCCCAAAATCTCTCTAACATGCAGCATCTGGCCTTTGCATACCTATACCTCTTGCTAAGTGACCACAGGCCCACACTAGTGACAGCCAGCCTTGATTTGCAGCTTCGCCTCCCCCAGGCACCTCCAAGCGTAGCACAAGCTGCAGCCATCTGCAGATCTCTCTGTTGTTCATGTCCCAGGCAGATCATGTACAGTGGCTGACCTTGCACCTCCCAGGAGGCCCCAAGCCAGTGCACCTGGTCAACAGCTTCAGGCCATACTGGATTACAGCTCTATCACCTCCATGTGTGATACACTCAAAAGGTGGACTTGGTGAGCACCAAAGCCCCACTGAAGCAAGCTTTTTCTTCATAGGGTCCATTCCTACACAGCAGCCCTTGCACTGTAGTCACAGCTGGTTCTCACAGCCAATCGGCCTGGGGGTAAATTCCTCCCAGTGAAGCCAATAGCAGTCAATGCTCAACTACAACAGGACAGTGCACACAGACCACACAGAGGTGCACCTAAAGCATCCAGCTCAGGTAACTGCGAAGGCTGTATCACTGGGTCCTATGGGACCACTCTAGCACTCAAGGCCACTCTACCAACCCCAGAAGACATAGAAGCTCTACCTAATACATAGAAACAAACCTAGGGAAGTAGCCAAAATGCAGAAATAACAAAACAGGTCCTATATAAAAGAAAAGGAGAAATCTCCAGAAAAAGGATCTGAATGAAATGGAAACAAACTACCAGATACAGAGTTCAATACAATGGTTACAAGGATGCTCAAGGAACTTAATGAGAACTTCAACAGCATGAAAAAGGACATAGAAACCATAAAAGAGATTAAGTCAGAAATGAAGGATACACTAACTAAAATGAATAATAATATACAGATAATCGTAGAATAGATGAAGCTGATAATCAAAAGAGCAATTTAGAATATAAGCAATCAAGAAACACCCAGCCAGAACAACAAAAAGAAAAAAGAATACAAAAGATGAAGATAGGGTAAGGAGTCTCTGGGAAACCGACCTCAAACACACCAACACTCACATGGGGGTGCTGAAAAAGAAGAGAGAGAGCAAAATATTTGAAAACCTATTTTAAAAAATAATGACAGAAAACTTCCCTAACCTGGTGAAGGAAATAGACATACAAATCCAGGAAGCACAGAAAGTCCCAAACAAGATGAACCCAAAGAGGTCCACACCAAGACACATCATAATCAAAGTGACAAGGTTTAAAGATAAAGAGAGAATCTTAAAAGCAGCAAAAAAAAAAAAAAGTTAGTTACCTACAAGGAAGCTCCAATAAGATTATCAGCTGATTTCCCAAAAGAAACTTTGCAGGCCAGAAGGGAGTGGCAAGAAATATACATAGTCTTTTTTGAGAAGAAAAAAAGATAATAAAAATATGAATAATAAAATGACAATAAACACATATCTGTCAACAACTGAAACTAAAAACAAAATAAACAAGAAGAACAGGAACAGACTCATAGATACAGAGAACATATTGATGGTTGTCAGAAGGAAGGGGGTTGGGTAATGGGTAAAGAGGTAAAGAGATTAAGAAGTACTAATTTGTTGTTACAGAATAGTCATGGGGATATAAAGTGCAACATAGAGAATGCAGTCAATAATATTGTAATAACTATGTATGGTGTCAGATGGGTACAAGATTTATTGAGATGATCAGTAAGTTATATAATGTCTAATCACTGGTATGTATACCTGAAACTAGCTTAATATTGTATGTCAACAATACTTAAAAAATAAAAAATGATTTTAAAAACTCAAAAGGAGGGAAAAAGGACTTCATCTCTTAATGGGAGAAGAGGCATTCAGAGACAGGAATGGAAGGATTTATGGGCAACAGTCTTCACAGATCAGCTATCATAACAGGGCAGCTGTTACTTTTTCACTTTCTTCTACTCCCTGCTCTCATGATTGGTAAAACATTCACTTCACCTCAATTATACAACTATATACAAGCCCCCAATGGGAGCATAAGGAATTGTAAGGAATGATATCTCCCCTCAAGGAGTTTGTTATAATAAAATTGGTGAAATAAAGCATACATACCTAAAACTTTAATAACAATAAAATACTATAATAATCAAATATTTAAATAGCAGTGCAGAATAATAATAAAAATGATGTTGTAAGGCTATGAACCATTTGTTTAATTAATTTTTCACACAATAACTACACTGAATGTTCAGAGAATGGAAGCAGAACAGAAAGTCCATGGAAGAGGAGGGATGTGCAGCCTGAGTAAGCTTTACATAGGAAGAGTAAGATGGCTTTTTTAAAAAGAAGGACCAAAGAAATATTCTTGAAGGATAACAAAACCACAGAGCCAAGGGAACTGGGTCTGGGGACATGACGCCATGAATGTGTGTCTCTGCATGTTCTTTGGTAATAATTATAAATTCACTGTTCCTGAAAGAATTTCTTGCCTCTCATAACATCCACCTTTACTTCTCCCCCTAGATATGTTCCTAAGTCATTTGTGGAATCCCCTCCAGCAATATAATCTTGTGTTAATAATAACAGGTTTTTAGTAACCTTATAAATGTTACTGTGTTTTGTGGGAGAGGTGAGGACAAACAGACAGAAATGTAGGCAGCATCAAATGGCAGCTTGTACACTTCACTATTCATTGTATAGGAACCAGCACTTTTTGTATTGTTAGGCAACAACTTGTAAATTTCACTCTCCTTCAGAAAATAAAAATGGAATGAAAGGTGCTGCTTAGCAGAAACATATACATTTCAATTTCCACTGCAGGAAAATAAGCTCTGATTACACAACATAGTTCATACGCCTCAATGTGCACACACTTGTTTTATTATACATTCATGTATAATGAATTCGTTTTTCAGCAACAGAGAATGAAATTTACAAGGTGTTATTTAACTTCTTTAGGAATGTATTTTATTCCTTTTCTTTTTTCCTCCTACTTCCCTCAAAACAAAATATGAGTAGTGGGGGCTTCTGAATAGTACCACCTGTTAATTCCTTCTATAACAGCAATTTTCAACCTTTTTCATCTCATGGCACAAATAAACAAATTACTAAAATTCTGTGGCACACCAAAAAATAATTTTTTTGCCCATCTGACAAAAATTAGGCATAATTTTGATTCATTCACACCAGTCAGCTATTGTTGTGTCGGCTGTTGTCATTTTTTTATTTAACAGTCTAAGGGAAAAGTGGTCAGTGCCCTGACTAGCATGCCGGTTGAAAATCACTGTTCTATAACAATAATTAGAACAATTTTAAAAATTGTTCTTGGCGCTTCATTGCACCACATATCACAGTGTGAATGACAGTTTTTGGCCATACATTTCAAACAATTGCTGTTTAACTTGGTAGGGGTAAAGAGGGCTTTTTAAAAGTTGATAATAAGCAACATTTCTAGCTTTTAATTTCTATTTGTTGTAATAAGCAACTCATTAATGCTTTGGCCTTTGCTACACAGAATGTGGTCCATAGACCAGAACATCAGCATCACCTGGGAACTTCTTAGAACTACAGAATCTCGGGCCCCATCCCTGACCTAATGAATCAGAATTTTATCAAGATCCCCAGGTGGTTTGTATGCATATTAAAGTTTAAAAAGTGCTGCTATAGACCACAAAATTTAATGTACAGCATATCCCATTTGGGGTATGTTTCTGTGATCTTTGCTGCATAATAAACCACTACAAACGTTAGTGTCTTAAAAACACAAAAACAATAGAGGTTCCCTAGCATTTTCATAAATGTATCCATAAGAAATTCAGAGCCAGGGGATTTGAATGATTTTGCCATTTATTCAAACAAGTTTCTAAGTAGACAGGAAGGATGTTGGGAGAAAGTGGTAGAGCTATATTCTGTAGAGTCATGGCAAGACATAAAGAAAGAAGGGGAGTCGCCACCTCAATAGTAAAAGTGTCAGTGCAATAATATCCTAATAAAAGGTGTTCTAATTGAAGTTATAAAATCCCATACTGAGAAACACACTGAAAATAGAACTGAGGTGCAATAAGCCCAGAATCAACCAAAGACATTTTAACGTCAGGAAATAAAAGGATACCATATAAATACTAACTCTAAAATTTTCTGAATTTATAATTTTTGAATAGATAACATATACACAAAATAAAAATTGAGACAATACCAAAGTGCAGTGAATAAGTTTCCCATCCATGTGGTTAACAATTTTTTGTTCAGTCTTCAATATAGGCATATATAAATATGTATACATATATTCTAAATTTCCATGATCACAATAGCATATTCTTATCATTTTTCACTTAACAATGTCATATAGATAGTTCTATATAGCTTCAATCTTTGTAACACTTTTATTGTATTACAAAGTATATATATTTCCTGATCTATTTACCTAACCCTTTATTGCTCAAATATTTAATCTATTTTGAATAGTTTGTTATTAAGCAAGATGTCATAATGAATATTTTGGTACACAGATTTTTTTATGCACCTGAATGAATATATTTCTAAGATAAATTACTAGAAATGAAACTATTATGTCAAAGGGTTGTGTGCTTTTTATTTTGATAGTCATGGCCAAATAGCTTTCCAAAGACAATGTAGCAATTTATACTTCCATTCATGATACCAATATATCTAGCACTGAAGAAATTCCAAAATGAACAAAAGTTCATCATCACTTTTCTACCAACTGTTCTTTTCCATCTTAAATGGAGGTTGGAGGTACGTATCATCTCTTTGCTTTTAAGTATAGGCAGGTTGTAATTATTATTGCACAAGATTCAAAGCCATTTCATCATCCACTGCACCACTCTGTCCTCACTGTGCTATAATTCTTACTGGTCAGATATATCTTTAATTTACAGACCTCCTCAGAATACAGATTATCTGCATTCTGCAGACATCTGCAAAAAGCCATCCACAAGTGCATATTTCATGGTTGAATATTTTTACATAACATCAGCTGAAGCCCATCGTTCCAGTATTCTCGTCAAGTGTCACAACCTGCTCTATTATATCAATAAGCAGCTTTAATTAGAAATTTTCTGCTCATGGTGACAACGGCTGTAATAGTATACAGTAGTCTGATGAAGTTTGTAATACTAAGTAGAGATGGGGGTATTAAAAGGAAGAGGACACAAAATCAGAATAGCATACAAAATTATACCTCCCAAGTAGTCATTTGAGGACATAACCTTTCTGAAACTGTATTCAAGAATGAACACACACACACAAAAAAAAAAGTAATTAGTTTTGAAAAAGATGGGTAACTAAATTTACCATGGGAACACATTCTGATTAGTCATTATCATCTCAAAAACAACTATCAATAAAAGAATATTTGGTAAACAGAAAAGAAAAAAAAAACTTGTCTGAAACAGAATTGTAAGATTAAAAAAAAAAAAAAAATGCCAGCACAGAATGCTACTTAGAAGGCACTGTAGTGTTGTAAGTAAATTAGAAGGCATGATACAATTGGCTATACCCTCAGAATTTATTCCTAATTCTACCACTTCTCAACTCATCCACGAGGATCATGGGACTCCAAGCCACACTCACTTCCCCTGGCTTACAGCCATAGCTTCTTAACTGAGCACCTGCCTCTTGTCCATATCCAAAAAGGCAATGTCCCATTGCTCCCTTCTCTTCCCCACACTGGCTTCCACAATCACAGTCCCAATTCAGATCCTCAGGCCTTGCTGTTGCTTCTAGCTGGGATCCTTTTCCTCAAAATATTCACACTCATCTGTTTTTATGTATCTTTGTCCTCAAATGTCACCTCATCATAGAGGGATTCTTTTACTATCCAATCTAAAAAGCAACCCAAAGATCTATCAATGCATACTGACTGATTTTCCTATACCATTTACTCCACTTTGTTATATTATGTGTATTTATTACCTAAACCCCCTATGAGAGCATATTTTTTATGAAATTGTGCACCCCAACCAGACATAAAATCATACTATGATTGTGAACTATACCCCTGGTGGAGAAAACATCATCTAACTTAACTTTGGGTCAAATTCATTCAACTCAGCAAATATTTAATGAACTTATAATTATACACAAGATTAGTATATGTTACATATATATATATATATGTATTATATATTAACATTTATATATTTGGGGTTCCTGAAGACTAAGTCCCAATCTCTGTTTCTGAAGACAGAAACTTACACACAGTTTGGGAGACAAGACACAAAATATGAACTATTGAAATGACAAATCAAAACATAAACAATCAGAGAAAACAAGATGGTGGAGGAGTAAGTAGAAGCTACACTAACCTCCTCCCAGAACTAGTCTAGATTTACAACTTAATTTTGGAGAAATCATCTGGAACACCCAACCGAAGACTAGCTGGAGAGAAGTCTTATAACCACGGAGAGACAGGAAAGGCCGCTACATCACAACGTGACCAGTAGGGAGTGCGGAGATGCGGAAGGGCTGGCTGGCTCACACAGGTGGCAGCTGAAGGGACTGAGAAACAGCTCAGCAGCCAGGGGTTCCCCCTGAGAAGGGCAGGGTCTAAACCCCCAGCTGGGCTTCCCAGCCTACAGCAACAGAGTGGAAAGTAAAATAGTGTCCAGCTGTGAAAAGCGAAAAGCCACAGGGTTTCTTGCTAGCTGGAGAGAAACAGCTGGAGAAAAAGAGCTCTTAAGCAGATCGCATATGAAAATATTTTGGCCCCCACTTACCCTGGGCTCAAGCAGAGGGAAGGCAGAGAGGACTGGAGACGCTTGGGGAGAGTTTGGTGTGGTGGCTTTGAGGGGAGAACTGGGGAAGCAGCTGACTGGGTCCCAGTGCTGACTCATCCCCAGTACTGCAGGCAGACCAATCCCCCCCCACCCCACTCCAAGTGGCGTCAGCCTGAGGGGAAGCAAAAGCCCAGCCTACAGGAATTAAGCTGCCACACCCACAGTCCTTAAGCCTGCCGGCTAAGCACAGATTGAATAGATTAACTATTAAAGAAGACAGACAAAGGCAGTAGATCCCTGGAAGTCTCCAACAGGCTGCCTAAGCCCAGACTGCTACAGGATCTGACACCACCAGGGACAGATCCAGGAAGTGCAGATCATTCTAAGAAGCACCAACAAACAATAGGAGTCACAAAAATGAGGAGACAGAGAAACAACCACCCATCAAAAGGAAAGGTAGAATCCCCAGAAAGAGTGCTAAATGAAATAGAGGGGAGCAAACTATCAGATATGGAATTCAAAACATGGATTATGGAGAAGCTCAATGAGCTCAGCGGAAACTACACAGAACTCCAGAAAAACTACAGTGAACTCCAGAAAAACTATAAGGAACTTACTGAGAAATTACACCAGCATGAAAAAGGACATAGAAGCTATCAATAAGAGCCAGGAGAAAATGAAGAATACGATCTCTAATTGAAGAACACAGTAGAAGGAATTAAAAGCAGACTAGAGGAAGCAGAAGATCGGATCAGCGACCTGGAGGACAACTTAGACAAAAACTCCCAGACAGTGCAACAAAATGAAAAAAGACTGAACAAGACTGAAGAGGTTCTAAGACAGCTGCAGGATAACATGAAACATAATAATATCCGTATCATAGGAATTCCAGAAGAAGAAGAGCAAGGGATAGAAAACCTCTTTAAAAAACTAATGACAGAAAACTTCCCTAACATGAAGAAAAAAAGAGTCACGCAAGTCCAGGAAGCACAGAGGGTCCCAATTAAGATGAACCCCAACAGGCCCACTTCAAGACACATCATAATTAAAATGGCAACATTCAAGCACAAAGAGAGAATCCTAAAAGCAGCAAGAGAGAAACAACTAATTACATACAAGGGAGCTCCAATAAGGCGATCATCAGATTTCTCAGCAGAAACACTACAAGCCAGAAGGGAATGGCAAAAAATACTCCAAGCAATGAAAAACAACGGCCTACAACCAAGAATACTCTACCCAGCAAGGCTCTCATTCAAAATGGAAGGTGAAATAAGGAGTTTCCAAGACAAAAGAAGGTTAAAAGAATACATCTCCACCAAACCAGCATTGCAAGAGATGCTAAAGGGTCTGCTTTAAGAAGATGAAGAAACAGAGAGAGACAGAGAGGAACACGAGTACAAAGTGTGAAAATGACAATGAATAAGTACTGAAAAAAAGAAGGAACTTGTACCATTTGCAACAACATGGATGAAACTAGAGAGAATTATGCTTAGCGAAATAAGCCAGGCAACGAAAGAAAAATACCTTATGCTATCACCTATTACAGGAAACTAATGAACAATGCAAACAAATGAGCAAAATTGAGCCAGAGGTACGTAAACAAGGAATAAACTAACAGTAACAAAGGGGGAGATGGGAGGGAGAGAAGGGGGTAAGAAGGAGAAGGGTCTAGTCAAAGAACATGTATAAATGACCCATGGACATGGACAACTGGGTGGGGACTGAATGTGGGAGAAGGGGAAGCAGGGTGCAGGGAAGCAAGATGGGGGAAAAAGTGGGATAACTGTAATAGAAAAACAAACAAATAAAAAATTTTAGTGGGGGAAAAAATGAAAATATAAAGAATAGAAATGCAAGTTCAGTGAATATTAGAAGGACAAGGATTTTCCTTCACACTGTATATTTTTCTCCCTATCTGATCCCTCCAGAGTTTGGCACTCTAAAGAAGTAAGTTAATGACATAAGTTTCTTTGCATAAAACTAATAAGACCAGTTGTTAATAGAGGGTTTTTGTTTGTTTGTTTTTTAACTAAGACTTTGACTGGAATGTCATGCCTAAAGGAGACATGCTTGGGCTTTGGTTTTTACCAAAAAGCCCTGAGGAACTGGGATTGACTTTCAAAGGTAATAAAAGTCCACAAGATAAAAGGCCTGGTACCTTGAATGGATGCACGGTCCATGGCAATCTTTCCAGGGAAGGAATGAAGGTTGTTTTCCTGAAAGATGGCTAGATGAAACCTTAAGGCACACTGGAAAACTAGAAGGACTTGGAAAAGATAGGTGTTTAAAGGCAAGGCTAAATGCCAGGTATGTGGTTCTGCTTCTGTGCCCTGAAGGGTCGACTGAAGGTCACCCTAAATGTTCCTTGCGTAAGTTCCAGCAAAGCAGAACTAAAGATCTTAAGTGATCATTTTCTGCTCTTATTGTGTGTATGCAAATGAACAGGATAAATTAAAACTGGACTTAATGCAGTCCCTTTAATGACAAGGAGGGTAATCTTAGGGAGAAAAATCGTGATTGAAGGAAAATCACAATGCTCAGTGGTAGACTATAAAGTAGTGCAGCTAACCGTCTTTAAAGTTTCTTTTCATTTAAAATTTGTTTTCGTTTGAAAGTTAAACTATGTCTGTGGCATTATCAAAGATGTTTAATTTACAGGCAAGAAGAATGTCAAATGCTTTGCAACTGGATGTCTTTCTGATAAGACAGTCCTACAGATTTAGAGACTTGTATGTGGGTTATGTTACATAAATTAACATGTGTTTTCTGTTTTCAAAGGGCATAAGCATACGATCTCATTACCTGAGTGACTGTCTGTACGTATAGGCCTCACTTAATCCTATCTGCATTGCTGCCTCCTGAGACTCAATGGTTTGGCTGAACTAAGTGGCTGGGTTGGTGAAGAATGGGGTGGTCTGTGGGCTTCACTTTAAAACTGGTTTCTCTTTTCTGTCCTAATGGCTTGGACAGAAAGAGCCCAGAGGCCTGAGAGGGGAGAAACCTAAAATATTTCCCTCAGTCCAAACTAAGTATAATGGGCAAAAGGGTTTTAGACAGGTGAGATGTACCTGGCACACCTTCCTCCAAAGAAGCCCTTCTTTTCCCTAATGTGGGACATTGAAAAATTAATATCTGTCTTTTGTCATCTAGTGGTTATGGATTGAATGATGTCCTTTAACCCTGTTGCCAAATCTGTTGCCCCCAGAATACAACAAGGATGCCAGCCTGTTAAATCAAACATGCCATTGTCTGGGGACAGCCAACTGACCTGGAGTCTGCACGATCCTTCCCCATGTGGGAAGGCCACCCTCCCCTCCACACCCCCACTCTTATTAGGGATTTCCTGACCCAAGGGTAGGTAGGACGACGACCATGTCCAGCTTGAAGCAGCTAGAGGAGCTCGAGACCTTCGCCCATTGTCCTCTATAAGATTATAAAGGGTCTTAAGTCTGAGAGGGAGGGATTGTTATTTTTTATTGTTAAAATAATCAATCAATTAATTATTTATTTTAAAAAGAAGAAGAAGAATATATGAAAGGGTGAGGCAGGAGAGCTTGTATGTATGACCCATGGGGATGGACTTGGGGGGGGGGGATTGTTGGGGGAGGGGGGTGCTGGGCAGAGGGGAACAAAGGGGAAAAAATTGGAACTATTGTAACAATATAATCAATAAAATATACTTAAAAAAAACATTAACAATCAGAAGCCAATATGAGTAGGGCAGACAGTAAGTGTCAGGAGGTTCTGAGGAAAGGTCTATGTAGGCTAAGAGGGTAAAGGAAAGTTTCAAAAAGAAAGAAAAAGAGGATCTGGAAAAGGAAAGCAGGAAGAGGAAGGCATCCTGGGTAAACACACTGCATGGACAAAAACACTGATTATACCAGTGTTCTCTAAAGTTCGGGGCAGAGAACCCTGTGCCATGTGGTCTACTGAGAGGATAAAGCATAAATTATAACAAAGTTATACCCCTTTCATTTGATTTTAAACTTTCTAATTCATTCAAAGAGAAAGTATTAATTAGTGTCAATATAATAAAACACCTTTCTAACACTTCCTAATATAAGTAGCACAATTTTTTTGTTGTATTTCTCTTTGAGTTATTTTATATATAAACTTCTTTAACTAAATAAAATGAGTTGTTTTAAAGCAGACATTAAATGAGTCACAAACCAGGTGGCTGCAACACTACCTGCCCAGACACAGAGCAAACAGCTCAGCAAGAAAAGAGCAGAAAGGCAAATTCTTGTCAAAATGGAAGAGGGTTGGTTCCCCTTTCATCCTGCTGATGTTGTCTTTTCCTGAGCAGAAACTCTTTAGTTTGATGTACTCACATTTGTTTATTCTTTCCTTTATTACCCTTGCCTTAGGAGATATATCAGCAAAAATATTGCTACATGGAATATCTGAAATTTTCCTGCCTATGTTTTCTTCTAAGACTTTTATGGTGTCATGACTTACATTTAAGTCTTTAATCCATCTACAGTTTATTCTGGCATATGGTGTAAGTTGGTGATCTAGTTTCATTTTTTTGCATGTTCCTGTTCAGTCCTTCCAGCACCATTTGTTGAAGAGGCTCATCTCACTCCATTTTATATTCCTTCCTCCTTTGTCAAATATTAGTTGTCCATATAGACCTGGGTTTATTTCTGGGCTCTCCATTCTGTTCCATTGATTTATATGTCTGTTGCTATGCCAGTACCAGACTGCTTTGATTACAGTGGCCTTGTAGTATAGTTTGATATCAGGTATTGTGATTCCTCCTACTGTGTTCTTCTTCCTCAAGATTGCTGTGGCTACTCAGGGTCTTTTTTGGGTTGATATAAATTTTTGAAATATTTGTTCTAAGTCTGTGAAATATGTCATTGGTATTTTAATAGGGATTGCATTGAATCTATAGATTGCTTTCGGTAGTATGGACATTTTAATGTTGATTCTTCCCACCCATGAACATGGTATATGCTTTCATTTATTTGTATCTTCCCTAATTTCTTTCTTCAGTGTTCCACAGTTTTCCAAGTACAGGTATTTTACCTCCTTGTTTAAGTTTATTGCTAGGTACTTTATTTTTATTGTTACTGCAGTAAATCAGATTTTTTAAATAGTTTCTATCTCTGATATTTTATTGTTGGTGTACAGAAATGCCTTTGATTTCTGAATATGATTTTGTACCATGCTATTTTGCCAAATTCACTTATTAACTTGAGTAGTTTCTTAGTGGAGTCTATAGGGTTTTCTATATACACTATCATGTCATCTACAAATAATGACAGTTTTACTTCCTCTTTTCCAGTTTGGATGCCTTTTCTTTCTTTTTCTTGTCTGATTGCTGTGGCTAGAACTTCTAATATTTTCACCAATACATCTCCTAGGGCAAGGGAAATAAAGGAAAGAATAAACAAATGGGACTACATCAAACTAAAGAGTTTCTGCCCAGCAAAAGAAAACATCAGCAAGATGAAAAGAGAACCAACCATATGGGAAACATACTTGCCAATGATACCTCAGACAAGGGATTAATCTCCAAAATATATAAAGAACTTATATGACTCAACACCAAGAAGACAGGCAATCCAATTTAAAAATGGGCAAAGGACCTGAACAAACACTTCTCCAGAGAGGACATACAGAGGGTCCATAGGCATATGAAAAAATGCTCAACATCACTAGCCATCAGAGAGATACAAATTAAAACCACAATGTGATACCACCTCACACCGATCAGAAAGGCCATTATCAACAAATCAACAAACAACAAGTGCTGGTGAGGATGTGGAGAAAAGGCAACCCTAATGCACTCTTGGTGGGAATGCAGACTGGTGCAATCATTATGGAATTTTCTCAAAAACACTAAAAATGGAACTGCCTTTTGATCCAGCAATAGATTCCATTGCTAGAATTATACCCGAAGAGTCCTGAAACACCAATTCAAAAAAACCTGTGCACCACTGTGTTCATAGCAGCATTATTTACAATAGCTAAGTGCCGAAACAGCCTAAGTGCCCATCTGTAGATGAGTGTATTAAAAAACAGTGGTACATTTACACAATGGAGTACTATGCAGCAGAAAGAAAGAAGCAACTCCTACCTTTTGTGACAGCATGGATGAAACTGAAGAGTATTTTGCTAAGCAAAATAAGCCAGGCAGTGAAAGATAAATACCATATGATATCATCTAATACAGGAATCTAATGAACAACACAACAAATGAGCAAAATTGAACCAGAGGCATATAAACAGGGAGCAGACTGACAGTGACCGGGGGAAAGAGGGAGGAGGAAAGAAGGGAAAGGGTCTAGCCAAGGAACTAGTACAAACGACCTATGAACATGGACAATGGGGTGGCGATTGACTTGGAAGAAGGGATGAATGGAGTGGGGGGAGAACAATGGGGGAAAAAGGAGGACAACTGTAATAGAAAAAAACAATAAATAAAAATTTTTTTTAATGCAAGACATCTTTGCCTGGCAGGTGTGACTCACTTATCTGGAGCATAATGCGTAACTGAAAGGTTACAGGTTTGATTCCTGGTTAGGGCACATAGTTAGGTTGTGGGTTCAGGCCCCCAGTCTGGCATTATACAAATGTAACTACAAACTAGAAAAAAGCAAATACAACTTCATACTGTATGTGAAGCACAAAAGCATAGCCATAACTATAGTTTTAATGGAAAAAAAGTCTGTCTGTAACAATTAGGATCTGGGCAAGAAGCAGATGAAACACTCAACTGTGGGAATCTAGTCCAATGATTTTTAACCTTTTTCACCTCATGGCACAGGCGAACTGATTACTAAAATTCTGTGGCACACCAAAATATATATTTTTGCTGATCTGACAAAAATAGGTATTATATTGATTAATATTGATTCATTTATACTGGATGGCTATTGTTGTCTCGGCTGTTGTCATTTCTTTATTTGACAATCTAAGGGAAAAGAGGTCAGTGTCCCTGACTAAATAGTCAGGAATTCCATGTTTTAAAAATTCTTGTGGCATACCATTGTGCCTGCCATGGCACACTGGTTGAAAATCACTGACCTAGACTATTTACAAAGGCATGGTAATGGTGTGGGAAAACCAAAGGTTAATAAAGTACCAGGGGATAAGGGAGGAGCCCATTTATAAAGTTCACAGAGCAGAGGCACAGAGCAAAGTAGGAACTGCATATAAAAGGATAAATGGAAGATACCCAGCACATAAACAGGCTGTTTTCAAATACAGGGGTGTGCAAAATTAGGTTAATAATAGTAATAATAAATGGTACAATAATTTTTTCAGATTTAATGTGTTTTATTGATTAAATTATTACATTTGTGCCAATTTCCCTTCCCTCTGCTCCCCTCCACCCAGTGGCCCCCCTCCCTCCAGTTGTCCCCCCCTTTTAGATTATGTCCATTAGTTGTGCATACAGTTCCTCCCAACCTCTCTCCGTCTATTCCATTCCCTCCTACCTTGATCCCCAATTCCTATATCATCTCCCTCCCTTTCCCCATTCCCCCTCCCTGTTGACCTCCCCCCAATATGCTTCCCGTACCCACAGTTCCTCTTCCACTCTCGTTGCCTATTTAGTTTGCCTTTGTTTCATCTCCCTAGCTTCTGTTTTTTTTTTTAAACCAGTCCCTTTAACATCTCATATAACAGTGGTTTGGATCTAATGAACTCTTTCAGTTTTATTTTGTCCTGGAAGCACTTTCTCTGTCCTTCTATTCTGAATGACAATTTTGCTGGATAGAGTATTCGTGGCTGTAGGTTTTGGATTTTCATTACTTTGAATATTTCTTGCCAGTCTCTTCTTGCCTGTAGGGTTTCCCTTGAGAAGTCAGCTGATAGTCTAATTGGGACCCCTTTGTACATAATTCTTTTCTTCTCTCTTGCTGCTTTTAAGATTCTCTCTTTATCTTTAATTTTTGACATTTTGATTATAATGTGTCTTGGAGTGGTTCTCCCTGGGTCCAGTCTCTTGGGAACTCTCCTTGCTTCCTGGACCTGCAGGTCTATTCCCTTCCCCAAGTCTGGGAAGTTCTCCTTTATTATATTTTCACTCAATTTTTCAAGTTCTAGTTCATCTTCCTCATTCTCTGGCAAACCAATGATTCTTATGTTGGGCCTTTTATAGCTGTCCCAGAGGTTTCTGATCCTTTCATTGTTGCTTCCCATTTCCTCTCGCTGCATTAGTTGACTGCTTGTTCCTTCTCCATATTCCAGTTCGTTGAAATGAACTCTGGATTTTATTTCCTTTCCTTCTGTCTCGTGTGCGGTTTTGTTCCTTTCGTTATGAAAGTTTTTCGCTTCTTTCATATCTTTTTCCTGCTCTTTTGTGAATTCTGTAAGCCACCTGATAACAATGGCCCAGAACTGAGCCTCTGACAGGTTTCTTATCTGTTCATCTGTCAGGTTCTCTATCTGCTGCCTGGTGAGTTGTGTTACCGGTATTTCTAAAGTTGCCTGCCTCATTTTGACAGATGCGTTTTGTTTTCTTGGGCCGGCTGTCAGGGGCAGTGCCTGTGTACGCGTCACAAATTAGCGACCGGCGCCTGCCTGTCCGCGACCTATTTCGCAGCCCTGTGGTGCTTTCTTTGGGAGCGGGGGTCCAAGATGGATTCACACAGTTATTCAGCTAGGAGACCGGATCCGTCCTCCCGCCCCCCTGGGCCTCACTGTTCAAGGCGATGCGGCGGCCGCTCTCCCCAGCGCCTGAGTCGCGCACCGCCAGGGGCCGCCTGCCGCTCCGGGTGCGACCGCAAACAGCACTGCCCTTTTTAACTCTTACCTGCCCAAATGGCACCGCTGGTTTATAACTTCATATGTTGGACTTCCGTGTAGTTTTATTTTCTGGAATTTCTAGTTATCCTTTGTTTTGAAGTAGTTGTATTCCTCTCTAGTTGTAGAGGGAGACCTAGCGTGTCCGTCTAAGCCTCCATCTTGGCCGGAAGTCTCGGTACAATAATTTTTTAAATCTGCACCCACAGACATGTTTCCATTGATTTTAGAGAAAGAGAGAAAGGAATAGAGAAAGAGAGAGACATTGATATGAGAGAGAAACATCAATCGCTTGCCTTTGGTATGCACCCCATCTGGGGATCGAACCTTCAACTTAGGCATGCGTCCTGACTAGGAATCAAACCAGCAACCTTTGGATGCATGGAACGACACTCCAACCAACTGAGCCATGCTGCCAGGGCAATAACACAATAATTAATAAATAAATAATAATATAAAAATAAATCCTGTGTTTCATGTACTCACACCTATAAACCTACTTTTGCCCACCCCTGTATTTTCAAGTATTTGCTGGGTATTTATTTACTGCTATCTAATCACTAGCTATAT